>NC_133405.1:46452189-46755219 GCF_047511655.1 Castor canadensis | reverse complement strand
AGTGTGTGTTTACTTGGGACAGCAGGAGTAAGGAGGACTGCCTCTGAAAATCTGGGAACTTGTCTTGAAGCTGTGTTTGCATTGCAAGCATAGTACACAGTCAGTTCTCTGGATCTTTGGATTCCATATTCTCAGATTCAACCGATAGTGGATTAAAAAGATTCTGAAGAAAATTATGTTTGTGCTGAACATGTAACAACTTTATTTCTTGTCATGTTCCCTAAACAATGTAGTATAATCACTATTTATATAGCTTTTACATTGTGTTAGTATTTTAAGTAATCTAGAGATGATTTAAAGTATACAGGAGGATGTGCATAGGTTACATACAAATACTATGCTATTTTATATAAAGGACTTGTTTTTTGGTATCCATGGGGGGTCCTTGAACCTCTCAATGTCCTGTAGATGCTGAGGGATGATTATATTATAATTTAGATTGTAGCTATATTTGGTGTGGCTCACAGGAACGAGCTGAGCAAGCTAAAGACCCTCCTATATCTTCACTAGTTCTGTTGGTGATCTCAAGTATTTGGGCAGAACACTGAACCCCCAACTTTCATCACCCCCTATTGACATGAGCCTGTTCTTCCTGAAAGGGGTGTCTCTGGGGCCTCAAGTGGCTTCTACCCAAACATCTACAATTGTGGGATTGGATGGGCTCAGGTGGGAGGAACAGACTGCTACACCAGGAATTAGAGACCCGGAGCCAAGACCATCCCGCTGGTTCCATTCTAGTCCTCAGAACAATCTCCCAGCTTAAGTCCAGGTCATCACTAACCAGTGTGTCATAGGCACTGCTGAGAGAGAACGATATTTCACAGAGAAGGGACTCTTGCCCAGGTGCAGGCTCAGTGTGGGAAAGATGGAGTTCAGTGCAATCAATTTGAGAGAGGCAGCCAGGATTTCCTTTAAGCTTTATTTCCCAGCAACCCCCTCCCACCTTGAGGACAGACTAATCCCTGACATTTGTCTAGTGGCTTTATACTTTTCAAAGCTCCTTCACATCCATTATCTCCATCCAGCCTCACAAACACCCCCGTAAAGTAGGATAGAAAGGTGTTATTATCCCTGTTTGACCAATAAGAAAACTGAGGTCCCAAAAGGATACATGACTCATCTAGGGTCACACAGCTATTTAGTCAAAGAACAAGGACTTCAAATGTGTTTCCTGACTTCTAGCCCTGTGATCATTCCACCATGTGACTGCCATATGACTCCCCCACCGAACTGTGGAGGTACCCTTGCCCCTAGCACAGTACCTGGCACAAAACAGTTGCTGATAAATATTTGCCACACGAATGACTGAATGGATAAGCAGGGGCAAGCAAGATAGAGAAGAACACAGCTTCTACAATGACTCTTTTTTCCTATGCTGCCCAGACTGCTCTCAAACTCCTGGGCTCAAGTGATCCTTGGGCCTCAGCCTCCAGATGTGCCACTATACCAGGTTCAAAGGCTCTTTTTTAAATTAGCAGAACAGGGCAGGTATACTGTGTTGTTTCATCATTTTGACCAGGAAAGGAGTAAGAGTTCTTTCCAATTTCACAGATGGTATGGCCAACACTCAAAGATTAGGGTAGCTCCCATAGGGAATCTATGGAGCTTGATCTCCTAATAAGCCTACCTTCCGCTCATCCTTTATAGAGGGATGGGTGCTGTGAGTCCTTACTCCAGTAGCAGGAAGGCCTCAGAATCAATTCCAAAGGAAGATCCTCCCCAGGTTCTTGCTACAAGCCCCTTCTCTCTGCAGGACCATCAGTGGCTCCCCAAGGTTCTGTGGGAGGGCATCTGAGAACACTAATTGCCCACCCCTTTAGGACCTCAGCACACACCACCCCTTGACACTTCCTAGCATAACCCAGACCTCACAGTCTTGGAATGCCATCTGGACCCATATATCTTCCTTTCCCTTTTTCTGTCTCTCATAAGGCCTGACACATACTAGGTGTCTGATAACGTTAGATGAATGAACTGTCCTGGAAAAGAGGGTTAGCCAGTCCCTGGCTCAAGGCACTGCAGTCAGGGCTCCACCCCCACCTCCACAGGAAAACAGACCTGGAGTTGCCACTTGTGCCCAGTCCAGTTAGAAAAATGGGGAAACGGGAGCTGGAGATACAGCCTTTCAAATGCTACCTTGCACGAACACAAAGTGGTCTTGAGATCCACCACTTTGTAGCTCATGCATTGGGGCTATTCACTTTGCTCCTGTGAGCCTCAGTGTTGTTTTCTGTACAATGGAGAGGATGCTGGAATGAGAAATGGATGCAGCGTCCAGCCCTCAGTAAGTGCTCAGCAAGCAGCAGCTGGATTATCAGCACCCCTCTGTCCCCAGCGGAAGGGGGTCCTCCAGGGGGCGCCGAGTGCCCAGGCAGCCCATTGCTGGCAGGTGACGGGCGGCCAAGGCTATGTTTACCAGCTGCCTCTCTAGTTCTCCACCTCAGCCTCAGCTCTGGGGAGAAGCCAGTCGCCTCCTGCTTTAAGATTCTGGTCACAGCAGGGGCTGGGTTTCTAAGGCGGGCGTGATCTTTCTCTTCCTACAGACGCCGCAGCTGCCGCTACCTTCGGCGCTGGGCACAGGCAGGGACAGCGAGAGCCAGCCGGCGGGAGGGTTCCGGGGCGGGCGGCTGCCCAGCCCTCGCCCGAGAGAGCCTGGCAGTAAGTACTGCGCTCCGAGCAGGTACCTCACCTGGAAAAGGGCCAGACAGCCGGGGTCTGTGGGGTTGGGGATAGGCAGCAAGGGCTAGGGTCCTCGTCGGCCCCTCAAAGTGACTTGGGGGCAGCGGCGCTGGCATGGGCTCCCTCTCCCTGGATGCGCACTGGCAGCCTATAGGGACAGAGTTGGCGCTTTGGGAGCTGACATCCCTCTCCATCCCCCCCATCCCCCACCCATCCCTGTGCCTTCCTGGTGCGACCCTGGAAGAAGAAATAGCCAGGCAAGATGCAAGGGGCCGCAGGTAGAAAAGTGGCAGTGGCAGGCAATGTGAGCGGGAAGTTTTCTTGCTGAGGGTGGGGGGTGGGGAGGAAAGCGGGAAAGAAGGAGCAAGGAGAGCCAGAAGCTGCGGGGCAGACTTTCCAGGTGCTCAGAACCCATGGTTCCCCACCAGCAGCCTGGACCTGTTCCTGCCCCCCACCCCCACCCCCACCCCCACCCCACACCACCCCACCCCAAAGCTGCACTTCGTAGTTGGGGAGAGCTTCTAGCCTTTGGGACCACCCATCCTGCCACTTCCCCTTTCCAGGCACCTTAGCTGGGCTGCCCTCCCAGTACCTTCAGCTGGAGGGAGGGGGTAGGGGCTGAAGGTGGGAGGTGTGGGGAAAGGAGCGTCTTCCAAGCTCCGCAGGGCCGAGAAGTATGACCACCCTACCAGGTGGTGCATTCCTTGCAAGTGAGACTGTCTAGGAGCATATCTGCCAGTTTTTTTTTTCTTGGCTGTGTAAAATTCAGGGGAGGGGAGGGCCTGAGACTTAAGTCAGCCCTCTCTTAGAGAACACCCAGATCTCCCTTCTGTTCCTCTACCCCCAGCACTACTCATGTTGGGTGTGCTAAGCTCTTTACCTAGTAGTAATAACAATTCATACACAATAATAAGAGCTGTAGCTGATATTCACTGTGGGCTTTGTGTGTGCCAGGCACAGTTCTAAATGCTTTACATGCATCATTTTATCTAATCTTCACAACAACACTGTGAGGTAGATACTAATATTATTTCCATTTTACAGATGAGGACATTGAGGCATTGAGCAATCCTCAAGCCCCTGGTCCCACAGCTAGTGAGAGGCAGAGCTAGGATTTCAGCCCAGTCTTACTTCATTCCCCCACTGTTAACTGCTGAAAATATGATGAGTACTTGGGTTTAATGAAGTAGCAAACCAGAAGTTGATTTCCCTGTGGCAAATCTTATTTATTCTGTAGCTCTGAAGTCAGGGCCTCGCCCCAGAGTTTTGAAACAACTTTCAAGACACCCCCATTACATCCTGTGGAGAAAGGAAAACCTAGTGGGCCATAACAGGACAGCAGATCTTATTAGTTGGTGCCTGGTAATAATACTTGCTAGTAGCCATTATCGACTGGGTGCGTACTTTGCCCCGGCACTTTTCATATATTTCATCTTCATGTAGGTACTTCTCAGTAGGTGCTATCTTGAGACCCATTTTGTAAATGAGGGGACTGAGGCTGAAAAGATTAAATAACTTGCCAGAGTTGGGATTCCAGCCCAGGTCTGGAACTCCAAAGCCCAGGTCAAAACAGTCCTTTGGCAGCGTTGTGCATGAGGCAGACGTTTGTGTCACTGCAGGCCCCTAGCCACTTCCCTAGAGCTCAGCTGTGTCTTCTCCATTTCCAGCCCCCTTTCACACCAAGGAAGGAATTGTACAGCTTGGTGGAGAAAGGGCTTCCTTGGGAAGATGGGGTGTTCTGCATGGACTTGGATTTTGGTGCACTAACTGCCGTGCCTGTAACATCAATGAGTTGTTCTGCTTTATAAGTTTTATTAATTAGACAAGTGTCTGGTATGCTGGCTTGGAGTTGTTAATCTGGTATTATGGCTCTATCTGAGTACCTCTGGTAGGAGTTATTTTCTAAAAAGTTTTTAAAGCCTTATTTGCAATGCTGGGCAAAACCATCTTCCCACCTCCTAGGCAGAGAGGGGGCTTGTTTCTCAGCAACAACTTCAGTAGCAGAAACTGCAGCCCAGACAGGAGTAATATTACTACTGTGTTCCCTCTTCCGCCTGCACAGCCCCTGTGAGCTGAAACCTGTATGAGACTAAGTCGTTTGGGACGCCCTGTGTCACATCTGGTCCTGCAGTTGGGTTATTTGTAATTTCCCACCGTTACCGCTTGCCCATTCATAGAGCTGGCTTCACACAGACCCTCTTCAATATGGACATGATAGGGCGTGTGGTCTTTATTACTTTACCTGCCTCAGCTGATGGTCCGCCCTTCCCACGCCTCCCATGAGGGGGGCCTTCCATGTATACGTTGGGGTGGCTGCTAACCCCAGTGCTGGGCTGTGCCCCCATTGTCTCCGTGGTATCTTCAGAGTTCACTGCATCATTTCATAAGGCCACACGAAAGGAGTCAGTGGGGAACAGTCCTCAAATTAAAGTTTTACTTGAATTTTTTCTATGATTTCTTCTAATTGCAGTGACTTAAATACCTAGAGGTTTCCCTCTTTATCAAATCTTCCTAACTATCCATTTGCTGCCACATTTGACATTCTTTTCCGGGAATGTCCTTCTCACCGTCACCATTTAGCTGGGGTGGGAAATTTGCAGGGAGCCCCACAGCATCCTCTACTGCCCACTGTGGATCAGGTGACCCTGTGGCTCTCTCTATGTTTGTTTACACAGCCATCCCTACTTTAGACTGCAGCCTCCCTGGGTTCTCTGGAGGGAAAACCCAGGCACATAGTAGGTGCTCTGGATTTTTTGTTGCATACATGAGTGAAGGAATGAATGAATGCTATCTAAAAGCTAGTGAAGGGAGTCTCTGACTCACAGTCAGGGACTTCGCCATTCTTCTCCTTGTAAGAAGGGGAGTAGGCGCAGAGCTTGCATTATTCTGCAGAGCCCCAGCTCTGTGGGTTTTAATCACTGCAAACAAAATACACAGCACTGCCAAAACCTGAATGCTTGGGGAAGGACTTCCCTGCTTAGTAGAATGTTTCTGGCTAGCTGAGAACTGGTTAGCCCCTCCCAATCATTTTGTCCTTGTCTTTTTGATGCTTTCTAAAATGCCTGGGTTTGCTTTTCTACCTTACTGGGGCAAGTCTGGAGTCCACCATTAGATTTGAGTGGCCAAGTTGGGAGCCTGGGGGTTCTTAGGATTCCTAGGATTCTGTTCTATCAAAGCCTGATTGTAGGCTGAGATGCCATCTCCTTTCAGTGTCCCCAACCCCTGCCTATGCTTGCTGTACCCAAAGGCAAGCCCACAGGCTTTTTGAGACTTGTCATTTCATAGCCACCTCCAGGAAACAGACAGGGGGTTCCCAACCAACAACACAGGGGAGGTACAGGGTGTTTTTGTGTTAACTCAGCCCTCTGAGCTAATAACTATTTGACAGGTGCTCTTGCCTTTGGCTTTTATTCTTAGGTGGAGAGTTCACCAACCTCACTCTCCCTTTTCTGACCCCAGTTTAGAAAAGACCTTATAATTCCTTCCTCTGTCTCAGCAGGACAATACAATCAGGCAGAATAAAAGGTGTCTTGTTGTCCTGAGGCTGCAGTTGGCATCTCTGGACACCGCCAGATGAGTTAAGCAGGCCTCTGCTCTCATACTCTCCTTTGTCTAGTGGCTTCTTGACCTAATTTCTACCTTGTTCCTGGGCTGTATTGATTGGACAGGTTAGGGATGATACACAGGAAGGAGCCAAGGCTGCTCCCTTATGGGAGGTCAGCTTGGCACCCACCGGGCATAGATCTTGCACTGCAGATACCACCTCCCTCATCATGGACATCTAGGCAAGGTATTGGGATAAATGTGCCATTCCCTGTCCGGCTCTGATTAGAATGGCCTATCTCTCTCCTCACAAGCTCCTCAAGGGGGCACTGGGAGAGAACCTTGTGCCCCAGTAGAGGCAGGGATGAGAGATGGAGTGGGGAAAGGCCTACTCACTCTCTACCCTGGACCAGCTACAGCTTCTGCTTCCCAGCTAACCTCTCCCCTACTCAGGCTGTCGTCTTCATACCTCCTGCCACATACTCCTGTTTCCTTTGGTCTCTGGGCCTGTTCCCAGTGCCCTCCCTCTCTATTGGCTCAAGTCTGGCCCTTCCTGCAGTACCTAGCTAACAAGAGTCAGAGTTTGAGGGCATCCAAGGCTGGAGGCCCAGGCCATCAATGCCTAGCATTCTCACAAAGAGGAGGGAGGCAGCACAGCCAGCCAGCTGAAGAGGCCCTCATTTGGCTTCAGGAGTTTTTGCCCAGAGCTCTGTGCAGCCAGCGGCACTGGTGCCTGCCAAGCAGCCCCCAGAGAGGTGCTATTTGAGCCCTGGGTCTTTGGCTGCTGGAGGAAGCACTTGTTGGGAAGTTCCCAGAAGCTCCTGCCCACACCTGCTCCCCCTATCCACCCTCCAAGCTTTGTTTACAGTTCAGCCCTTGGCAGACTAAAGGCTGGGATCCAAGAGAAGAGAGAACTGGGACCCTCTACTGACTTGGTATTCTGTGTCAGAGCTCTGTGGTCCAGTCTGGCCTTGGAGAGATGTGTGCACTGAGGGGAAGAATTTGAGCCTGCTGCTCCTTTCCCTGCCAAATCCACTTTTCTCATCAAGACCATGCCCTCCCACCTTCTGGAATTCTCCTTTCTGTTTGGCTCCTCTTAATCCCCTTCTCTTTCACAACAAAAACCCAGCCTGTAGTGACTGGGAAATTAACCTAAGTCAGGAAGGTGTCCTGAGTTTCTTCCTCATGCCATTCCAGATTTGCCCCTTGCCCACTGCATCCCCATCTGTGAAATGGGTAAGGAGCAGTCATACTGTCAATTTGGCATAATAGCAGCCCCCCTCCCAGAAGAGCTTCACCACCAGAAATCTTCTACCTGAAAGCACTCAAGTCATGGACGCCCGGAGGGTAGCCCTGGAGCGGGGCGGCGGGGGGCGGCCCAAAGGCATTAGAGAGCAAGTGAGGAACTGGAGTGGGCCTCAAAAAAAAAAATTGACAACCAGAGTTGGCCACATAGTGTCATTTTGCCGTCACTGTCTCCAAGGTCCTCTTGTCTCATTTCTCCTCTTCTGTCTTACTGTGGCTGCCTCTCCTTGCCTCACTCCCTCTTGGCTCTGACTGGCCCCCTTTCCTGCTCAGCTATCTTCCCTTCTTGCTTGTCTTTCCCTTCATTCCTCCTCTCTCACCCTCTGGCTCAGTCAATCTCTGTCTCGGCCTCCTTCAGAAATACTTGGTGTGGTACATGGAAGGTGTGGGGTGGGGTGCCCAGGAGTCTTTGGAGTGACATGACAACTCCTTCAAGCTCCCATGAATATTTCTTTGCTCCAGTCCCCCTCACTTCCTCAGCCAGTGACAGGTGAATGGAGGCTAAAATTCAAGGATCTCCCACTATCTCCACTACAGCTCAGTGGCAGCAGCTTCAGACCTCGTGACCCAGGGTGCCATATGGCATCAGCTTCACATCTGGCACAGCCTTTACATCTGTCACTGGGCTGGCAGCCCCAGCGTGGAGGGTTTAGGAGTATGTCTGGGCCTATTAGACAACATGTCGGAATCTACTGAATGTGTAGCCCCTGAGGGGAGGAGGGGGAGAGAAGGGGGGCTATAGAGAGGGTCCTCCACAGCTTCCTCTCAGAAGCATTATGGGGTTGGTCTTTAGCAAAGTGACTCCAGGCTCCTAGGTATTGTAGCAGGACAGATGACCTTGGTCTATCTACCTGTTCCCTTGTGATCTGTGAGAACAGGTGACAGGTGTCTCCATTCCAGCCCACTGGGAAAAACTACTGATTGGAAAACCAGAAAAAGAATTCAGACACCAGCAGGTTTTCCAAAAGATCATTCTCCAAGCTCAGCTGAAGAGGAAGCTGTGAAGCCATAAACACCTGGAAGGAAAAGAGGGAGACAGTCCTAGGAAAGTAACCAAATCATCTTCCCAGAGACTTTCAGGAGTAGGAAGGACTATTCAAAGTCATCCTGCCCACCCCACTGCCTCTGGCCATTCTGAAAGGATGGTTGTCTACCCTTCCAAGAAAATTCCCATGATCTGGGGTATAGCTGAAGTGGAGAGCATGAAGACCTGGGTATGATTCCCCATTACTGAAAGGAAAGGAAAGGAAAGGAAAGACGAAAGGAAGACAATTCCTTCCCCGATGGAAAGCTATTGTTTTTCTCACCCTCAAACCCTTAAAAGGGCCAAGATGTCTCCCATTTCTTAAATTGTGACCTTAGAGTCTTCCTTTGACTCCATACTCTCCCTACCTTGAGCTTTGGCTAGAGATGTTGAAAGGTTTCACCTATGGCCTGACTCTCTGTTATGGTTTGGATATGAAGCATCCCCACAAAGGCTCATGTGTTGAAGGTTTGATCCCCAGCTGATGAATCCAGTCATTGAGGGGTGATTGAATAATTAATAACCTAATTAATGGATTAATCCCTTGGTAGATTCATAATACGCTGGCATTATTGGGAGGTGGTACAAAGTAGGAGGTGGGGCCCAGGTGGAGGAAGGAGGTCACTGGGGGCATGTAATTGAAAGATAGATACACCTTGTCTCAGGCCCCTTCCTGTGTATTCTCTCTGCTTCCTGGCTGCTATGAGATGAGCTGCTTTGCTCCACCACATACCCTCTGCTAGAATGTTCAGCCTCACCACAGGCCCAAACACAAGGGGGTTAAGTGGACATGGACTGAAACTTCTAAAATCATGAGCCAAAACAAATCTTTTTCCTTTTAAGTTATTTTTCTCCCGAATTTGTCAGCAAGGAAAGTGTGACTAATATACATCCCATTGAGAAACTTGCCTTTTACAGTTGGAGATGAAGTGCATGGAATAGTCAGATGATTGTATTTTCTGTGCCTCAAAATGACTCCTATGCACCCATGTGTTGATTCACAGAGAAATTTTTTTCTTTTTTTGTTTTGAAGTCTGTTTGTTACTTAGACAAGTTGTAGAATTTGGTAGAAATAAAGTCTACTTACTAATAATGGTATACATTATAGTAATGGATAGCTTATTGAGCTTTGTAATATGAGCATACATGTAAGTAATTTTTTAAATTCTTGAAGGAGGTGACAAAACTATACATTTATTTTCCTCATATCAGGAGCTCATTTAGGTTTCTGTTCCTTTGGTTCTTCTTTTTTTCTATTTTTATTAGCATATATTAGTTGTACAAAGGGGTTTCATTGTGATATTTCCATATGCACATAAATGTACTTTAATCAAATTCACCCTCCTCTATTACTCTTTCTTATTCCCCTTCCCCCTTTTAATAACAATTGAACAGTTTTCACTCTTCTATTTTCATATATGTATATGAAGTATTTTGACCATATTCACCTCCCACCCTCCCCTTTCACCCTTTCTCCTCTCACTGGTACCCACCCTCAAACAGAACCTGTTTTATACTCATGTCATTTATTTTTAAGGACTAGATTCTGCATGCGAGAAAGAGCATGTGCTATTTGTCTTTCTCAGCGTGGTTAATTTGTTTAAATTGATAATCTCTAATTCCATCCATTTTCCTGCAAATGACATAATTTTATTCTTTATGGCTGAATAATACTCCAATGTGTGTGTGTGTGCACATTTTTTTATCCATACATTGGTTGATGGGCACCTAGGCTGATTCCATAACTTGGCTATTGTGAATAGTGCTGCTATAAACATGGGTGTGCAGGTATCTCTATTGTGTGCTTGCTGTATGCCCAGGAGTAGTATAGCAGGGTCATATGGTAGTTCTAGTTTTAGTTTTTTGAGGAACCTCCATACTGATTTTCATAGTGGCTGTACTAATTTACATTCCCACCAACAACATATAAGGGTCCCTACCCCTGCATCCTCACCAGGTTTTTTTGTTCCCTTGGTGGTTTTTTTGTTCACCTTGACTGGGGTGAGATGCAATCTCAATGATGTTTTGATTTACATTTCCTTTATAGTTAAGGATGTTGAACATTTCTTAATGTATTTACTTCTTTTGAAAACTGTTCATTGGATTGATTATTCTTTTGCTGCTTAATTTTTGGAGCTCTTTGTATATTTGGATATTAATTCTTTATCCAATGAATAACCAGCAAAGATTTTCTCCAATTCTATGGGTTTTCTTTTGAGTCCAGTAATTGTTTCCTTTGATGTGGAGAAGATTTTTAATTTTATGCAATCTCAGTTTTTCAATTCTTGTTCTTATTTTCTGAGTAATCGAGATTCGATTCAGAAAATTGTTACCTATGCCTATATCTTTCTTCAAGGGTTTTCCCTATATTTTCCTCTATCAGTTTCAGAGTTTCAGGCCTTACATTAAAATCTTTGATCCATTTTGAATTAATTTTCGTATGGGGGGAGAGGGGTCTAATTTCAGTCTTCTACATGTGGATATCCAGTTTTCTCAATACCATTTGTTGAAGAGATTGTCTTTTTTCCAACATAGATTTTGTCATCTTTGTTAAAAATCAGATGGCTGTAGCTGGGTGGGCTTATTTCTAGGTATTCTATTCTATTCCATTGATGTATGCATCTGTTTTTGTGACAGTACCATGCGGTTTTGTTACTGTGGCTCTGTAGTATAATTTGAAGTCATGTATTGTGATACCTCCAGCATTGCTGTTTTTGTTCAGAATTGCTTTGGCTGTTTGGGGTCTTTTGTGCTTCCAAGTGAATTTTAGGATTGATTTTTCTATTTCTGTGAAAAATGACATTGGAATTTTGATGGGGATTACATTGAATCTGTAGATGGCTTTCAGCAGTATAGCCATTTTCACAATTTTAATTGTACCAATCCATGAACATGGAAGGTCTTTCCATCCTCCAGTGTCTGCTTCAACTTTTTATCACATTTTGAACTCAGGGCCTTGCACATGCCAGGTAGGTTCTCTACTACCAGCCCTTCTTCAATTTCTTTCTCCAAGGTTTTATAGTTTTTATTGTAGAGGTCTGTCACCTCTTTAGTTAGGTTTATTATTCCTAGATATTTCTGATTTTGAGGCTATTATCAATGGGATTGTTTTCGTGATTTCTTTCTTAGCCTGTTCATTATTGGTGTATAGAAGAGTTGCTGGTTTTTTATTTTGGTTTCTTTATCCTGCTACTTTGCCAAAAGTATCATATCTAAGAGGTTTTTGGTAAACATTTTAGGATCTTTTAAGTATAGGATCATGTCATCTGCAAATAAAGATAATTTTACTTTTTTCTTTCTTTTTGTATCCATTTCTTTCTTTCTTTTGCCATATTTCTCTGGCTAAGAATTCTAGCACTCTTTTGAATAAGAGTGGACACCCTTATCTTTGTCTTGTTCCTAGCTTTAGAGGAAATCATTTGTTTTTCTCCATTGAGGACAATGTTGGCTATAGGAGCGATAGGCTTTTGCAATGGCTGTAGAGACCAGATTTAGAAGGGAGCAGTAGTGGTACAAGGAGACCAGTAAGGGAGCTGCTGCAGCAATTCACAGGAGAGGTGGTAGTGGCTTAAACTGGTGATAGCCATGGAGATGGAGAGAGACAGGGGGATTTTGGATGTGTAATGAGGCAACAGCTGATAATACTTACTGAGAAATTGGACTGCAGGGGGAGGGGTGGGTAACAAAGAAGGAGAGATGGCTCTCAGAAAGACTCTTAAGTTTCTGGCTTGAGTCATGGAAGAGATGATGGTACCATGTACCAAGATGACAAATGCTGAGAGATACCTAAGCAAGAGTTTAGTTTCAGCCATGTTAAATTTGAGGTTTCTATGAGACAGAAAAGTAAAGGTGTCAAAATCTAAGAGTTTGGCGACTCCAGAACAGGTGTGGATAGAATGTAAATTTGGGAGTTGTCATCATAGAGATTGTTTTTAAATTAAAAGGACTGGATGAGCTCATCTCAAGAAAGAGGAAAGAGAGAAGACCTAGGTCTGAGGTCCAAAGAAGCCCAATATCTAGTGCTTAGGTAAAGAAAGTGAAGTTTACAAAAGAGACTGCAGGAAGTGACTACAGAGGTAGGAGGACAGTCAGGAGATAGTCACAGACGCCAAGATAGGAGAGTGTTTTAGGAATGAGGGAGTGGTCAAGTGTGTCTACAGCTGGTGGGAATTGAGTAAGATGAGGACTGACAGCAACCCCACTCCTGGGGATATACCCAAAGGAATGCGACACAGGTTTCTCCAGAGGCACCTGCACATCCATGTTTATTGCAGCACTATTCACAATAGCCAAGTTATGGAAACAGCCAAGATGCTCTACTACTGACGAATGGATTAAGAAAATGTGGTACTTGTACACAATGGAATTTTACTCAGCCATGAAGAAGAATGAAATCTTATCATTTGCAAGTAAATGGATGGAACTGGAGAACATCATTCTGAGCGAGGTTTGCCAGGCTCAGAAGACCAAATATTGTATGTTCTCCCTCATATGCGGACTTTAGATCTAGGGCAAATGCCCTAATGTTGTTGGACTTGGGTTACATGACAAGGAGAGAGCACATATGGAAGGTATGGGGATAGGTAGAAAACCCAAAACATGAAAGCGTTTGATGTCCCCACTCCAGAGGAACTAATACAGAAACCTTAAAGCGACAGAGGTCAACATGAGAAGAGGATCAGGAACCAGTGTAAAGATCAGTTAGACATGAATCAACTTGGGTTGTAACACATTTGTACATGGAAGCAATGCTAGGAATCTCTATGTATAGCTATCCTTAACTCAACTAGTAAAAAACACTTTGTCTTTCTTATTAGGCTATGTCTTCTCTTCAACAAAATGAGAGATAAGGTCAGAACAAGTTCTGACTGGAAGTGAGGGGGGCTCGGGGGGAGAGGGTGGGAACGGGGGGGAGCAGGGTATAGAAATGGCCCAAACAATGTATGCACATGTGAATAAATGAATAAAAAAAGATGAGGACTGAGAGATGACCATGGAGGCCAAAGGGGACCTTAACAAGAGCAGTTCTGTGGAGTGGGAGCCAGATGTTTTCTTAAGGAAAAGAGAGGTGAAGTAGACAGTAGGTGTGCAAAACTCTTCTGAGAAGTTTTGCTATAGAGAACAGGAAAGCAGGGCAGTAACTGTAAGGAGTAAGGAGATTATGGAGTAGAGAAAGGTGGGTTGTATTTGTTTTCTTTTCTTTTTTGCGCAGTACTGGAGATTGAACCCAGTACTTGCCTTTGCTAAGCAAGCACTCTACCAGTTGAGCCACACTCCCCAGTCTATATTTTGTTTCTGAGATAGGGTCTTGCTAACTTTGTCTAGGTTGGCCTTGAACGCTTGATCCTCCTGCCTCCACCTCCCAAGTAGCTGGGACTACAAGCGTGCACCACCATACCTGGCTTGTTTGTTTTCTTAAGGATGTTTTCATCAGCATGTCAGCACGATTCTGGAGAAGTGGAGAGATGGATGATTTAGGAAAGAGAGTGAATGCCCAAAAGAGCAAAATGCTTGAGAAGATAAGTGATTTACCATTGATAGAAGGAAAAAGCATCCTCTACTTTAATAGGTGGAGAAAAAGGAAACAAAGGTACAGTGTAGATGTTGTAAGATGAGGGTTTGCTCATTTGATGACTTCTGTTTTTTTCAACAATACAGAGGGTGAGGTCATCAGCTGAGACTTCTTGGAGTCTCAAATGGGAAGGTGAGGAAGATTGAGGAGAGAAAAGGAGCTATGAAATAGTATTCTTAGAGAAAGTTGTGACCCAACAGTATTGAGTGTCTATGCCAGGTTTGAGGTCATGCGTTTAAAGTGAAAGCCAGCTACCCAGCTGTGTGATTTTTCTCCAGCTACCTTCAGCTACTCTGTCTGATGCCACCAGGGAGAATGCATATGGTTGAGTTCATTGAGGAGTGAAGTATTACAAGGTGAGTATAGCTGAGAGAGAGGAAGTAAGGGAGTTGGTGGTGTTTGATAAGGGAATGATCATAGTGATTGACCAGAAACACCAATCTGGACTTGCAGGAACACGAAGCTAAGAAAGAGCTGGAAGGAGAGTGAGAAAGTGAATAACTAGAGAAAAACTTTCGAGAAGGCCTCTCCAGAGAGGTAGTACTTAAGTTGAAACCTAAAGAATGAAGAGTCAGGCCAGCAAAGAATGGAGGAAGAGATTTCTAGGAAAAGGGGATACCAAGTGGGGTGTGATCAGGTGATCATGATGCATTCAGATGACCCCTTTTGGTGGGAACCCTTGTGGAGAGAAGCTGGCAAGATAGGTGGCATAGTAGAGAGTGGGGTGTTGGCCATGGAGATTTCAGAGGTGGTACAATATGTGATGATGCTGCAAATATAGGTGGATGACTATTGAGTGACTTAAGTGGAAGAAGCCATTGTTAGAGTCTTCCTCATCACCGTGTGGATATTGAATTCACCAATAGCAATATCAAGAGTTGGAGTGAGTACAACCATTAGGCCAGGTATTATGAAAATGAAACAAAACAAACAAACAACAACAACAACAACAACAAAGTGTTGGCTAGGGAGTGGAAAAACTCCTGGTGAGAAAGTTAAATGGTACAGCCACTGTGAAAAACAATATGTCCATTCTTCAAAAAATAGAGCATAGGATTACCACAAGATCTGGCAATTCTACTTCTAGGTTGTGTTAGTCAGTTTTTCATTGCTGTGACAAATACCTGAGAGAAGCAATTTAAAAAGAGGAAAGATTTATTTTGGCTCACGGTTTCAGGGGTTTCTGTCCATGCTTGGCTGGATCCATTGCTTTTAGACTCATGGCAAAGTAGATACATCATAGCAAAAAGGCATGGTGGAGGAAAGCTGCTCACCTCATGGCAGCCAAGAAGCAAAAAGAGGACAAGAAGGGTCACAGATAAGTCTTCCCAAGGCCACACCCCCAGTGACCTATTTCCTGCAACCAGGCCCCACCTTCTGCTTTTACCACCCCCCAGTAATGCCAATGTATTATGAATCCATCAAGGGATAAACTCATTGATTAAGTTAGAGCCCTCAGGATCCAGTCACTTCTGGAATCCCCATCAGCTGGCACAAAAGCAAACCCCTGATACATGAGCCTTTAAGATATCTCAGGTTTAAATCCTAACGTAGGTAATATGCCCAGAAGAAGTGAAAGCAGGACTGCAACAGATATTTGTACATCCATGTTCATTGCAGCATTATTCACAATAATCAAAAGGAGGAAACAATCCAACTATCCATCAGCAGATGAAGAAAATATGGTCTACATATACATGGAATAATATTGAGTCTTAAAAGGAAGGAGATTCTCACGCATACTACAACATGGATGAACCCTAAAGACATTACGCTCTCTGAACTAAGCTAGACACAAAAGGATAAATATTATGTGATTCTTTTTATATGATGTTCCTACAGTAGTCAAATTCATAGAGACAGAAAGTGGCTACCTGGAGCTGGGTGTAGGAAGAACGGGGCGGGGGTTAGTGTTTAATGGGTACAGAGTTTCAGTTGGGGAAATGAAAACATTCCAGAGAGTGTTGGTGTTGGTGGTTACACAACAATGTGAATATACTTAATGCCTCTGAACTGTATACTGAAAAATGTTTAAAATGGTAAATTTTATGTCACGTATGTTTACCAAGATTTTTAAAAAGGCAGAGGGGAAGATCACATGTGACTAGGAACTAAAGTCCTCAGTCACTGGGCCTACCTAGAAAGTCTAGAGGGAACATTGAGGAGGGAGAAAGGCAGGTGTAGAGGTGGGCTGCAGACACATTCCTCAAAGAAGGAGGATTTTCTTTACAGAAGGAAGGAGGAATAATGGCCTGGAGGCAGCATCAGCAAGCTGCAAGGACACCTGCCTTCCCTGCAGGTCCTGAAGGACTTGTGATTTGAGAGAAAAAAAATTTTTTTTAAAAATCAGCTTCCTCTTGAAAGGGCTGGTGAGGAAGTGGTATCCTTGGGGAATAAGAAGGTGACAGGCACTTTCATAAAAGAAATCGAGGCTCTGGATAGCCTCCAGAGGACACACTGGAGGGATAGGAAAAGGAAAAGAAGGGCGGGATTAGAGTATGAATAGAGCCCTATAGTAGCCCCACATGGTTTCACTTTCTGCAGTTTCAGTTTCCTGCATTCAACCATGGTCCAAAAATATTAAATGGAAAATCCCAGAAGTAAGCAGTTCATAAGTTTTAAATAACTTTTATTACAGTATGTTTGTATACTGTTCTTGTTTATTATTGTTGTTGTTCATCTCTTACTGTGTCTAATTTGTAAATTAAATTTTATCATAGATATGTATGCACAGGAAACCCATAGTAGATATGGAGTTCTGTACTGTCTGCGGGTTCAGGCGTCCACTGAGGGTTTTAGGTTGTATCCCCCATGGATAAGGGCAGTCTGCACTCTGTAGAATGACCAGAGGTGAGCAGACATCTTGCTGATGGTGACTGAAGTTAACAGGAATGTGAGGCTTTCGGGGATGAGTCTCCCATATGAAAGTGGCCTTAGAGGCATGGAAGAAGTCAGTTCTGCACCTGGGGTACCTGATATGTCACCTGCTGGGGCAGTGGCTTCAAGGGAAGCTGCTCTTACAAAGACAGCCTTGGAATGGCCTTTAGTTTACTTGGGAAGGAGTGATCCACTAAATACTCCTACTGAGCTGACCTCACTGCCTTCTGGGAGTCCTCTGTGTCCACAGGTTCATCACAAAAATCATATAGAATAATTGGCTCCAGAGTTAAGCAGACCTGAGTTCACACTTACTGTTCCACACAATTTATATAGGTATATATTCCTTATCAAGTTATCCAGTCTCTTCTCAAATCTCCGTTTCCTTATCTGTAAAATGGCCATAATACCACCTAGTTCCGGTGGTTGTGGTGAAGATGGAATGAAGTAAAATGTGGACAGCACCTGGAGCATAGTAAGTCCTCAATAAAGGGCAACTGATACTATTGTTTTCTGCACTGTCCTGTCTTGCAGTATCTTCTTTGCCTTACTCCCACATGCCTCGAGTGCTAGACTGTTCTTTGGCTGACCAAATTGTTCAGCAGGGCCACACCATGTGTGCCCCATCTTCCAGATCTTTCCTCTCGTTTCCCCCAATGTAACCTTGCCTATCTTATCTCAGATCTGTTTACAGCCCTCTGTATTCTCTCCTGGGGTAAATCTGAAATTCAGCCAGCCAGTCCTTTATTTGCATGAATTCAGGTCCTTCAATGCCATAACCCAACAGAGTAAAACATCTCAGCCTTCTCACCTGACCATGGCTCTCCCGTTGTCTGAGAACAGTGTCCTTTCAGACCTTTGCTTCTCAAAGTGTGGTCTGTGGCCCAGCACGAAGGCACCATCCTGGAATTGATCTGAATCTTACACTTCACTCCACCCCTTCTGCCTCAGAATCAGTTTGGTGATACCCCACATGACTCGTGTGCACATTAAAGTTCAAGCTGCTATGGTAAGCAGCAGCTAGCTGAAGTGACAGGTGAGAGCTCCTTAACAGGAAGAAGAGCTTGTGTTCACACTCCTTACAAGAGGGCACCCAGAGCAGCTACTCAGAGCCCCAGGGATAGGCTCCCATTGCTGCCACCAGGAGACTGTCACATCTCAATGGAACCCAGCTGCTAGCCTGCCATGCTGGATCTCTGGAGCTTCCAGGAGAGTCAAGCTCCAGTTACTGGAATCAGAGGGCTAATTGGCCCCGCATGGCTCCAAATCCTGCCAGTTTCAAGGAGAGTGACAAGACTCCCCAAGGAGCCAACCAAATGTAAAGCAAAAGGAGCCAAAGGCAAGGAGGAATTGAGAACTAAAAGCCAATGCCTGGAAATGTAACTGTTTATATTTCTTCCTGCCCAAAAGCACAAGGAGAAAGAACATCCACTTAGAACCATTTTGTTGTTTTTTCAGTTCATCTGTCCTTTAGCCTCATCCTGCCTAGCAACAGCTAGTTGTTAGCATGAACTCCAGCTCCCAGTCCCTCTTTGGAGAGTGATGAGGAAGGATCAGTTGAGCCCACAAAGGAATTAGGGTATCCACATGGAGCCAGGTTGTCTCTGACAGTTGGGTCAGGGGAAGAGATGCCTGGAAAACGAGGGAACAGAGTGCATTGTGGGGCTGTCTCTTAGAAGCAAGGAGCTGGTGGGGGAAGGGTTGGGGCTATGTGAAGAGGGTGAAGTTGATCTTCAGCTCCTTTCCTCTGCTTCTCTGGCCACCTTGAATAATGCTACCAGCAACATTGCCACCTCTGCGTTCCTGTGTTGTGCTCTTAACCTTCCTAAGTGCTTCTGCACCCATGATCTCATTTCATTCTCCCAACGACACAGGGTGAACAGGATCAGAGACAGGTTAATTATGATGCGGGCTGAGCATCCAGGCTGGGCCAGGACATGGCATGCTGGTGATGGTCATAGGATTGGAGCAGCCCTGCAATAAAAAATCTGGGAAGCCAGAGGGCACGGGATCCTGAGTGGAAGCAGTTGGGGGTGGGTGCTGGATTGTGGGCCCTGTCCATCAGATTTGGCTCCAATTGGACTGCTAATGTCCTCAGCCTCTGTGGGTTTCCCTTCTACCTTGGAGGCCCAGGTGGAGGAGGAGCAGTCACCTGTCTATTTGGCAGGACAGTTAGGGCTGTGATGAGGAGATAATGGATATGAAAGTACCTTTTCTCAAATGAGGTAATGGGTATAAAAATGCAAAGTGTCACATGGATCTAAAGTGTTGTTGTCATTAGGCAGAAGGGAAAGGCTAGACCTTTCCGTGGGGCTCTGAGTGGAGAGAGCAAACCTGGTGCAGGGTGAGGGGATACTTTTTAGAGACCTTGAATAGGAAGGGGACAGAATGAAGGCATTGCATACTTTGGGGCAAACAACAAAAGAAAATAGCAGGTCCCAGAAACAAATCTGGGGTGGGGGTGAGCATAGGCTTTAGCTGGTTCATATTTTTGTTCATGGTTGCCCTGTTTGAAAGGACCAGAAGCCAAACATCTTTCAAAGTCAAATTGCCTGTTTCCTCCAGGAAAGCAGTCACATGACCCATGGACAGCTGAGCTCCTGTCATCCATCACTGCTTGCCTTCAGTGTCACTCCCAAGTCTCCAGGCACTTAGCAAATTTCAGAGGGACTGAGCTGCAGACACGGAAAAGATGCAAACCCCAGGAGAGAAGGAACCACTTCCACTTGAATTGCAAAATGGCCTCCTGGCTAGTCAATGGAGGTGTTTCTCCCCTGACTTGAGGTGCCTGGGAAGGTGCAGACAGTGTGAGGCAAGGACTGCTTGTTAGGGACAATGAGTCCAGCTAGGTTAGGTACAACCCTAAGCAGGGACAAAATGTGCTCCAGGCACACCTGAAGACGTGCCTGTGGCAGTGGGAGCAATATCTAGGCCCCCTGTGGGAAGATGGAGCATGCTCCCGGACAGAGGTGAGGGTCTTATCTCTCGCTCCCTGATTCTACTGGTCAGCCAGCACCATCCTTATGTCCTCCATGGAGCCTCCTCCAGCTTCTCTGCCCCTCCTCTGAACACACAAGTTGGCACTGAGTTATAGAGGTTATCTTAACCAATAACCTTGTTGGCCAACACTCTGTCTTGGGTATGGAAACTTGCCTCTTCTCTTCCAGGTAGACTAGTAGCTCTCTGTGGAAAGAGATCTGTAACTTCTCTTATGTCCTGTCTCAGTAGGCACTCAATAAATACTTGTTGATTGACTAACATGAGGCAAAAGAATAAAAGAAAAAATACTTGTGTTACAAAAGGCTCTTGGCTCATTGGTTGCTCTGACTTTAGGAGTACCCATTTTCATCCTGAAGACTGAAGGGTTCCCAGCTCCAGAAAAAAGAAAAGGGAGAAAAGCAGTGGGAGTTTAGCAGTGGGCGTGAGGGGCCAAGTGCAGAACAGTACGCTGAGCACTTCCTTGGCATGGCACGCCTGCATCCTCCATGCTCCCTATGACAGGAACTGCACAGCCCAGCAGGCTCTCATCCTCTAGCCTGCCCTGCCTGGCGCCCACAGTAGTGACAAGCTGGTGTCATCCCAGGAAGAGAGCCTCTTACCATTGATGAGGTCGGATGGCAGGAGGCAAAATGCTCATTTGGAAAGCTTCCCCAGGGCTGAGGCAAGACAGCAGCTGTAGGAAGATGTTCTCTGTTTCCCTTCAAGGCCAAGCCTGCCACCAGGAGCACAAATGAGTGAAGAAGCACCAGTCTAAAGCCACCCTCACAGAGCCCCTGTCCCAGGAGAGTACTATTGAGGATGCTGGCCAGCCACGTTCAGGCTTCTGAGTGTCTGTCAGTTAGAAAGTGACCATTTGTCTTACCACAGTGGGAGGGAGAGAACTAGCTTCTGAATTAGCCTTCTGAAGAGGCTCGACCTCATCGTAGCATTCCTTCCACCCAAGCCAGCCTGGGTGCTGCCAGAGTAGATGTGGCTGCATTCGAGTCAGCTACAGTCTGCCTGCCTTCCCGAGCTCCAGTAGGACAGAGGCAACTGCAGGGTTCTTTGCTGGACTGTGGGTTTCTCTTTCCTAAGATTACTCTAAATCTGCCCCCCTCCCGTACAAATCCTCTAAAGCTCCACTCTAATTACTTGATTTGTGTCCTGATAAACAGCCTAACTGCCTGAAACCATTTGCCGCTGACAAATTTGGTATTCTTGGCTAGTCAACAATAGCATCACTCTCACAGCGTCAAAACCTCCCGCTTCTTTTACAAGCCTCTTAGTTGGAGTAATTGACTCCTGGCCCTCTTTGGAAGGGCCCTGCCTAGAGCCTTAATTTTACAGACTACGCATACTAAGCCCATCTGGTAGGCCTGAAAGCCTGAGGGTAGAGTGGGGCCACGTCAGGAGGTAAAGCTTTGGGTCACTTGGCTCTAGCCTCCTCTAATCCACCTCCACCTGCCTTGGCCTTCCCATGGGCCACCATTCATTCCCCTTCTTACCTTCTTCCTTGACCCTGGCACCCAGTGCCCCCACAGGCCCTGCTGTCCCTGCCCTCTGACCCCTGGAGGCTCTTTGTCAAAACACTACACTCAGGCCTGTCTGCTTGCAGTGTGTCTCACCTTGGTCCTTGATACAGTTTATGAAGCTCTTGTGTAATTGCTAAGCTTCAGTAGCTTAAGTTGTGGGCATCAGGAGAACAATCTATAATCTCCCCCAGGTGTGAGGGTAGCGCTTTCTCTTCTCCCAGCTCCTCTGGGTTTCAGGTCTGTCAGCAACTCCAAGATGCAGCTTCCCTTCTTGCTTACAGGAGCCATTTTCCAGCTGTCCCATTAAATGAAATAAGTTGGCATTATGTACAACTGTGTGAAGTAATGGTCCTAAACATTAGCATCCTGGTTTCTATATGCCACCTAAATAGTTCCTTTTTATATATCATCTAAGAGACATTGGAGTTTAAAATTGCACAAGGACTTGAAGATGCTTCCTGTTCTGGAATGACTTCACATTCTTTTCCCACTTACTTGCCTGTTTTTGAGGCCTGTCCCCTCAAGGATTTGGTTTCCCTTAGGGAGTTAATAGCCAAGTAAGATAGGCAATAGCAGTTAACTTTAGAATAACACACTTGCACTTGGGCTTCTTCTGGTGTTCCAGTGTCATAGTGGAAGGGTCAGACTCATCATTTCAGGCTCGATGGGACCAGCTTTTCTGAAGAGAAGTGGCTTCTCCTGCCTCGATTCCCCTTTCTCCAGTTTGAAATATGAGGCAGTCATCACCTCAGTTGGTGCTAAGGGAAGTAGGATGTTAAGCTGTGATCTCCTAGGTGCCATGCCAGAGCCCTAACCAGTGTCCCTCCCAGCTGTTTCTGAGGCTTAGTTCCCTTTGCATCTTGTTTTGCTTCCATCTTCCCCTTCCCTCAGTCATGTGATGCAGGAAGAGAGCGCAAATGATATGGAATGTGAGCAGCTGCCAGCAGAGACGCTGCGACAAGTGACCATTCACCGAGACCCTATATATGGCTTTGGCTTCGTGGCCGGCAGTGAAAGGCCTGTGGTGGTTCGATCTGTGAGGCCAGGTAGGTGTCCCTCAGAGGGTCCCCCAGCCCTGGCTTCTGTCCCCCAACACCTACATATCTTCCCAAAGCAAAGCGCTTCCAATATACCATGTTGCTGAGGAATTCATGAAGAGTGAGTAAAGACTTGCCGACCAATAATAGCTACGTTTAAGACTGATTGAGACAACCACTGAGGCAGCTTGGGGCCCCAGACAGAAGCTGCAGCTGATCATTTAATAGGGTCTGGGTCTTCCAAAATCCTCCCTTTGCAGAGCCATAATGCCTTGGGTGAGAACATACCATTCAATTCAGTTCAACGAGTATTTACAGACCGCCTACTCTAAGCCCAGCAATGTTGCAGGAAAGTACAAGACACAGTTCCTGCCCTCAAGAATCTAAGATAAGGCTCTAGAGACCGTACATACTCATAGGTAGGTCAGCCAGTGAAGATCAGAATTAGGACAGAGACCACAGGTGGGATAGGAGGCGGAGGACAGGGGTTGGGGGCATTGCTCAAGTAGTAGAGCACCCTCCTTGGAAGGGAAGGGCAGAACGAAATCTCTGCCCCAAAACGCCAATAGCAGTAGCTACTATTGATTAAGCATCTACCGTGCACTTTACGTCCTCTTGTTCAATCCTCACAGGGAAACTTGCAAGGTAAGTAATACCATTCCCATATTATGAATGAGGAAACTGAGGAAGAGGAAGGACTTGTCCAGATTCATCCAGCAAGGAGGCAATAGGGCCAGGGTTACTCTGGAGCCTATCTGACATGTGACAGGGAAGTGGGACTTGAATGGGACCATGTGGAATGGAATAAACAAAAGCCCCCTCCCAAAAAAGCCTGAAACCCTGCATCATGAATGAAATGGGGAAGGGCTGAGTGCTGTTTTGTTTCAAATCTGCTACACATTGACAGAAAAGACAGACAGAAAGGAGCTTTATTCCAGACTTGCTGGGCCTGAGGCTTGAGATGTTTACAACAGTTTCCTCGCTCAGTCAAGAGAAGCAGCCGGAGTACAAACTGGTCTTGCAGAAATTTGATGAATTTTGCAATCCTCAAAGGAAAAGAACAAGATTTTTGTAAGCTCTCTTCAACTAGAGGGCACAAGAAAAAGATTCAGTACAGGAGTTTGTGGCTGACCTAAGGCTCCCAAGTCAGTCATGCAGTTTGGCAAAAGAGTTTTGTCTGTGATCAGAAATGAAATTTGTCTTGGGAAAGAGGGACCAGGTAAAACTTAGTAATAGACCACCAGGAGCCCCTACTGTAACTTCAAAGAAGACAGAAATTGCAGGGCTGAAAGAAGCCCTCAGGCCTAGGAGAGGGTGGGCTGCAAAAGGTATAAGATAGAGAGGAAGGATTTGGAGGGGTGAGAGAAGGAAAGCCCCAGGCTAGAGCCACAAAAGGCTATGGGATTGACATCCCAGCCCTATGAAAGACTCAGGCTCATCCACATTGCTGCTTCTGCCCAGGCAGCTGCTGGGTACAGAAGGACATTTGCTTCCATATTTGAGGCCATAAGAAAAGACAAGGGAGTATCCTGCACAGGAGTAATTGTGGTTGACCAAGTTAACCATTTGTGAAAGCAGTAGTAGATTGATGTTATGTTACCAGCGCCATCCAAAGACCAAGGCTCGTGAAGGAGATCAAGTTACACAAGGACCTCTTCTATTGTAGGGGAGGGAGGGGAAGAGAAGGGGGGAGAGAGAGGGAAGGTGGGAAGGAGGGAAGGAGAGAAAGAGGGAGGGAGGGAGGGAGGAAAGAAGGGAGGGAGAGAGGGAGGGAGGAAGGAAGGAAGGAAGGAAGGAAGGAAGGAAGGAAGGAAGGAAGGAAGGAAGGAAGGAAGAAAAGAAAGAAGAGTGACATCCATCCAAAAACTGGTTGTGGGATTTTTGGTTGATTGGCTTTTTTTTAGACAGGGTTTCACTATGCAGACCTGGCTAGCCTTAAACTAGCCATCCTCCTGCCTCAGCCTCCTAAGTGCTAGGCTTACGGTGTATACCACCACACCCAGTGACATTGGTATTTTTGACAGAAGGAGCAAAACAATTTTAAGGAATTGTCCCTTGGAGGACATAATAACTACCATTTATTGAATTCTTACCAACAACAATCAGGTGTTTTAAGTACTTTACATTCATCATCCCATTTATCCTCCAATTCTTATGATGTGTAGGTATTATTATTTTCCCATTTTACAGATGAGGTAAGAGACTCAGGCTGGAGGTGTGGCTCAAACAGTAGAGTGCCTGCCTATCAAGTGTGAAGCCCTGAATTCAAACTCTGGTAGTGCCAGAAAAAAAAAAAGAGACCCAGAGACATTAAATGTTCACCCAAGGTCACACAGCTATTGAATCACAAGCTGTTGAATCACAGAGCCCTGGTCTGTGTGGTTGCAAAGAATATGCTCGTCACTACCACACTCCACTCATGAAGTCACTGTGATGTCAGGAGACACAGTCTAGTGAGTTTTGGGGTACTGCTGTTCCAGTAGTGACTCCTGGGGCCTGTGCTGGCTTGGGCTCCTCGGCACACGGCCCCAGGCTCCAGAGCCATTGGGCTGTACTTAAGTGACATATATGATGTGCATGTTGATGCTTTGGAAGTTTGGGCGGCACACTTCTTTGTAGAGACATGGAGAAGGCAGGATCTGGCCTTTTGAAGTGGACACAAATAAGAATCAGGCTGGTTTGAGAATGGGACTTGTCATTAAACATTTCTTTCGGGTTTGAATCATGCTGAATGTGACTTCTAGTTCTCACTGGGTCACTGAAAAAGCTTTCCTCCAAAAAGATCTTTGCTAAGCAGCAGAGGTAGCACAGCCTTGTAACACCTTTTACCCTAACCAAGACTTCCCGGCCTTCCCACAGGTCTGCTTTCTAAACCTTACCACCCCCAGAAGTGGGAAAGGGAGAAAGCATGTCCCAGCTTTCCAAAGGTCTGTGCACTTGTGAGGAGAGAGTAGTGGCTCAGTGTTGAAACAAATTAAACCATTTGGGTCTTTTAGTTCATCCTCCTGTCACCAGGCAAATGAATGCCTAAACCATTCCAGACCAGTAAGTATGAAAAATGTTCAAGTAAGAAATCTCCTCCCCCTCCTGTTGTCACCTGTACCACCTCCAGCAGTCTGGAAGTCATTCCTTGAACCTAAGCAAACCCTTCCCATGAAGTGGAAGTCTTGTTCCTCTTTAGAACCAAGCCAGTCACACACTTGTAACCTCATCTGAGTACAAGGCCTAGACTTGGGACCTTTTTCTGCTACGCCGTGCCCATAAAGCAGCTTCACTCCATTCTCTTTCTTCATTCCTCTGCCCTATAGGCAGCATCCAGAGCTGGAACTGCACCCCACACCCCTCCTCAGCCTGCGTCATCTCCTGCAGGCCTGGCTGTCTCTGCAAGCCTGGCTCGGTTCAGCTCAGCTCTCTCAGGCACTGTGGCTCTTGCCCAGACCTGTGTATTCCCAACAGCAGCTCCAAAACTCATACCTCTCTCCTCTCCTCTGCAGGAGGCCCCTCTGAGGACAAGCTCCTGGCTGGTGACCAGATTGTGGCTATTAATGAGGAGGACGTGAGTGAAGCCCCCAGGGAGAGGTTCATAGAACTTATCAGGTAACAGGGGCCTTGGGGGTCTTGGTAAAATCTGAGCAGCGGCCCCACTCCTGCCCCACCAGTGGCAAAGGGCTACCACTGTCCTCCCAGGCAGGTCAACCCTGGCTAGGGTTCCTGGCTACCCAGAACTGCAGGGGCCAGCCAGTCAGGGTCCCCAGAGGCCTCACACACTCTGGGTTAGCCTGCTCCAGTGATGTCAGTAGACACAAAGAGCCTCCTGCCACAGCCTCACCTCCGCCCCTCCCCAGCTAATTTCTTCACCAGATCACCTTTGTTTTGAGGGTACTGTGCAGTGGGATAGGCCAAGTGAAGTAATAAGAATAAAAAATCCATTAAAAGAATAAGCACAGTGCAAGCCATTATTTCCACCTCCCCAACCCCTAATGTGTGCACGCATACACGCGTGTGTGCACGCATACACGCATGTGTGCACGCATACACGCGTGTGCGCACGCACAGACATGCACACACATAGGAAAATCAAAATCCCTGCCCAGTGGATTGAAGAAGGAAACTTGACACTGGATTCTGGCCACTGGATTCTTGATACCTTAATGTCCTCCCTAGATGGGAGCAGGTGAGAGAAAGTGAATGCTAGAGGGATCATCGCCATCTGAAGTTGGGGAGGAATCACATTGCCTTTGCTTGTCCCTTACACACACACACACCACATGCTCACACCCTTGCGTAGCCTTATTGGTAAGGAATGAGAGGATAGATGGAAGACTCTAAATGTCATGGGCTAACCTCAGCCTAGGGCCCCTTAGTGTGCACTCTCCCTCCTCCCTCCCTCCCTCTCTCCCCCTCCCTTCTTCCCTTCTGTAGCCTGCCTCCATCTCCTCCAATTCCACTTGTTTCAGAGTGTTTTCATTCTACCCATCTTTCTGGAATTCCCAAAAGTCCACCTGGTTCCAGAACCACTGCTCTGTGGCTTTCAAAGGCAGACTTAGCATTTTGTATGTGGTATGGTGCCTTCTTACAGTTCAGAGTGGAGGTGTGTGTGGAATGCTCTGGCCTGAAGTCCAGAGCAGGTCTTCCTCAGCATGCTCCCCTTCCAGCTCGATACCTTGAAATGGATCTGGTCTCTAATGACTGTTAGTTTGTCTCTTCTCCCAAGTTCAGTTGTCTATTGCATTCCCCTACTCTTCACCCTCTGTCCTTCACCCTTCAACCTCCACCACCACAATAGAGGGTGAGTTCTTTTAACCCCATCAGGGCCTGTTGGAGTTCTTTCAGCCTGACCCCTTGGATGTCACTGCTTTGCTTCGAGAGACTATCTTTGCACACTAGAACAAAGTAGCCTGAGTTTGTAAGGGAGTCCAGCACTCCTTCAATGTCAAAAGAGAGCTTACTCTTTTGATAACTCAGGGTCCAGTGGGTCATTCATTCAGTCAATAAATAATTGTTGAGTATCTACTATGCAGCAGACAACATTGTAGGCACCAAAGGTACACCAGGGTATAAAAGACAAAAATCCATGGCCCAGTGGAATTTACATTCTAGTGAAAGGAGACACGGCATAAACAGTGAGCATGAGAAGTAATTGCATAGTACATTAACAGTCAATAAATGTTATTGAGGAACAGAAAGTAAATCAGGGTAAAGAGGACCAGAGTGCTGGGCACATTGTTGGCCTCATTGAAAAGGTAACATTTGAAGAAAGACTTGAGGGAGGTGAAGGTGTTGGAGAAAAGAGAAAAGAGCTCCTGCAAAAGCCCTAAGGCAGGAGTATGTCTGGCCTATTTAGGAGCAGGGGAGAAGCCACTGTGCCTGGAGTCAGGTAAAGAAAGGGAAAGTTGTAGAAGCTAGACCCAGATTACACAAAGCCTGTCAAGTCATTGTAAGGATAGTGGCTTTCTTCTAAATGAAATGGGGAGACATGATGGGGACTGGACCAGATGAGCCACATGACTTATGTTATGCACCTTCTTTGTTCGAGATAAGGACTTTCCTTGGTATGTTCCCTGTAACAAACTCTTGACTTTTCCTGGGAAATTCCCAAACTTGGAGCTGATTCATACCTGGACTTTG
The DNA here is from genome assembly GCF_047511655.1 of Castor canadensis. Taxonomy (NCBI): domain Eukaryota; kingdom Metazoa; phylum Chordata; class Mammalia; order Rodentia; family Castoridae; genus Castor; species Castor canadensis. The sequence goes on along the minus strand of NC_133405.1, from coordinate 46,727,043 downwards.
CCTCACCAATATATGAAATATTCAGAGTCATTAAGCAGAGGATTTAGACATTTCTTGAACACCCAGAATAAAAAACATCCTGATTCTACTTCTTTTTTGTTGTTCATTTGCTTTGAGACAGGGTCTTGGTGTATAGCCAAGGCTGGCCTTGAACTTGCAATCCTCATGCTTCAACCTCCCGAGTGCTGGGATTACAGGTATGCTCCACCACCTGACTTGGCTCTCTTTCTTGAATGCTTCTGTTCCCATAAACATTTTGAAAAGGGACAACAAGGAAAAGGGAAGCTCTTTTAGGGCAAACTACTTCCATTTCTCTTGGTTCTTTTGAAAGACTGTGTATTTCTTGGAGAGAATTTTCATATCCCACAGCCTCTTTGATCACTGGCATAATTCTTGTCGGAAGAGTTTCAAATTCCTCATCCTTTTGAATATTTGCTATCTGGAGAGTCTTGGCTTCCATCTGTTGCTCCCTGGCTCTCATTTTTTGGTACCTCAATTAAAACAAATCTGCTGAGAATGAATCATGATGACCAAATGACCTCCTTTGGGTTTTTCTTTTGAGTTTCTCCTCTTGCTTAAATACCAAATTGCCAATAATCATCATACATGGTTCCCAGGACTCTCTGGCAGTAGGCCCTTTGAGTTCTATAATTCAGGCCTTCAGTTTTCCTTCAGAATTTTCTCATCTACAGATAATATTGTTCCTAAGGTTTGGGGATTTCTATGGAGAGAATGTGAGAAGGAATATTTTTTAAATGACCTGAAAATGACAACCCCAGAGGTAATGATAATACCATCATCGGATGCCTATGGGAACCAATATGGATGGTTTGTATCAGCCTCCACAAGTGATGGGAGGCAAGGCATCCATGCAGATACTCAGATTACCCTCTGTCCTAATCCACACACCTGAATGCAACCCAGGGGAAAATTCTGGTGTTGCCTCTTGTACTAGATGAATACCTAGTGCATGATACACTGCTCTCCTGTTCCCTCTTTTCTCTGTAGGAGCGCTAAGGAATCCATCGTTCTTACAGTTCTGCACACTCATCAGGTGAGTGAGCCTCTTTGCCATCTGCCCTTCTCCCACACCGAGAAGAGATGACCCCACAATGGAAAGCAACAGCATGGGAAAGGAGGGGTTAAGCGACTAGGGCCAACATATGTGAGACGGGATTTAGGAGTGAACTTAGAGAATATCTTCTGAACATTCTGTCTACTCCCACTTCCAAGGCAAGCTTATGAGATGCTGTGTTCAGTCCTGTATCCTCCGTTTTACCCACTTAAACTGCCCATTGCCACAGTTCCAAATCTGTCTTCCACCCTTTTTTCCTGTGACCTATTCGAATTTACCTGCCTGGTGTCTAACTCCTGTCCTGGTAGATGGTGGGTGCTAATCTTACATGAATATGAGGTATCTGCTAAGTGGCCTACAATGTAGGAGACACAGCACTATGTGTGAGGAATTTCAAATAAAGTTGCTGGGAAGTAAGCTGGACAAAGAGGTCCATGCTTGTCCTGGGACAGTCACTGACTGGCTGTGTGACCAGGTGAGTCAGTTCCCTTTTCTAAATCTGTTTCTTCATCTGTAAATTGAGAAATTTATAGTAGAACAGCATTTCTTAAATGTGTCTTGTCATAACAGTCACAAGGCCACTTATTAAAAGTAAAATCTCCTGGCTCCTTTCCTCTGGTGTTGGATTCAGAAAGCCCAATGTTCATTACTAGCATACATCCTTATAGCAGCCTTAACTTGAATGTACAAACCCAGATGCAGAACTTCCACACGGAAAACTCACAGCCCTCGCTTCATCTCCAGCTTCCCTGTCCCTTCCTAGTGTCTACAACGCTTCCCTGTACTCCAGCATTGATATCCCATCGCCTGGAGGAGGTTGCACCAGAGCTGAACCTTGGGAGAGGGGTAGGATTTCCCAGGCATGGAAGGAAGGAAAACTTTCAGAGAGAGAGCACAGGTGTCAGCCTGGGCTCATGAGTCAAGGAGAAGGGATGCAAATCAAGCCCAACACCATCCTTCTCATCCCATGGCCCCCAAACCTCTTCTGTGTCAATGTTGAGTATCACACACCCACTCGCACATGCACTTCACACATGCTTATACAATATACCCACACATACATGCTGTCTCACACACACACACACTCTCCCCCACCCCAAAACAGACACACACATAGCATGTAAGTACACATGCATACACTCACACATTTACACATGCACACACTCATGCATACAGTGCTCCCAGTCACACAGGCCTTGCTCAGTTGCCATTCTCTGCCTCCAGCCAGACAAGCCCCTCCCCTTACGGTGCACATATGTAGTTGCCCTGTCTTGAAAATAGCCACTAGTTCTCCCTCCAAAACATGCTGTTTGTAGGTTTAAAATTTACTACCCTGATCCAAGATATATTGTGGATTACTCTGTTAATCAGATCTCCCCAAATGTCACCTCTTTGCAGATACCTTCCTTGATTACTGGCTTGGAGATAGCAGCTACTTGTCATTATCTCCCAACACTGCTTAATTTTTCGTCAAAGCTGAAATGCCGTATCTTTTAACTCTTCTTTTGAAATAATTGCAAATTCATAGGAAGTTGCAAAGCTAGTACAGAGATAATCTTGTGTACCCTTTACCCTATTGCTCCCCCAATGGTTACATCTTCCTTAACTATAATGCAACATCAAAATCAGGAAATCAGAGCTGGATGTAATGGACATGCCTATAATTCCAGCACATAGGAGGCTGATGCAGGAGAATTGCAAATTCCAGGCTAGCCTGGGCTACGTAGCAATACCCTGTCTCAAAAAAGGGGAGGAGAGCTGGGTGATTTGGGTGTTATAGCTCATGCCTGTAATCCCAGCTACTCAGGAGGGAGTGATTTGGAGGATTGCAGTTCAGTACAGTCCTGGCAAAAAGTTAGACCTCATCTTAACACACAAGTTGGACCTGGTGGAGTGTACCTGTGGTCCCAGGTATGTGGGAGGCCCTAGGAAGGAGGATTGCAGCCTGAGACTACCCTGGGAAAAAAGCAAAACCCTTCCTGAAAAATAACTATAAAAGCAGAAAAAAAAAAAACCAGGGGGCTGGGAGGAGCATGGCTTAAGTGGTAGTGAGCACACAGCCCTGAGTTCAAACCCACTGCCACCAAGGAAAAAAAGGGGCCAGCCGTGGTAGTACATACCTTTAATGCCAGCTATTTTGGAGGCAGAGATCAGGAGGATTACAGTTCCAGGCTAGCCTGGGGAAAAAAGCTAGCAAGACACCATCTCAACAAAAGAAACGTGGCATGGTAGTACATGCCTAACATTCCAGCTACTGGGAGGCATTTGTAGGAGGATCATGGTCCAAGGCCAGCCTTTGGCAAAAATGCAAGACCCTATCCAAAAAAAATAACTAAAGCAACAAAATAACCAAAGGGTTGGGGGCATGGCTCAAGTGGTAGAGCACCTGCACAGCCAGCATGAGGCTCTGAGTTCAAATCCCAGTACAGGCAAAATATTTTTTTCAGGAAATCAGCATTGATCCAATATGTGCGATTAGTTCAATGTGAATTTATCACATGTGTAGGTGTATGCATCCACCAATGCAATCAAGAGACTGAAAAAGTCTGTCACCAAAAACGTTCCTTATGCTGTCCTTTTATAGCCACACCCACTTCCCCACCCCCACCTGAAATCCCTGCCAACCAATAATCTGTTCTCCACTTCTGTAATTTTATCATTTCAGCAGTACCATTTAAATGGAATATATAATATCATATGTAACCCTTGGGGGAGTGGCTTTTTTCACTCAGCCTAATGCCCTTGACGTTCGCGTAACTTGTTGTGTGAGCAATATTTAGTCCCTTTCATTGCAGAGTATTATTTCATGGCATGAATGCCTCAGTCTGTTTAGTCATCAGCTATTGAAAGGCATCTGAGTCGTTTCTAGTTTGGGGCTATTCTGAATAAAGATGCTGTGCACATTTGTGTACAGGTTTCTTGTGAGCCCAAGTTTTCATTTCTCTGGGATAAATGCTCAAGAGTTCAATGGCTGAGCCATGTAAGTGTATGGTTAGTTTATTAAATAACTGGTTATTTCCCAGAGTGGCTGTATCATTTTAAATTCCTGTAAAATGTTGTATTTATGTTTCTTATCGATGGCCCCCATTAGAATGTCAGCTCCACAAGCATAGGAGCTGTTTTGTCACTGCTGTGTCCCTAGCACCTGGAGTAGCACCTGGCACATAGTAGGTGCTAATAAATACTGATTGAAGGAATGAAGGAAGCACAGCTTCTAGCCATCAAAACCACCTAAACTGAGGTGTAGAATAAAGAACCGAACACCCGCCATGTCCATCCCAGCTCTGCCATCCCCAGGCCTCTTACACTCCCTTGACCCCCAGTTCTGTTGCTTTACTTGACTGTCCTGTGGCCCCTTTCATGGCCAGGCTGTTTTCCTTCTCCTCCTTGTACATTTCTTCAGTCTTTGTGCTGCATACCTTTGTCTTTGTGCTGTTCCACATCTCTTCTAATAATGTCTGTTTCCTTTAAAACTTGGCTGGATACTCATGTCTTCCAAGCAGCATTGGGGTTACCCAATAAGAGTTTCTGATTCATCCATTCACTCATAGAGCGCTTACTGAATCCCTGCTTTTCTGGGCACTCATGTAAGACTGGGAGTGCACAAGATAGACATAGTTCCTGCCGTCACAGAGCTCAAGTTCTAGTTCTTGACCTTGCTCTCTCTAAAGCCTTGGAGCATAGAAGTGGGTGAGTACATACACACAGGGGTGAATAGTCAAAACCTTTTAGGAACCAATGTAAGCTAGTAAGAACACAGGAGCAGAGTCTTGGGGGGGCCTCCTAGTTGTGACAGGTGTTAACCCTTTAATTGGTCTACAATTGTTAAGTGGTCCCAGAGGACAGATTAGGTGTCACCCAGGAAGCTTAGGGCAGCAGTTACCAAAAGAATCTCCTAATATTTTACAAGCAGTGTAACTATACCAGTGCATCCTGACCAAAGGGCAGTCTTGTGCAAACATGTATCCATACCTCAAAGATCTGCAGACCCTGTGTTTTTAAATTTGCCTACTTCCTAGAATGTATTTGTAACCCCCCAAATCAATACTACGTTGCTTTCCTGGCCACTTGTGGACACACACAGAGCATGATTTGAGTTGTCCCAGCTGAGGTCAAGCAAGTCAACCCTCTGTCTTGTGTCAGCTGTCGTACAGTGATGCCCAGAGGACAGAAACGGTAGGGGGCAGTGCAGGGTAGGGAGAAAGCTGCAGCTTTGAGGCCAAGTGGACAGAGCTTGAATCCGGACTCTGGCACCTAAGAGGGGCAGCCTCAGGCAAGTCACTTAATACTTGTGGTCTGCATTTTCTCCTTCTGAAATAAAATGGGATCTTATAAAATGAATGAGCTGTTTTTAGGATTTCAGCCTATATCGTATATGAACTATTGGAATGGTAGTTCAGTATTCACTGGTACAGTGTTCATGGTGACTCTATACAACTACTGTGTCTAACAAGACTGTACTGAGAGAGAATTTTCTCTCAAGCTATAGTGAAATTTCTTGGCGACCCCCAGCATATGCTCAGTGTTAAACCCCTGCATCAAGGAAAACAGTACTGTGTTCACAGCAGACATTTGGCGTGTCAAGGGTAAAGGAGTCTGCTGCCTCTTACTGAGGTCTTGCCATCTTAAAGCTTAATTACCACTTTTTACAGAAGACAACCTTCCAGTAGGTCCAGGGTGTGGCCCAGGAATCATATTTGTAATCAGATCCATAGACAATGCTGATGATCAGTAGAATTTAGGAAACACTGGACCAGATAATTTCTAAGACTCTTCTAGCTTTACATTGTGTAGCTGAAAATGGTCTCATGCCTGCTCCTACACACAGTGGCTGATAATGGTTCTTGGCCTGAGCTATTCATTAGAACTACCTTTGAAGCTCTTAAAATCATCCATACTCAGGTTTAGTCCTGACTAATTGAATTAGAAGCTCTGGGAGTGGTACCCTGTTATTGGGCTTTTGAAAATGCCAAATGATTCTGGTATGTCTCAATTTCGTATTTGCCTTTTAATAGAGTCACTCATAACACAGCAGACTATTAGGAAAGGTTGTATTCAAGGATCACAGGGGTCCTTTCCCAGGACCCCTCAAACTATACTGCATAGATAGCTGCCTATTAAGCCTATTTGTATTTAAGGGTGTTCCTTAAAATTTTGACCAACTATTTCCCATGAATGACTATTTAATAATCCTGATACCCTTAAATCTTGGCACATAGTAGTTCTTTAATAACTATTTTGAAGTAGATTAAGTACTAGGTCATGACCTTGGCCCTGGAAAAACAAGCAAAGATAATCCCTTCAAAAAAGGAATGAATGAAAATGCTGGCATAGTGGCTCAAATGTTAGAGCACCTTCCCAGTGAATGTGAGGCCCTGAGTTTAAGCCTCAGTACCGCCAAAAAAAAAAGATAATTTGAAGATAATCCCTTCAAACGATATCCTAGTTTTCTGCATCTAAAAACTTAGCCTAAGAGTCTGAATACCCTCTGCCTAAAGCCACTTGTCCAGAAAAAAAGTCAAAATAATGGAAACCACTACAGAAGAACTAGTTTTCCACAGAGATTCTTAAGTTATAGTGCTTGGCATATGGTAGGTGCTCAGCAAATATTTGCTGAGTTCATTATTAATCTTGGCAACCAACTAATATCTTTTATGCTGGGCCTACTGTGTGCTTGGCACTAGAGAGAGATAAATAAAACATGCTATTTCCTCTTGTACAAGCTTGTTGGGGAGATAATCTAGGCCACGAGCGTTAACTGAAATTCAGAGAAGGGAATGGAGGGACTGAGAAAGGACTCAGGCAAAAGTAGAATTGGAACTGTGTTTTACCGAAGAGATGGCACTTAACTAGTTAAAAGAGACGACTGGGGCCCTGAAAGGTAGTGATGGGGAGAAGACACTGTAAAGTGAGTCCAGAAGTGGGAATGAGCCTGCTGTGTTCAGGGAACTGTGGGCAGAACCACCAAATGCAACAGAAGGTGATAACTGGAGATAACTGGAGAACGAGGTTAGAGTCAATTGTGGCTTGTGGGAGGCCTTGAAGTTAATCTCTAGACAGTCCTGAGTGCTAGAAGGAAAGGCCTTCTGGTGCAACCAGCATGGCCCTCCATTATCCGCTATGGTTGTTGTTAAGTAGGCTCAGCTGCTAAAGGCAATGAGCCAGCAGAAAGGTCAATCAGGAAATGGGCCAAACTTCAGGAAAGAACCTGAGTTCCATCCTTTCACACTTAGCAAAGTGGGGCCTTTGGCCAACCTTTCCCAATCCCCATTACCCTTCCCAGCCTCTGGTAACCACTGTTTTATACTTTACTGCTATGAGATCAGCCTTTTCTAGATTCTGCAGTTACATGGGAGGAAAAAGTTCTGTTCTATTGCATAATAGGGTGACTGCAATTGATAATGTATACAAGAGGTGATTTTGAATGTTTCACCATAAGGAAATGATAAAAGTTTGAGGTGATAGATATGGTAATTACCCTGATCAAATCATTATAATATGTACATGTGTTAAAAAATCACATTGCAGCCCATAAATATTTCAACTATTATGTGTCAATTAAAAATAAAATAAAACATTTATTTTTTAATAAATAAGTTAAAATATTTCACTGAAATATTTGACTGTATACCAGACTTTGGCCAAGATATGAGTGATCACAACCTTGAAATCTGTACCAACAGAGCCACCAAATTAAAAAATGGTCAAAGAATCACCAGCTGCTGAGTTCAGCCCTGAGGGAGAGGCAGGCTCTGTCTTCAATTCCTTATTCCTTCTAGCTGCTGGCTTCATATTTGCTTCAAGGGGCTTGCAGTGGCCCCGGAGGTACTTAGCAATTCTAGTCCCGTGTTTCAAGCCAAAAATTCATCTTAACCAGAAAGGGTGCCTGTTTCAAAATGAGATTCTCAGCTGCTTGGAGTTAAAATAGGGCCAATGAAGAGCTCAGATGTCCCAGCTTTAAGGTCCTCAATTAATCTATGTTTAATGGGCTATGGCATCTTCACCAATCTGGATTCCTGAGCCCCACTCTCCCAAGGGTTCTGATTTTAGGTGTGTTATGGGTATGGAGCTAGGCTTGTGTGTTTTAATGAGCCACTCCCCAGTGAGTCTTATCATTGAGCAAGTTTTGGAACTAGTGGGTTAGTGCATGCTAATAAGTTCAGGGGCACTACACTTTTTCTGTAAAGGACCATATAGTAAATATTTTAGGCTTTGCAAACTAAACATAATAGCCCCAAAGCAGCTGTAGGCAATACATAAATGAAGACCATGACTATGTTCCAATAGAGCTTTATTTACAAAAGCAGGTGGTAGGCAAGATTTGGCCCAGGCAGGCCTGTCATTTGCTAGGCCCTAAAGCATTTGTTACCCTTCCTCTGGTACCACATTTGCATTTCTTAATATTTTTATTCAAAGGAATGACCCTAGTATTCCTTTGAATAGAACCTCAGGCTCCTCAGCTGAGCTTTGGAGATGCTTCGAGACAGGGAGACCTTTGAGAGCCACCTTGTATCTCACTGGAAGACAGGCCTCACCTGTGTCTAAGGCTAGACATGACTCTGACATCTAGCAGAGACCAGCTGGCAATGAGTGAGTCACCATCAGCGATTGAGGCTGAAGACAGAATAGGATGGTGTCTCAGAGACCAACAAGACAAGGGTCAATGAGGAATAAGGCATAAACAAGCCGAAAATAGCTCTGAAACAGACATTCAGAAATGATTACAGTCCCTGAAAATATTGGCAATTCCACTTCCTCCTCTGTGGTTTTGCTCCTGTAAATATCTGAATCTTTTGCTTGTAATGGTGCAAAGAAAAAAATCTCTAGGACGGATCTAATTTTGGATGTTTTGTAGGAATGGCAAAGATGCCATCCCCTCCACTGTGGGTGAAAACATAAAGGACCCATGTGGGGTTCCTCATTTGTTTGAATCCATTAAATAGGACCAAGGTCTAACCTGAACCAGTGACTGAAAGATCAGGAGTAGATTTCCAGCTTCAGCCTGCTGTAGGGGGGGACAATTGCTAATCCAAGGCTCAGGAAATATGGGTTCTGGTTTCAGCTCTGCTACTCAATTATTTTGACACTTTGGGAAAGCCACATCCTCTTCTTTCAAATGTGAAAATGAAGCGTGGATTGCATGGCCCATTTGGGTCTCTAGAGATGCTTTGTTGCACACTGGAGGCATCTGCTGGAGGAGGATCACAGAGAAGGAAGAGGATGGCTGTAAGGTAGAACAAGGATTCCACTTGCCTTGTGTTTGTGGCACCTTCGGTGGGAAATCTGGTGACTGTGGAGAAGGAGTCAAGCAGAGTTGCCTGGACAGAGCTATGGATCTTTGATCCTGCCTCAGCCTGCAACCCCCACCCAGATTTGAGCACCCAGCTGTGCAACACACAAAGGCATTTATTGACTCCATGAACAATCAATACTGTAATCACTTTCTGCAACGATCTTCGGCCCTGGATTTTGTTGTGCTGTATCGTCTGCTGCCAAAAAATTGCCCCCATGGCTCAGGAGGAGAAAGTCTAAAGTTCTTTTAGCTTAGTGGTTCCCAATCTTCACTGCACCTTGAAATTATCAGAATGCTTTAAAAAATACTGTTGCTCTGACCCCAACCCCAGGACTTCTGATGTAAATTGGTGTGGGGTAGGGTCTGGGCCTTGGGATTTTTAAAAGTTCTTCTTGCTTTTTGTGATCTGTCCTCTGGCTTCACAGAGAATACTATTGGGCCCAGGCCTAAGAGTATATATATATATATATATATATATATATATATACACACATACACATATATATGCATGTACATATATATACACACACACATATATATGTGTGTACATATATATGTGTGTACATATATATACACACACATATATATGTGTGTACATATATATGGAGTGGGAGACAAATATCTCTATACAATGGAATAGTATTCAGCCTTAAAAAAGAAATTTTTGCAAAGCCCTGGGTTCAATCCCCAGGAGTACAAGAAAAAATGGAAGTTCTGTCATTTGCTACATGAAACCCGGAGGACATTATGTTACATGAAGTAAACAGGCACAGAAAGACAAACACCTCATGATCTCACTTATAAATGGAATCTAAAAACACAAACTCACAGATGTAGAGTAGAATGGTAGTTAGCAGAGACTGGGGGCAAGAGGAGGGAATAGGAGATGTTGTTCAAAGATTACCAAGTATCCACCAGGAGGAATAAATTTGGGGGATCTGTTGCACAGCAGGGTGACTATAGTTAAAAATAGTGTGTTATAGGTTTCAAAATTGCTCAAATAACACGCCCACCATGCCCATCTTCACTCATTCCCTTGCGTAGTCCTTTATCCTGCTTTATTTTTCTTCATACACTAGTCTTTCCTTATTTACAAGGAACACATTCCAAGACTGCCAATGGATGCCTGAAAAGGCAAATGGTACTGAACCCTAAATATACTATGATTTTTCCTATAGTGTATACTTACGGTAAAGTTTAATTTATAAACTAGGCATAGTAAGAGATTAGCAACAGTAAAAATAAAATAGAACAATTCTAACAATGTACTTTAATAAAATTTATTTAAAACTTATAAATTGTTTATTTCTGAAATTTCCATTTAATATTTTAAAACCATGGTTGACCACAAGTTATTGAAACTACAGAAAGCAAAACTTCAGATAAGGGGAGATTACTGTAGTCTCTATTTCTTACCTAAAAATATTTATTTATTAGCCAGGCATGGTGACACATTCCTATAATCCAAGGAGACCCTGTCTCCAAAACATAGATACTTATTGTCTAGCTGTCTCTGCTAGAACAGATGCCCCATGAGGCCAGTTTTCCCTCATCACCTAGAACAGTGCCTGGCATGTAGTATGCCCTCCTTAAGATTGTCCAAAAAAAACTAATAAATGCTCCCAAAGACATGAAGATACCCTTCAGCATGACTCCTGCATTTCCTGGATGCTAGAGTGTCTGGAGCTCAGCAGGGGGCTGGAATCTAAAGCATGCCTCCCTTGGTATCCACTGGGGATTGGATCCAAGACCCCCCATGGGTACCAAAATCCATGGATGCTCAAGCTCCTTATATAAAATGGCAAGTTATTTGCACATAGCCCTCCCACATCCTCTCATAGACTTTAAATTATCTCTAGATGACTTAAGATAGTGAATAAAATGTCAATGCTATGTAAATAGTCATTATATTGTTTAGGGAATAAAGACAAGAAAAAGGTGTGCGCATGTGCAGTATATGCACAGTTTTTCTACTGTTTTGATCTGTGGTTGGTTGCATATGGATCACAGGATCCAGAGCCTGTGAATATGGATGGCTGACCACAGTTTTCCGTGTTTGCTAATCATTCTTCCTGCTGAATTTTTGGGAGAGTTTTCAAGAACTAGAGAGCCTAACTGAGTCTGGGAATTTTGCATAGAATTGGATAAACAAAGTTATGCAGTGTCCAGAAGGAGAAAGCCAGGAGCCCTGGGTTAAATGTTCCATATCTGTCTTCCCGAATAGTGTAGAAACTGTGGATGAGTCATTTCGGAGGGCTAGGGCTCCTTTCTCCAACATCTAAAACATTTGTTATGAATCTCCTTCTTAGGGGCAGGGATATCTGTGAGATGAGTGAGATTATTTCTGTAAATCCTTTGGGATGCTTGTATTATATACATCTCATATTAAGAAAACCAAATATATAAAAATTCAGTGCATGTTATTACTAAGGAATTTTTGGTAGTTCCCTTAGGCCTACAGCATACATAATGGGATTCAGTTTGCCCAAATTCAATTCATACTCAGCTTTCTCACAACACCAATCATATAGGGAGACTCTTAGCACATCGCCTTGCACCTCATAGGTTATCAATATTCATTCATTGATTCCTTGATCAGCAAGACAAAATGACCTGTACTGGGATGTCTTATTTTTTTAATTTTGAGACAGGGTCTCACTATGTAGCCTCGGCTGGCCTGGAGCTCCCACTCTTCCTGTCTCAGCCCCCTGAGTGCTGGGATTACAGGCAGATACCATCCTGCCTGACTGTACTGGGACATCTTGACATGACAGAGGATTTCCCCCAAGGGATGGAGAGCTCACCAGCCCTCTGTTCTTTTCTTCCAGTCTCCCAAATCTGCCTTCATCAGTGCTGCGAAGAAGGCCAAGCTGAGATCCAATCCAGTGAAGGTCCGATTTTCTGAGCAGGTGGCCATTGGAGAAACAGATGCAGTAAGTCCAGCCTTGGCGTCCTTCCTCAACCCTTAGTTAGAAATCAGCTGGGTTGTTGGGGTTACACTCTGGAGCTCCTCACAGTGGATGACTTGCAAAGGATTTGGAGCTGGGGGATCCTGTTCTGTGAGTGAATGGGTTGTCAGTGGAGAGGAATGTGTGGCATCCAGAGAGGCCCTGGGAATTGGAAGGAGAAGAACTATGTGTAGATTCTCTCAGGATCCTCTTGGTGCAGAGAAATTTCTGTTCCCAGCACAATAGCTTATATTCAGGACAAGGGCTCCATAAACATCTTTTGGCTACTTGATAGAAACAGGAAGGAAGTAATGGTTTTCTGAAGATCCAGAGAACAAGTGGTCAGTGAAATTGAACTCTCTTCACATGTAAGTGGTCCTGCAATTTCACAGGTTGGCTAAAGAAGACTGTGGTGATGGGTGAGGCCACCTAGGAAAAACAATCGACTCTGCTTAAGTCACCACATTTTTATTAGGCACCTGCTGGGTTCCCATCACTACAAAGAATAAATACCTGTTCCCTGCCCCTGGATACCTGTCGGTGGTATTGGACTTACAGGTGGTTCAGACAGACAGTAGACAGTCCACTGCTGCATGGTACCATCATCTCCAGGAGCAACTAAGACTTGACAGTCTATGCCGTGCAACTGCCAATCTGGGGGACTCTGGCCAGCCCATGGTCTTTCTCACTGTTTTGTGGGGTTTACAGCAGTGAGCTGTCTCTCCAGATGTGCAGATCAAAAGAAGTGGGTGGAGAGCAGAAAGAAGTATGTTCAGCAGTCATGGATGCCAGGCCAGAGTCCTCCAGAAATATCCCAGTGGGGGTAAGGGAGCTGGAGCTAACAGGCCCTTGTGTGCTTTGTAGGCAGCCGTGGGCTGGCTGTCAGGGAACCACAGCATTTATGTACTAAGGCATAGCTGCACTTGTTGAGAACGAGCAGGGAAATCAGTGGGATGCCAGGCCCCTCTATAGTTCTCTGAGGCAGAGCTGCTCAGAAGAAGGGACAGAAGATACAGGTGTCTTCCGTCTCCATTGCCTGCCTCTCGTCCCCAAACTCAGCCCATGCCCTCCTTCATCCCTGTACAAGGAAGGCTGGGAAGCCCAGAGGACTATAGGATCCCACTGACAAAGTTATCTGAATAGCTGGTGATTGGAATACATGTCAGTCCTTGAAGAAAAGGTTGAAGAGAAGGAGGTTGATGAGCAGAAAGGAGAGGGAGCAGGATGGAGCCCATGCAGATCAGGGCAAAGTGCATCTGGTGGTTCAAGTCACCAAGGGGACATTTGTGTCCTGAACCCTTGAAAACCCCTCAGACATATGACTTGAACTTGGAAAGTATGGACAGGTGCATCCTATCTCAACTCCACATTACAGAGGAATCAATCAATGCCAGGATAACCAGTGAAGAACTCTCGAGCTTCTCCTTCCTTCCCCCTTCCTCTCCTTTTTCCTTCCTTCACTTCCTTTCCCTTCCACTCTCCCTTCTCCACCATCTCCTTCCTCCACCATGACTCCTTCTCCATACCTCACAGCTAGGCCACAGGCAGGAAACCCCCACTGCAGTCCAACCAGAATGCAAATGCTCCAGAGCAGCTAGAACCTGTCTAGTTACTTCTGTCTCTGGGCTGGACAAGCCACCAAGCATGGCTTGAGGCTCTTGTCTGGGACAGAGTGACATCAATCTTCCAACTCTCACTGCACTCAGGAATTACCTGATGACACAATATCACCCCTCCACCACTGTCAATGTGAACCATAGTGGCCTATGGGGACCTGGGGAGTCCAGGTGACTCCAGACTGTCCTACCTTCCCTTTCCCCTTGTGTTCCAAAGGCTTTATTAAGCAGCCAGAGCAAAAATAAATTCCATGGGCGTTCCTTGCCAACTCTATTTTTAAGCAAAATCAATTAAGTAATTATCTGAGTCCAACCCAGTGTGCTAAATAAAACCTGCCACCGCTGAGCGTCATCAGCCTGGGGAGCTGAGGCCTCTGGACTTGGCAGGAGGGAGGCATCTCAGGATCAGGGAGAGAACACCAGAGAGGCACTCCCTTCAACTTATTTGTTAATTTATTTGTTTGTTTGTTGTTTATTTGGCAGGGGACACTAGTAGCTAGGGACACAAGGGGACAGCAGGGCAGGGATGCCACTGGATGCACAGCTGCCAAGGCCCATACATGGAGCACCACACCCACAAGGTGCTGTTGTGTCTATGAGAGGTGAATCCCTATTTGGCTAGTTATGACCCTAGGGACTCCAGGACAAAGGGACAAGGCCCAGGGCATAACAGTCTGGGGACCACCTGGGCCTGGAGATGTGCCTCTCACGGCGGTGACTGAGGGCAGGGTCATCATGTCCATGTGCTGCTGCCCTGACCCAGTTGTTGGGGACATCCTTGTCTCACAACCCTTTGCATCCCATCACTTCCCACTTTGGCTTGACCCAAGCCAGACTTGACTCCGGCTCCCCACCACTGTCAGCCACATCCCAGCTCAGAAGACTTGCTCCATTTTAAATGCTTTGTTCCAGATTGTTCTCATCTGAATTCTCTAATAATCCACACCTACCATTTCCTTCAAAATTCAAATCTAATGCACCTTATCTAGAAAACCTTAACCATCAGGTTTGTTTGAGTTCATATTGTGCATGCCTGCCAGGTGACCAGAACAAGAGTGTGAGGCTGGACTCGAGCCATCTACTTTTGCTGTAGCCCTTCTAGGGGCTTAGCACATGCTGAATATGGAGTAGTGGCTCAGTGAGTGCCCATAGAATGAAGGGATCTGGCCATCTGTGCAGCCTGTAAGTTCCACAGAACTGATGTTGTTGGCTCAGGGCAATGGTTGCACCCTCCTGATAAGTCTAATCATTCAACAAAGCATATATTAAGCACCTTCTGCTCATTCACTTTCGCAGCCATTTAGTGAACACCAACTGTATGTCAGGGACTCTTAAGTGTTGGGACTATAAAGATGAATAGACGTGGTCTTTGTGCTCTGCATTTACTGTTTGGTTATGAAAGACAAATACTCTTCAAAACTATTGCCAAGCATGGTGGTACATATCTATAATCCCATTTCTGGGGAGGCTGAGGCATGGGAATTGTGAGTTTGAAGCCAACCTGATCTACATAGTGAGCTTCAGACCAACCTAGCCTACATAGCAAGACCCTGACACAAAAAAGTCAAAAAAAAAACATGTGTGGGTGTGATACACACACAGAGGTGCGTATAAATTGCTACAGGAACACATGGTATCTGATGATCTGGACCAAGGCTTTATAGAATTCATGTTTCAGCAGGATTTTGAAGGATGAATAGGAGTTTTCCAGGGAAGGAAGGAGAAAGGCAGAGGGACTGGAGTTTATTTAAATGAATTTTTATTGAGAAATTAATATGAACCACTCTATAAATAAAGATACCTCTGATCCTGGAAAACTTAGAATCATAGTCAGTACTGCCCACTCTCCAAGAGCTTTTAGAAATGTCTGGCGGTGTTTGGGATCATCTAAATGATTTTTCATGCCATTAGGCATTTAGTGTCTCTGGGTCAGAGATGCTGGGTTCTCCTACAGGAAGTGAGACAGTGCCTGAGTAATGAAGACTTATCAGAGATATGGAAGCATGAAAGAGGCAAGGGTACAAGGAATGATAAGACATGACTCTAGAGAGGTAGCAGGGGCCACATTAAAAAGGACCTAGAGGGCTAGGGATGTAGCTCCACAATAGAGTGCTTGCCTAGCTTGTGTGAGGCCCTGGGCTCAGTCCCCAACACTGAAAAATAGGGAGGAGAGTTTAGGATGCCATAAAGAGGGGAGAATGGCAGAACAAAAGCCTTGTGATGCACCTGTCAGGCAAGAAGGTATCAGAAGATAAGATGAGGTGAGTGAGGTGGATTCCAGAGAGTCCTTCCAGGAATCTTTAGGATGTATGTGGTAGCCTCAAGGGGCCAAGGACTGCTTGTAACTGCAGAGCTGTGAACCACAGCAGAGCTTCTATCCGTGATGTCAAATGAAGGATGGATTTTTGATAGGACTGAATGTCTTCTTGGGGAATTTGGTTTTGATCTCCATATGCCATTATTATTGATTTGCTTTTCCTCTGTCTCTTTGTCCTCCCATCCCTTGGGCTCTCTGTGTCCTTCACCTTCTCTCTCTTCCTTTCCACACCCTCTCTGGCTTCCCTCCTCCTTCTGAATGAGCCCACTCCTTGGCCTCTTCCTGCCTCTTCTTAGAAAATGATGAAGAAGGAAGCTCTCCTCCTCATTCCCAATGTCCTGAAGGTTTTCTTAGAAAATGGGCAGATCAAGTCATTCACATTTGATGGCCGGACCACTGTTAAGGTACGTTCAGAGTCCCCTTGCCTGGGTCAGCTCTTTGTCCTGTGTTCCTCTGTGATTGCACATGGTTGCTCACTGCTGGGGAAAGGTAGCCTTTAAGCATCCTATGCTCATCACCACAAGGCTGCAAAAATGCACAGTGCTCACACGAGGCTGCTGGGAATTTGCATGCCCAGCTGTGCGCTACTTGCTGTTAAAATATGCGTGGGCACAGGGGTGCACATCTGCTTATTAACTGCTTTCTGTTCATGTTGCATGAGTCCTTCAGGATTCTTAGGAACTAAAATGTGTGAAGATCATTAAGACATTTATAAAGCAAAAGTGATTTATATTGATATAATAACACCTCCGCAAGTTTATACACAGAAATAAACAAATGCAGTCTCTTGGGAGATTGATTAACTTAGCCATGCCTTGCTTTTTAAATAACAACCAGCTCTTAAGCACTGAACTAAGATTTGAAAACTCCAGCCATAGCCCCTTTGGCTATGCTTTTCACAGGAAGAACAATTACTGAACTGTGATTCTTAACAGCTCAGCCAGGTGTCAAAAAGTCCTAATGACTCTCTTAGTCCTGAGAAGCAGAGGAGATGATACAGTTTACCCCCAGGTTCACTCTGCTCTGGGACAAAAATATCCATCCCTGATTCTTCTGGACTCTCTCAAGAAAGCAAGTATCATCACCACAATGAAGATTCTTATGCAACCAATGCGACCCAGAAAACCTACCTTGACCCACAGGTGTCCTGTGCTTCCCACACTGAGGCCAGATTGACTCTATCAGTAAAGAAACCCCTGGGTCAGGAAACTTTTGCTAAAAGGAGTTATCTGATACATAGAGAGAGTAGGCCTGGCTAGTGCTTTTCCTCCATGATCAACCCTGCACACTCCTAGGGAGCATCTAGAAATATTTGAGGGTGTTAGGGGTCATCCCAGTGATATGTCATGCTATTGGCATTTAGTGTCTCCAGGTCAGAGATGCTGTGTTCTAGGACAGACTCTAAATGATGAATTGTCTTGTCTGTAGTTCTGCTAGCACCTGATTGTAATATGCTGTACCTAAACCATGTTGATTGAACCAAGAATTGCCTTGGAAGGCTTAGGCCTAGGTAGGTTCCCCCCTGGGGGACTAGGGCCAAAATGCAATCTTTAGGAGGCCATGGAATGGGTTCTTGGTTATTGATTTAGGGTCTTGGGCTATGGGAAAGGACATTGAAACAGAACTAGGCCACCCAGGGGATATCCAAATGTCCCTCCTCCAGTCATGGATATCTCTTTCCATCAGAATGTTCCTTGATGTTTCTTCATGGGTTGCTATGCCCATCATAGATTCTGACTGCACACAGGAGCATTTACCACCCTCTCTTTCCCCTTAGAAGGTTCTCTGAGTGTTCTCCCATGTCTCATCATCTCTGCCATAGTGGCTTCCATGTAGCCCCAGCTTTCCAGGGCAGCAGCATTCCCATCACTTTTAACTTTTTATTTAATTTTTTTTTGCCTTACTGGGATTTGAACTCAGGGCCTCGCACTTGCTAGACAAGCATTCTACTTCTTGAGTCATGCCCCAGTCCTTGTTTCCCTCACTTGTGATCTCACTCTGACTTCAAGAAGGGTGCATTGGCTATTCATTGGAACTTTGACAGGCTGCCAAGCCACTTGTCCCAGAGAGGTACCTGGGTGAATTGACAGCCTGGCACAGGGGCCGTTACACTTGTAACACCAGTTGGCAATCACTGGCTTGGCTGTCTGCAATCCCAGTGCAGCTGAACTGCAAAGAAAATCTCATCTGTCCCTGCCAGGGCCAACACAGGCACCTCTATGAGTACTTGAATAACACAAAGACATCCTCTCAAGTACCCAGCACTTTCCAGCCTGCCATTTGAATAGCTGAACATCTCAGTGTTCATTGAGGGGCTTGTTCGGCAGCCCTGGCTGTCAAGGGGCTCTGAGTCCACAAGTCTGCTTCTTTGCATCCTTTGTAGATTGAGAGATGCTGACTGCACAAATGCATACACTGAAGCCCAGCGTGTATGCCAAAGTCACAACAAATAGATGGCAGAAGTCTCAAAACTGACATTTGGGCAGCCTCCACCAATATGTTTCTAGACGCCCTAGTATTAAAAGTAGGGCAGCAGAGCAGACGGAGCCCAGAAGTTGTCAGATTTATGACTGTACAGCAGACACGTGACATGATTCCTCTGCGTGGACACATTTTTCAAGTTACTAAATTGATCATCTATAAAAGCCAGCTATGGCCAAAAATGAACATTTTGCAAGTAACTCAAGTCATTTGATTTAGATTATGAATCCAGAAATAGTCTACTTTTTAATCACAGAAATGTATATAGCTTTTGCTTTTGTTACTTCCTAAGTAAAGGGTTGACAGACAAACCAGAGTGGGCATTCTGACTGTGAAGGAAGAAGCAACACAGTAAGCACACAGGAAATCATTTGTCTGGTGGAAGGAGAGAGGGAGAGAGAGAAAGACATAAACTTCTTCTGTCATATATCTGGCCAGGGGAAATTGAGGGACACACACGTCCACCTCCTGGACTTTTGGTGTTCCCCAGGGCCCTGGCCTCTGGGCAGCAGTCATGGTTCTCTTTTCTCATCCTAGGGCACAGGGTGTGGGCCACCATGAAAACGAGTGCCTTAGCCTTCTCTGTAGGACTATTGTGCTTGCTTGTCAATTTCCCCCTCACATGTTTGGTACTTGGAGTAACTTAGAGCAAGAACAGATCTCCCCTCTCAAGGCTCTTTTTCTTTCACAGGATGTGATGGTGACTTTACAAGACCGTCTCTCACTGAGGTATATTGAACACTTTGCCCTTGTCCTTGAGTATGCTGGGCCAGAACAGAATCACAGGTTCCTGCTTCTCCAGGACAAGCAGCCCCTGGCTTATGTAAGTCACTCCTTTAGCCTGATTTGGTAGCTTGCATGTGGCCTGTACTAGAGAAAAGTACCCAAGGCACTCCCTGTCTGGAAAATTCATAATTATATGCTCAGCCAGCTCCCAAAAGTCACATTGTTTAGCTGAGGTTGTTACTACCCATCTCCAGAGGGCCTTTGGTAATGCCCTTCATGACCTAAGGAAGGCATGAAGATCTCTAATAGCAACTCTCCTGTTTCCTGGAAACCCCACCCACCTGACTTTTCAGCTTCCTGAGAAGAAACTTGCTTGGATGAAGGCTGTGATGTGGAAAGGTCGGGGAATGGAATCAAGTAAGAGCTGGGAATGAGTTGAGTAGGGCCAAGATTAGGCAGTAGGTCATCTGACAGGCTTCCAAGGTAGAGGAGGAAAAACTGCTCTTCCCAGCCCACAACATGTGGGAGAAGGCTGGGGAGATCCAGGATTGCTGAATGGGATTTCACCAATGGTGAAGCACCAAGAAGAGTCACAGAGATGTGACTCTTCAGCAGAGCCAGCTGGTATTCCCAGGTAGGGTGAGAAGAGCTGGAGAGGGACAACTGGGAAGAAATACCCTTTTAGAGTTTATATGGAAGCCAAACAAAAGCCAAAATCAAGATGGGTGTGCCACAGGGAGACTAAGGCAGGATTTTTTGAGTTCCAGGCTAGCCTGGGTTACAGAGTGAAGCCTTGTCTGAAAAAAATATCAGACACAAAAAGGATGAAGGGATTGTTGGAAAGAAAGGTTTTTCAAGTTCTACTCTCAGCTAAATGCAATCCAGAGATTTCCAGGTGAAGAAGGAAAGGATATGGGTATCCTACTTGGAGGGAGGCTTAAGCACTCTTTAGCTACCAAAGAGTCCTGCAAATCCAATTGGTCTCTTACTCCAAATGAAATTTTAAACTTTTTATTATGAAAAAATTTGAAACATAATACAAAAATAGAGGAAGTATGGTATAGTAAGCCCTATTGCCTACCCCTGGCTTCCACAGTTAACAGTATTATCGATACCTCCACGTGGGGTTTTCAGTCTGATTTGGCCTCTAATCAGCAGCTTGCTCTGCTTGAGGCTGAGCCCCTCTGCAAAGTACAGACATGAGCCCCATAGCAAGAAAAGAGTGTGAGAAGTTCCCAGGAGCCTCTTCTCCCACCTACTGTCTTAGCACTTAGACCCCACTATCATCCAGGGATACTTTCCAAGACTCCCACCCCAGTGGATGCTGAAACCACTGATAGCACCCAACCCTGTATGTACTGTTTTTTTTTCTATACATACATGCACACCTATGACAACGTCTCATTTACAAATTAGGCACAGGAAGAGATTAACAACATTAACTAATAGTAAAATAGTATAACTATAAAATATACCATAATAAAATGCCATAATACCATAATAAAAGTTACTTAAAACTCATGAATTGCTTGTTTCTGGAATTTTCCACTTAATAGTTTTGGATAAGAGTTGACAATAGGTAACTGAGTGAGGAAGTGAAACGTCAGACGAGGGGGCACTACTAAATATGTCTCCCACTGTCTGCCAGGTTGGAGACAGTGGGAAACAACGGCCTAGCTGTGCTCTAAGCACCCTTTTAAGGAGCCATCAAGCTGACTGCCCACCACCCCAGGCATTGATTCTAGATCTCTTTCCCCCTCCTCTCACCCCTGGGGTTCAGGTGGTACAGCGGACACACTATCACGGAATGAAATGCCTCTTCCGAATAAGCTTCTTTCCCAAAGACCCCGTGGAGCTGCTGCGTCGGGATCCTGCTGCTTTTGAGTACCTATACATCCAGGTAGAGTCTGGCTTGGGGAAACAAAAACAGACACACCAGTGGACAAACAAGCAGTCAGGCTGTTCTGCCATCACAATGAAGTCGCTATGTAAGTTATTTCAACCTCCAGTTAGCTCTGAAGGTCCTTTCTTTTTCTGCTACCATTGTAGTCCATGACCAAGTTGATTGGCCTGGTGACATGAGCTGACTGTGGCTCAAAGTCCTGTCTATGTGTCCACACAGAGCTCATCTGTTTTTAGGATCAAGCAACCCCAGTGACTCTGGTACCTTCACAGGATCCCAAAATTTAACAAACCGTTTTAAGTTTCAGGAGGTCTCAACCTCTGATACCTAGATACAATAAGAAACTGATTTCCAATTCACTCCACCCAGAAACATTTACTGAGCACTTGCATTTACAAAGGCAGGATGACATCAAACAGCATGGCATGATGAGAGAATTGCTAGTGATTTATTACAGCCGCAGTATAGGATGTGATGTAAGGAACAAAAGGAAATGAAGGTGGAGATGCAGGAAGCAGGTGGTGAAGGGCTTGGTAGGCAATGGCTAGCATAGGCTTTATGACGGAGGTTGGGCAGTATTCTGGGAGTGTGCTCCCTGAACCAGCAGCGTCAGCACCAATTAAGAACTTGTTAGAGATGCACATTCTTGTGCCCTAGCCCATTCCTATTGAATCAGAAACCCTGGAGGTGGATCTTAGTGATCTGTTTTAACAACCCTCCATGGGATTCTGATACCCAAAAGCCTTGGGAATCACTGCTTTAGGAAAGTGGTTCGTAGCCCTAGCCATACATTAGAATTAACACTTAGCTATGGAAAAAATGCTCTGACCATTCAAGATTGACTTAATCAAAATCTGGAAGGTGAGCCAAAACAGTGGTATTTCTTAAATTCCTCAGGTGATTCTAATGTAGAAGCAAAGTAAAGAAATTCTACTGGAGAGTGAGGACACAGAAATGAAGAAAGAATAGCCTGGTCAGATAAGCAACTTCAAAAGATTACACAGTGCTAAGGAAATACATCTGCCAGAAATCTATGGCTGTTAGCTTGAGGAGAATGAGAAGGACCAGAATCAGGACTGTGATGGAGGGATCTGGAGTGATTCAAGGGAGACTTAAAAGACAGATCAATACACTGACTTGATGAGTGTCTGGTGGAGATGGTGTCATACCTCAAATTAGGGAATAAGGGCAGTGGAATGGGTCTGGGGACACAATAAGTTCATTTGGGAACATGTTGAGTTTTAGGTGCTCACAGGACATACACAGCCTTTGATGAGAGAAAAAAACTTCAAACTTCATCCATCTCTGTGGTGACACCTGGGAATGTGCTATGAGACATCGTGGTTGTCCTAGAAAGGCCCTTTCTGACAACCTAAAATGTTAGGAACATTTCTCAGCTTCAAGTTCCTTTGCCAACCCTCTAGGGGGGAATGAGTTGTGTGATTGCTCTATGAATTTTAGAAATTTAATTAATTCTCATTTTATGTGCCTTGAATTTCTTCATTCAAGCTTCTGAGGATTGCCTTGGTTCTATTATTTCATAATTTGATCACAAGACCATATTTAGCCTGTTTCTCCTCTTTGTGATGGTATGGACTTTAGCCATATTTCTTCTTTCTTACACTTCAGTTTTATTGGATTCTAATTGACACACAACAAACTGCATACTCTAATAAATTCTCTCTCTCTCTCAGACACACACACACACACAAAGCCATCACCATACTCAAAATATTGAACATGTCCAATATTCCTGAAAGTTTCCTCAAGATCCTTTATCAATTCGTCCCCTCAGGCACCAGACCTCTGGCCTGTTTTCTGTCACTATAGATTACTTCTCATTTTCTAGAGTTTATATAAATTAAATCATATGGTATGTGTACTTTATTTTGATCCAGTTTATTTTGCTTAGCATGATTTTGAGATCCATCCATGTTATTGCATATATCAATAGGTCATTTATTTTTGTTGTTGAGGAGTATTCCATAGTACTGGTGTGCTAGAATTTGTCACACCTGTTGATGGTGTGACATCATTTTTATTCATTTATTATGAATAAAACTTCGATGAATATTCATGTTCAAGTCTTTGTATGCACACATGCTTTCTTTTCTCGTGGAGTAAATACCTAGTAATGGAATGGTTTGACAATACAGGGCATCTATTTTTTCTTTAGTTTTTTATTTGTTTGTTTTCTTGTTTTGCGGGAAGGGAGGTAGGGTCTAGCCTGGAACTTGCTTTGTAGCTCAGGATAGTCTTGACCTCGTGATCCTCTTGCCTCCCAAGTGCTGGGATTACAGGTATGTGCCACCAAGCTCCACTGTTTTTATTTAATTTTTAAAAGAAGCTCCCATGCTATTTTCCAAAGTGGTTGTACCCTCTTACATTCCTACCAGTCATTATTAGAGTTCCAGTTTCTCCACATCCCTGTCAACACTAGATATTGTCAATATTTTTTACTTTAGTTATTCTAATAATGAGTAGTAGCATCTCATTATGATTTCCGTTTGCATTTCCCTAATGAATAATGATGTTGAATAACTTGTCATGTGTTTATTTGCTGTTGTGCATCATCTTTGGTGAAATGTCTTTTCAAATCATTTGCCTGCTTTTTTATTGGGTTGTTTTCTGATTATCAAGTTTGGAGAGTTCTTTATATATTCTGGAAACAAGTCATTTGTCAGATATGTTATTTATGTTATTTGCAGTTATTTTCTCCCAGTCTGTGGCTTGCCTTTTCAGTCTCTAAACAGTGTCTTTCACAGAACAGATGTTTGAATTTTGATGAAGTCTAGTTTGTTATTTTGTTCTTTTATGGACAGTGTTTCTGGTGTCCTATCTAAGAAATATATGTCTAACTCAAGGTCACAAAGATGCTCTATTTTTATCTTTCTTTTTTTTTTTTTGGTAGTACTCAGGTTTGAACTCAGAGCCTTGGGCTTGCTAGGCAGGCACTGTACCACTTGAGCCACACCACCAGCCATTTTAGGTTTTAAATTTAGGTCTATGATCTATTTTGAGTTGACTTTCATATGTGGTACCATGTGTCCATCAAAGGGTGGGGGGAGCTATCCACACATGTGTATGCTTGTGTGTGCATATTGGCATCTGGATATCCAGTTTGTTGAAAAGACTCTCCTTTGTCCACTGACTTGTCTTTACATCTTTGTCAAAAAATCAGTTGGCTAAAGCCATATGTGGTGGTACATGCCTGTGATCCCAGCACTGGGGAGGCTTAAGCAGGAAGATTGTGAGTTCAAGGCCAACCTGGGCTGCATAGTGAGTTTCAGGCCATTGTAGTCCACACAGAGAGACTCTGTCTCACAAAAAATCTCTGGCTCAAGTGGTGGAGCACCTGGCAAGCACAAGGCACTGAGTTCAACAGTACAAACCCCCAAAATATCAGTACAAATATCTATATATTTGTGGATATATTTCTGAAGTCCATTCTGTTCCATTGTTCTTATGCTAGCATCATACTCTTTTGATTGCTATAGTTTCATAGTAAGTCTTGCAATCAAGTAGTATTTGTCCTCCAACTTTGTTTGTCTTTTTCAAAATTATTTTGACTATTCTGGGTCTTTTGCATTTTCATATAAATTTTAGAATCAATTTGTCAGTTTCTACTAAAAATCTTACATGATTTGGATTGGAATTATGTTGAATCTATAGATCGATTTGGAGAGAATTGACATCCTAACAATATTGAATCTTCTAACCATGAACACAGTATTTCTCTCTCTCTCTCTCTCTCTCTCTCTCTCTCTCTCCCTCTCTCTCTCTCTTTTTCTTTTTTTGGCTGTACTGGGGTTTGAATTCAGGACCTCTTGCTTGCTAGGCAGGCACTCTTCCACTTGAGCCACTCCACCAGACCTAAACACAGTATTTCTATATTGATTTAGGTCTGCTCTAATTTTTCTCAGCAGTGTTTTGTAATTTCCAGTACACAGGTCTTTCACATTTTTCCAGATTTAGTCCAACTATTTCATATTTTTGATGCTGTTATAAATTATTTTGAGTTTTAATTTCAATTTCCAATTGTTTGTTATTATAATATAGAAATACAATTTTTGTGTGTTAATCTTAGGTCCTGCAACCTTGCTCAACTCACTTCTTAGTTCTAGTAGCTTTTTATAGATTCCATTGGATTTCCTAATAAATGATCACTGATGAAGTATTCCTTTTCTCTTCACTCCTATGCTATAGGTGATACCACTGTGCCTCTCTAGTCCCTTAGCCCATCTGTTTCCACCTAAACTAAACGAACAACTGTTCTAACCAAGGTGAACTCATTCACAGCTGGGGCACTGGCCTTTAGAGTTTGGAGGCTATAGCCATACACTTGGCTACCAGTCCCAGGAAACCCCACCCCCAGGACAGCATAGGGAAGATCAACTCATCATTGTTTTTGTCCTTCAGATCCCAATGAACAGAATGTCTGTCCCATCCCTGCAATCCATCTTTCACTCTGAGCTTCTAAGCCAGAGCCCTGTGGAGGGTCCCTCTTAGTGTCTCTCTTTCTTTGCTCCTATATGAACTAGTAGAAGAGTCTTGTATGACTGGGGGGGTGAGTATAGATCCCCCCAAAAAGGTGGGAGGGTCTTGCTACGTGCCGGTGTCGAGGGTCCTTGACTTCACAGGCCAGGGAACTGGCTCGTGAGGCAGCTGAATGATGAGCCAAAGCTCGTATATAAAGTAGGATTTATTAGAGAGAAAGGAAAGGCTACAGCTAGAGAAGCACAGCAGAGCCCGGAAGCCGGTAGCTCCCTGCACAGGTGAAGGCTGGGGTTTTTATGGACGTTCTAACTCTGGGTTAGGTGGGTTTTTCTTATTGGCCATGGATTCGCAGGCTTTCTCAGGTGAACTGGTTTGGTTTTCACCTTTATTGAGGGAGGGGAAACAATCTTGAGAGCATTTTGCTCATCAGCCCTGTGGCAGATCTGTATCTGTCCTTTAGGATGCAGGAATGCAGGCCTCCAACTCCTCAGGATGCAGGAATGATATTGCTCTCCTTGGGGGATGAGATACTCACTCACGTGCCTTAGTTCTCCAGACCCAACAGTCTCTTGTAATAGGAGGAAAGAAAAAAATGTCTTGATTGTGCAATGAACTAGATTTTCTGTCCACTCGTGCCTTGCCATTGTGTCACCTGTCACTGAGAAGAAGGCTGTTTAGTCTGTTGAATGAAGCAACGAGTGTCTCTGTGACCCAAGGCTCCACTGTTGTCTCTTCCCCAAGGGCAACACCTTCCTCTTTCCCTTGATGTATTATGCCTTACAGACACCATGATTCTTTTCTGGGATACAAGGAGTGGATGGGAGTGGGGAGGGAATGTCTCCTTTAACTGATGGATTTGGACTGCCCTCTCTCACAGAGTCGAAATGATGTCATACGGGAACGCTTTGGGATGGACCCCAAGCCAGAGATGCTTTTGGGACTTGCTGCTCTCCACATCTATATCACTGTCTCTGCCACTCAGCCTAGTCAGAAGATCTCGCTGAAGAATGTGGAGTGAGTTGTATGGGGCCCTTCGGCCCTTAAAGCAGATAGCTGTGTAGGGAGAAGGTGCAATGGTTGAGCTATGTTATGCATTTCAGGAATGCATGCATGTCATGGGAGTTGGAATTAGAGTTCCTCACATCCAGACCATGATGCCCTAGAGTTACAGCTTCTACTAGGGACCTGTAGCCAGTGCTCTCCTGTCCCCATACCTCTTTCTTTTCTCCCAGTCTCTGTTCCTCCATCTCTTCCTCTCAGCTTCAGTTTGTCTTACCATCTTCCTCTCTCTGTCCCACTTTGTCTCACTAATCTCTTACTTTTCTTCTGCTTTTAGGAAGGAATGGGGCCTGGAACCCTTTCTTCCCCCCTCCCTCCTGCAGGGCATCAAAGAGAAGAACCTTCGGAAGTCTCTCTCTCAGCAACTGAAGGCTCACCAAACACATCCTTCTTGTGGCACCAAGGTACCCAGAGGCCACTGGGTACCATGTTCAGGCAATAGAGGCCTCAGGGGGGTCCTCGGTGGTTCTCTGGGGATCCTTACCACTCTTTCTGACTTAGGTTGCACATCCAACTTGGCCAGATATGGGGAAGTTATGGAAAAAGAGTTTGCCCCAACCCTGAGGCTCTCCCAGAGACAACTGAGTGACATGTCACTGAATGAGCTCTGAGTCCTCCAGACAAAGGGGCCAAAGGCAGGAAAAGATGATTCTCATGTTCTTTCACCAATTAGTCAGTACTGATTGGATACCTGCCCTGTGGAAAGCATTGGTCCCCCTGGAGGCACATGTTTTCCATGGAAATGGCTGCTCTGCTCCTCACTAAGCTTTTTAATTCATCAGTCCTGTGATGTGGAATTCTGGGAGATGAAAGTTCAACTGAAGTATGAGGGGTGGGGGGAGGGTGACAAGGCCTGATCTGGAGACTGGACCACTGGGTACGCATGTAAGGGTGACAGCCACTGCTACACCGTCCTCCACCTTCTGAGGCATGCACCCCTTTGCCTGTGAAGGACTCCACTCCTGCAGGCCTTTCTTAGGCTACTTATGCTTCCTGCCCAAGAGGCAGGAGAATGGTGAGAGGTACTAGGATCAGCATACAGATGTAGACAGGCAAGACACTAGCGCCCCCATATATCCCACTCATTCCAGATTTCTTGCATTACCAACTAGTTTCTCTTTAAGATGCAAATCTCCCCAACAAGCTAAGCGTTCTCACCTTGCTGTGCATATTTAATCAGATTGTTTTCTTCTCAGCTGAAAGCACAATTGCTCACTACCATCTCCACTGCTTAACATTTTTTGAGCACCCCGGGGGCTCCACGTGGAGATACAAAGCTGAAGAAAGCCTGGTCTCTGCCCTTGAATCAGGCACAGTCTAGTGGGAAACAATCTTCACTCCCAACACAGTGTCTTGGGCGAAGGGGCTTTGCAAGCACAAAGGAAGGATGCCAAGCCCAGGCTGGGGGAGGAGGAGCAGGCTAGGAGCTTGTACATTTGCTGCCAGAGGTTGATCTTGAAGCCCAGACAGATAGGAGTTTGTCTAGATGAGTTGGTGGGGGTGAGCAGCAAGAGGGAGATTCATCTGCATGGAAGCCCAGAGATAGGAGAGACCATGGTGCAAGGAAGGGAAGGCAGATAGCTCGGCCTAAGCAAGTACACAGAAGGCAAGGGATGTGCAGGGGCTGGGGTAGGGAAAAGAGAGGAGGCCAGAGAGGTCAGCAGGAACTGGTTCATAGAGGGCCTTGTGTGCCATGGAAAGGATTGTACTTTATCGTGTAGGCAGCAGGAAGACACAGAAGGGTTGAAGTAGGAAGCTGATGTTACTAACAGTGGATGGAGGCAGCTGAGGGAATATTGGTCTGAAGGTAACCTGACTGTCCCCTTGACACAGGAAGGAATGTCAAGTCAATGGCTGTAGGACAAGAGATGAGGGGTGGATAGGTTGGAGAGGAAGTTAGGGGGTAAAATGAAGATGATTTGCTGACTGGTGGCCCTTAAATGAGAGGATGAAAGAATCCAGCTTCACTCACCGCTCACAGCTTCCTGGCTCAGTTGCCCCAGAGATGCTAATGGAGACCTGGAAGGCCAGGTGAAGAGTGGGCTTGGCACTTTGGGCTGCTCAGTATAAAAGCACTGAGTGAGACCTCTGGCTGTGGATGGCAAGTGTGTGGATCTAAGGAGCCGATGGATCTCAGGAAAGAAGCATAGATTAGGTGAGTGTCAGAGGTGGAGGAAAGGGTTGGAATTAAACCAATAACAAAATGAGTCAGCTAGATGCTTTAGAGTGAGGATCAGGAGGCAGAGGACAGTTTAGAAAGGGAGATGGTACGCCAGAGGTGAGAGACATCCAAACTGGAACCTGCCTCCCATTTTACCCAGGCCCTCCTCATTCCCATGGAGTAGCTTGATGACTGGTACCTGTCCTAATATTGAGACTTCCTTTAGAGAAAGCAGGTTTGCTTTTCCTGTGCTCCTCGGGCTTCTCAGATTTCAGGATGGGTTGTTTCCACAGGGCTCTGCAATTCAGGCAAAGCTCCAGTACCTTCGAATTCTGAACGAACTTCCGACCTTCACTGGCGTTTTGTTCAACACTGTGGGCCTGGTCAGTGGGGTGGTGTGGGGAAGGGTGTGTGGAGGGGAGGGCGCTCTTTGTTGTCATTTGTCCTTGGGTGGGGGTGGGGCAAGAGGGGCAAATACAGTTAGCCCTCGAATTCACAGGTTCCACATTCATGGATTCAGCCAAATGTGGATTAAAAATATTCAAAACAAAAAATTGTTCAGTACTGAACGTGTATAAACTTGTTTCTTGTCATTATTCCCTGGACAATACAGTATAACAATGATTTACACAGCATTTATACTATATTAGGTATCGTAAGTAATCTCGAGATGATTTAAAGAATATGAGAAATGGGGCCAGGTGTGGTGGTTCCTATCTGTAATCCCAGATACTTGGGAAGTGGAAGAAGGAAGATTACAGTTCCAGGTTAGGGGGTAGGAAAGCACAAGACCTAATCTGACAAAGAAAACAAAAGCAAAATGAATAGGAGCATGGCTTAAGTGATAGAGCACTTGTCAAGCAAGTGCAAGGCCCTGAGTTATATGCCCAATACTGCCCAAAAATAAATTTTAAAAGAATTTAATGTATATGGGAGAGCCGGACATGGGGTTGCCTGCCTATGATTCCAGCACTTGGGAGGCTGAGGCAGGAGGATCACAAGTTTGAGGCCAGCCTGGGCTACATAGTGAGAGTCTCTCTCTCTCTCTCTCTCTCTCTCTCTCTCTCTCTCTATATATATATATATATATATATATATATATAGGGGAAGTTGTACACAAGTGATATGCAAATACTATGCCATGCAAGGGGATCCTAGAACTAAACTCCTGTGGATACGAAGGGCTGACTGCATTTGTTTTCAATGACCCTTTCATAATCCTTTTGTGTCCCCCTCCCTTTCTTTCAGAGGTTGGCAACCTTTTTCTGTAAAGGGCAGGATAGTAAATATTTTAGGCTTTTACAGGTGGGCCAAATGGGTCTCTGTGACAGCTACATAGCCCTGCCATCTTAGCATGAAAGCAACTGCAGACAATGTATTAACAAATGGGTGTTGCTTCGTGCCAGTAGCTATTTAGGGACACAGAAATTTGAATTTCATGTAATTTTCACGTGTCACAAAGTATGGTTCTCTTGATTTCTTTCCAGCCATTTAAAACTATAAAAACATTCTTAGCTCTTGAGCCTTACAAAACAGGCAGTGGACTGGATCTGACCCATGGGCCATAGTTTGCCAACCTCTGCTCTATTTCACTGCCCTTACACATACTCGTACAGTCCCCTACCCTAGGTTTCCTGAGTCCCCATACTGCCCCCTGCCGGTGCAGCACCGGCACTGCAGCAGTAACGCTCTGGAACTGGCACAGCTGGTCCCACCCCCAAAACTGCACCCTAGGCTCCTTGACCCTGGTGAAAAGAAATTCAAATCATCTTGCTGATTGGCTCCAGATGCTTGTCACGCTCTGAGGAGCACACTGTTATGCTAGCGTGGCACACTGGAGGGAAGCTGCTTATCCAAGTGCCAGTAGACAGAGACACAAGAGGTTCCTGGGATGATGCTGATAGCAAGGAATGGCCCAGAAGAAGGCTCAGGCCCAATGGCGCCAAGGAGTCTTCCAGGACCATTTAAGGGAATCCAGTCTGTCAGACCTAGAGGCAGCATTTACGTACTGAGATTTACTAAACACTGGAAGCTTCTGTCTCCTCTTTTTACCCCAACACCCCCTCAAGTCTCCCTTCTACTCACCTGCCATTGCTGAAATTCCTA
Source organism: Castor canadensis (assembly GCF_047511655.1). NCBI lineage: Eukaryota > Metazoa > Chordata > Mammalia > Rodentia > Castoridae > Castor > Castor canadensis. The sequence continues at coordinate 46,695,861 of NC_133405.1, read as the reverse complement.
TTGGCCACTCTTTCAAATTAAGACTTCTGGAATGCCTGTTAAAAGGTAAATATTCTCCTAGGTAGGAAGCCTCCATTAAGCACTCAGTCAACCCTTAATGCCTTAGGCAGTTACTTTGTCACTTTAGTTTTTGACATTGGGTGAGCAGCACAAGTTTGAGTGGCTGTTGGTGGAGGGAAGGTAAAAGCAAGATGTAATGCTGTCTGGTCAGGCAGAGCCCTGGGTGGGGGCCTTGAATGGCCTTCAGCAAGCATGAAAGTCCCTGGGGTTTGGTAGGCAAAGGTTCTCCAAAGGCACAGAACAAACCTCACCTTTACCACTTTGCTACAGCCAGCCCTGCTGCTGCTGTCCACTTGCCCTACTGCTGCAGCTAAGGTGTTGATTTACCTAGATAATGTGGAGCCCTACCTTGGATCAGAGGGCTTCCAGACCATTTCCTCCCTCCCATTTTTCTTACCCCAGCACTGAGCCCCTGGTATTTCCAGCCCTGTCCTCAGTAGAACCAATACAATGCATATTTTCTATGTCTTCCTGCCTTCTTTCTCCACCTCCTGCCTCCTTCTTCCTGTGAATACTGCCTGCCCATCATGCTTGGACACCAGGATGAGAAGCAGTCAGCCACCACTCTCCTGGTAGGACCCCGTCACGGCATCAGCCATGTTATTGACCTCAAAACCAACCTCACCACTGTGCTGTCCGAGTTCAGCAAGATCAGCAAGATCCAGCTGTTTCGGGAGAACCAGGGCGTGGCCCGTGTGGAGACCAGCATCATGGATGCCAAGGTAAGCCCTGCCTTGCGGCTGTTCTCTCCAGGAACAGGCCTGGGGAACAGAAAGAAGTAAATGTGAGATTTAGAACTGAGCCTAGGATGTGAGATGCAGTGATTCTGAAGTGGTTCAGCCCCTGGATCCTTTTGGGCTCATCTTTCTTTTCCTTCTCAACCCTCTGGAATATACTGTTTTCACCATCTAGGAAAGCCAGCCAGCACCAGGGAAGGCTAGGGAGTGTCAGGTAAACCTGAGACAGGTTTTTCACAGGGCAGAACGTAAGAGCTTGGAGCTACTGCTAGACCATTACGTCCTAATTATTCTCATGTCATAGCACACATAGAAAATCAGATTCACATAGATGGCATGGTGGTACACGCCTTAATCCCAGCTACTCTGGAGGCTGAGGCAAGAGGATCATGGGTACATAGCCAGACCCTGTCTCAAAATAAAAATCTGACAAAGGGCTTGGGATATAAGTTCAGTGTATAGCACTTGCCTAGAATGTGTGAGGCCCCAGGTTCAATCCCCAGCACCACCACGAGAGAGAGAGAGCGAGAGAGAGAGAGAGAGAGAGAGAAGAAAGTGCAACTTTGGGGTAAGTGGAGCAGCCCCAGAGACTGACCACCCCAGGGCCTGCCTCTGAGGCCAAAGGAATGAATATCTTGGCCCATCTCTACCCATTCCACATGCACACCAGTTGAAGAGCACCCATTTTGAATCATGGAGGAGGGGGTCTGAGCATAAGGACAGAACGTAGGCATCTGGAGAGAGGAAACAGCAGAGCTTGGGCTCCATTTCACCTCTCAGAGTCCCACTCTTCCAGAACCTCCAAACCTTTCCCATAGATCAGCCCCTTCAGATTGGCAAGCAGCTGTTGTCGGTGCGCAAAGTCTGGCAGCCACCGTCAGCCACCCCTCTGCAGTTCTCCTGTTTGAACACAGTGACCAGCGTGAGCAGGGGGCAGGCCTGCTTGCCAGCTGTGGAGGCATTTAGAGGAGGTGCAGCTTTACCTTCTTAAAGGATTTCCCAGGAGGACATGTTGTTAGCAGATTAAGAGGTGGAGTGTTTGCCATTTCTAAAAGAGCAAATAGTTTATTTTTGTATTTGGGAAACTCAGAAATTCACAGGATTCCCTTGGTTTGGGAACCTGCCCAGTGCTGATGTTTCATTGGTTTGTAGTCACTTCCTCCACCAATGGTTGCTGCCCTCCTCAGATGTTGTTGGGTAAAAAGCCAAATGAACCAATAAGGAAGGGGGAGGAAAGACAAGGGGAGGTGTGGCTTCCTAAGAAATGAAAGGGCTTTAAAATAGAAACAGTTTCCCAAGTGAGTGGTCTTCTGTGTTCTACAGTGGTATTTTACATTGGCTGCACAGTAGAATTTCCTTGAGAGCTTTTAAAAGCTTCAGATGCCTAGGTCTTACTCCCAGAAATGATTTCATTGGTTGGAGGTACCATTAGGGCATCCAGAATTTTTTCCAGTTTCCCAGGTGATTTTGTAGTACTAGTTTTTTTGTTTTGTTTTGTTTTTTGTTTTTTGTGTTTTTTTGCGGGGGAGAGTTGGTTGGTTGGTTGGTTGGTTGGTTTTGGTTTTGGTTTTAGTTTTTTGAGACAGGGTTTCACTGTGCATCCCAGGCTGGCCTTTAACACACAATCCTCCTGCTCTAGCATCCTAAGTGCTGGGATTACAGGTATGCACCACCACATCTGCTACAACTAGCTTTAGAGCACACAAGTCTGAGATCTATTTAATCAGAGGTCTGGAAGGAAATGGGCTGAGCAGGGATCAGTGGGTGTTGCCTGAGTGAGGAGCACTTTGCTTCTTTCTAGAAATGTTCCAGCCACAGTTGTGGTCATGAATGCTCCTTACAAGCTACACTCTTACTGGGGAGGCTAGACTCACAAAGACCCAGGACTTGCCTTACACATCAGATCATGGACAGAGCTCTGAAATCAGATAGCTGAGGTTCAAATCCCAGCTGTACTGCTTCCTAGCTGTGTAGTCTCAAGAAAGTGTCTTAACCTCAACCGCAGAATGGGGCATCTAGCTCAAAAGCTTGTTGTCAACATTAAATGAGAAACTACCCACAAAACATCTTAGCACACTGCTGGCACATAGTACATAGTCAACAAATGAGACCTGTTTTTTTTTTCCCAAAGTAAAATATCAGTAAAGAAAAGGTAATATGAAGCAAGTGTTATACATTAGTGTAGTGTGGAATGAAGAACAGGAAGGAGTTAACCAGAACAGACCTGCCAACAAGGGGGTATTTAAAGCTGGATCTTGACAGGATAGGCATGAATTAGTAGAGAGAAGTGGGATGTGTTCAGAGGCAAGGAGCAAGCCCGGAAATAAGCAAGCCATATGTGCAGGTCGATGAGCATAGTTGCTTGGCTGGAGAGGAAAATAATGAGAGAAGAGATCAGAGAGATTAGGAGTGGGCAGTAGAAGTTAGTTAAAAGCCTCCCAGGCCCCTTTGAGGATTTTAGATTCAATGTGTTGGAATAGTGGGAATCTACCACAGTTCCTTGAGCAGAGGGGTGACAGAACAAAAGCTGATTTGGACCCAGGTGTAAGATAAGTGAGAGCGAGGCTTGTGTGAAACTAGAGAGGCCAGGCATTGTGGTACCAGTCCATGGGTGAAGTGCTAAGGGCCTGAACAGCAGTGGTGAGTAGAAAGAGTGGTGTAAAGCATGCATGTGTGCCCTTCCCCCATGCACACCTGCCTTGCACACACAACGCACATGTATTCTTGTAGCTAATCCTATTACTTTACATATCCCAAGTGCCCTAAAGAACAGTGCTACATGCACCACGCTCTGCCAAATCATGAGTGGGTGGCAAAGTGGGACTACGTTATGGAGTAAACGGGAGATGGCCTTGGTATGTGGAGGGGGCTAGAAGGTTACGCTTTGGGAATAGGGAACAGTGAATGGTTAGGTAGATGACATGAGTGTTCACAGGTGCATCCCTAACTTGATACACAGTTCAGGTATGCTCTACTTTATTTTAGGTACTGGGTTGAACTCAGGGTCTCACGCTTGCTACGTAGGTATGCTACCACTTGAGCCACTCCACCAGCCCTGTATTGTTAAAAAGCAGTACTGGAGTTTGAACTCAGGGCTTTGTGCTTGCTAGGCAGGTGCTCTACCACTTGAGCCACACCTCTAGCCCTGGCCTACTTTAAACAACTGATAAAATGCATATGAAAATCACAGAACACCAGACATGGTACACGTCTATAATCCTAGCATTCAGAGGCTGAGGCAGGAGAATCTTGAGTTTGAGGCTAACTGGGCTACGTAGTGAGTTCCAGGCCAGCCTGGAATATATAGCAAGACCCTGGCTCAAAAAACCAAGGGCTAGGGTTAGTGGAGTGGCTTAAGTGGTAGAGCACTGCCTAGCAAGCATGAAGCCCTGAGTTCAAACCCCAGTACCAAAAAAAAAAAGGCTATAGGGGCTGAAGGTGTGGCTTAAGCCATAGAGTGCCTGCCTAGCAAGTAAGTGTAAGGCCCTGATTTCAAACTACAGTATCAAACACACATACACACACACACACACAAAACCGAGGATGTAGCTCAGTGGTAGAGTATTTGCCTAGCATGTGTGCAAGGTCCTGGGTTGCATCATGCCAAAAGAGAGAGAAAGAGAAAAGAAAAAAAGGAAAGGAAAGGAAAACCACAGAAAAATTATCTACTTGATATTTGAATTGTTCTACTTTGTAATAAGATTTAGTAGGCAGAATAGTGCACCTCCCAAAAAAATACCCATGCCCTAATCTGCAGAACCTGTGAGCACGCTATGTTGCATGGCAAGGAGCGATTAAGGATGTGAATGGAGTTAAGATTGCTAAGGAACTGATCTTAAAATAGGGAGATTAGCCTGAACTGTTCAGGTGGGACCAGTGTAGTCACTAGGGTACTTATAAGTGGAAGAGAGAAATTGAAGAAGAGACAGTCAGAGGGATGTGATAAGAAGACTCAGCCCAACATTGCTGGCCTTGATCATGGAGGAAGGGGCTGTGAACCAAGGACTATGGGCAGCTTCCAGAAGCCAGAAGGAAACTGATTCTGTCCTAGATACTCCTTAAAGGGACACACATAGGCTGCCCCAGCAGCTCATGCCTTTAAGCCTAGCTACTTGGGAGGTTGAGATCCGGAAGATTGTAGTTCAAGGCCAGCCCAGGAAAAAACTTCATGAGACACCCCCCTCACCCCCTGCCATTTAAACCAATAGCTGGGCATGATGGCAGGCAGTCATCCCAGTGACATCAGGAAGCCTAAAATCTAAAATAGGAGGATCATGGTCCAGGCCAGCCTAGACAAAAAGGGAGACCCTAGCACCAGAATAACCAAAGCAAAAGGGGCTGGAAGGGTGGCTCAAGCAATACCGTGACTGCCTGACAAACGCAAAACCCTGAGTTCATACCCTACCACCACCAAAGCAGGGGTGGGGGAGGTGGAGGGAGAACAGGACACAAGATGGGCTTATACTTCATTTCAGTCCAGTGAGACTTGTGTTAGACTTTGACCTCCAGGACAGTAAGAAAAATAAATGTGTATTATTTAAGCCACAAGTTTGGGGTCATTTGTTATAGCAGCAACAAGAAATTAATACACCACAAGATTCCTGCAAGTAGCAATTACTCATACTGTGTATTAGAGATGATTTGATTGGTAAACATGCTGTGTACACCCAGCTTTTGTTACCTAAAGTCAGAGGTAATGTTATCAGAGATGTCTACTATCATCAGTAGTTACAAGTCCATGCCCTGTATGGACGCTGCAGTCTTTATCCTTTTTCAGGTAAATTGACATGCAAGGTGGATGATAACATCATATTTGTAGCTGGAAAGCAGCCATGGTGGAAGCGTGTACACCAGAGAAATTGGCAAATGCTACAAATCCATACTTGAAGACACTGGTTGTGAGACATTTATCAGCACACCACTGCACATGGTACACTCAGTTTCAGCTGTCTGAATTTCTTTAACAGAGGACATGGAAGTTAGAAACCAGACTTGGCCCATTTCCTCCTAGATATGCCCCTCTGTTCTGAGAATATTCTGGAAGAGCCTGGTAAAACTAAAATTATTCATTTGAAGCAATTCTTAACTCTGCACGTGAGAATCATGTGTGATTTCAAAACCACTGGATGGGTCTGAAGGCATGACTCAAGTGGAAGAGTGCCTATTTTGCAAATTCAAAGCCCTGAGTTCAAACTCCACTACCACCAAAAAATAAACAAACAACAACAAAAAAAAAAACCACTGGATGCTCTGGTTCCTCCTCCCAGACCATTTCCATCAAAATTTCTAAGGGCAGGATGCAGGGATATACAGGTCTTTCATGCTTTCTGGGTGATTCTAATGTGCCCTAAGTGATTACTTTGCCTTGCCCTCAAATTGGCTAGCTATGCCCAATTGTCCTTTCCCAGTGCTGTTGAGGCAAGAGCTCAAATGTGCTGGTCCCCTGGAACTCAAGAACCACCATCTTGTACCCTTGTCTCTCCAAGCCCTGGATTTTCATCCTTTTCCTGTTCTCAGAGATGCCAGAGTGAGCTGAAGCTACTCCAGGGCACCCTGGGAAGGAGATGTGGCTGGAGCATGTCAAATTAATCCCCACTGTACCTTCCCCTAGCTGGCTCATGCCTCAAACTCCATCCTCCTTATCTCATTTTCCACTCGAAGATGGCCTGGGTATATTTAGTTCCAGTTTTCACTTGGCTTGCTTGCTCATAGGTAGTGCTCAAATATCTTTCTCCAAGGCACAGCAGTCTGGGACTGAGGCCCACTGGGCCATTACCACAGAAGCACGTAAGGGGGAAAAGAAACCATCAAAAGAATGTCCCAAAGGATTTCTTGTGGCCCAGTGTGTGCCTCTCATTCTCACGTTTAAGCTTTATTGCTCTGATGCTTTCTGTAGGGACAAGCATTACATTAGGCATCATGATTATTAAAATCCTATTGAAAGTAAAGTGTTGTTTTTGAAGGTTTCTAAGAAACCTATCCAACTTCTGTTTGCCTGTCTTTGATTTGATTTTTACCCTTGTTGGCAAAAAGCACATCTGTGTTCCTTTCACAAGCCACATTTGGCCCATGCTGGGGCTCAGTTGGCTGTCTGTCTGGGACTGCTGTGCTATGCTGAGCCAGCTGCTGATGGGTTTGGTACTCTCTGTGAACAGGATTTTGCCTTCATGCTGTTTTATTGCTAACATTGGGCTATACTGGGTGTAAGGGAAAACTGAAGTGAAGTCACACAGTTAAGTCGGTCTGCCAATTAGTCACTCAGCCTCCAGTCAGTAATTCTGTCCTTTTGCTAGCCAGTCAACAGCCAGCCAGCCAGGTAGCTAAGCAGTCAGAATGTGAGAATGGCTGGCGTTCTGCCTGCCTTGCAGCCAGCTTGTCAGTCAGGCCCAAGTGAGTCAGTCTGCCCTGCAGCTCATCAGTCTGTCCATCAGTCAGTCAAGCACTCAGCCTGCACATTGGTCAAATGTTTCATCACTCTATTTGTCAACCAATGCCATTTTCAGAGCTTCTGAAACCAAATGTCACACACACACACACACACACACACACACACACACACACACACACACACATTCACAACCACTCACAGAGCACACCAGGACATTCTGTGTTCTGAGAGCTCGCTGTAATTTTCCTTCGTAGTGCCATCACACCTTGTAGCCATATTCAAAAAACATTCGCATGATTATTTGGTTTCTGTTTTCTTTTCTACTAGACGGTAAGTTCCATGAGGTCAGGAACCAGGTTCTTCTATTCTAGAATGAATGGCTGAGGCTCTCGGTTGCTCATACTTTCCAGAAGCCACCTAGCCAGTTTGTAGCCAGGTGGACAAAGCAGGGCACAGGAGCATTTTGGCCAGAAGGAAGAACACAGGTTAAGGTATGAAGGTGTGAACAATCATAGTGAACTATGAATGATGTGTCATTGCCTGAGCACAAGGTGAGGAGGAACTGTGACAGGAGGAGGGCACAGGCAGAGTTAAGGGACATGTGGTTGGAGATGTAGGCTGGGTCCATGTCCTGAAGGGCTTTGTATGTGGTGGAAGGCACATTTTATCCTGTAGATAAAATCCTGCACAGGATATTATCCTGTAGATGATGAGTCATGGAGGTGTGTGTGTGTGTGTGTGTTACTGGGTTTGAACTCAGGGCCTTGCACTTGCTAGGCAGGTGCTGTACCACTTGAACCATGCCTCCAGCCCATTATGGAGGGTTTTAAGTGACAAGAGTTGTGCTTTAGAAAGACCCCTCAGGTGGCAATATGCAGATGAAGTGGAGTGAGGTGAGAAGAGACTGGAGGCAGAAAGGCCAATTAGGAAGCTATTGGATGTCCTTAGGTCAATGTGTCCCAACTTCCTCCTCAGTTTGTATGACAACTACCCACAGATGAACCATAGATCCACACAGATGAACCATGCATCCACACAGATGAGGCAGCTTGTGGCCAGATGCAGCAGGACCGAGAGGCTGAGAGGCTCTGAATATTAGCACCCTATTAGCCATGCACACATACCTTGGGACCTGTGTATCTGGGAGGAAAATGATGAGGGCCTGAAATAAAATAGTGGCAGTAGGGATGGCCATGTTTTAAATGCTTCTGAGGTAAACAGTGAGTCTTGAGCCCTTACAGTAATGATGGTAGCAATCATTCACACTCAGACTTCTGTATATCCTTCTGCTATTGGTGATGGGGGCGGTAAGACAAAAAAAAGGATATCTGAGTTAGGTGTGGTAGTACATGCCTATAATCCTAGCTGTTCAGGAGGCAGAGGCAGAAGGATTTGGAGTCAGAGGACTGCCCTAGCAAAGGTAACCAGACCCTATCTCAAAAGGGGGGAGAAGCTCAAGTGGTAGAAGCACTGGGCTCAGGCTCCAGTACCACAAAAGAGAAGGGCTTTCTGAGGGTTGGAGGCATGGCTTGAGTGGTAGAGCATCTACCTAGCAAGTGTGAGGCCTTGAGTTCAAACCCCAGTACCGCAAAAAAGGGGGTAGGGATATTTGGTTTCCCCTTGCCCAATACTCCTTCTCTTTTACCTTTTTGTTGTATGTAAGATTGACTGTTCTGTTGTGAGTGAGATGCATCTATTAACTGGACAAACATGCCCAGTGTCCCTTCCTAATAATGACTCAAAAGTAATGTTTCATCCCTGCTCCCTCTCTCACTAGAGAAAAGAGCCCTTGCTCCTCATGGTACAAACTGCTCCTTTTCTCCCCATGGTATTGCATGAACTTCATAGAAGCATCACAGAGTCCAACCACCTTGTAGTGACTTGCATTAGAATTGGATGTACAGTAACTATTGAACAATTAAAGATAGTGTTTGATCCAGCACAGGATAGTATAGTATAGACATAGCACCGTGTGAGTTGTGAGCTAGGAAAGGAGTTCCTAGAGGAAAGAGCCTGGGAATGCTGATTCAGGAGTCCCAAACATATTGGTGAAAGCTGACACCCTGATGGACAGGAATTGAAGGTTGTAGATGGAGCTGGGACCTAGATAAGGTAGAGAGGTTGCCCAAGAAGAGCCATGCAAAGAGAGAGAAGGAGATGGTCAGAGATTACAGAACCAGAACACAGTGTCAACTCACAGAAACAGAAGCCAAGAGAATTTCCAAAGGAGAAGTCACTCACTGTTGGCAAAAGTATCAAGTTGCTGGGAGGCTGAGACTGGAAGATCACAAATTCCAGGCCAGCCTGGGCTACATAGTAAGACCTTGTTTCAAAACACTAAAATAAAAAGTACTAAGGTAAGACATGAGATGTGTGATAAATAGATCAAGTGCCAAACTATACCCCATGATCCAAATCTGACCCACCATCTACTTGTGTGAATAAAGTTTTATTAGAACATAGTCACAGCCATTTGCTTAGTTTATACATTGTGGCTATTTTCACGTGCGATGGCAGTGTTGTTGTTTCAGAGCCTGTGTGGCCCATGACTAGAATGTTTACTATCTAGCCCTTTATTAACAAAAAAAAAACATACTGGCCAGGTACCAGTGGCTCACACCTATAATCCTAGCTACTCAGGAGACAGAGATCAGGAGGATCATGGTTCAAAGCCAGCCTGGGCAAATAGTTCACAAGACCCTATATCAAAAAAACTGAACACAAAACAGGGCTGGAGGAGTGGCTCAAATAGTAGAGCACCTGCCTAGCAAGCATGAAGTCCTGCACTGAAAAATATATATATACTGATCTGGTCTGTATGAACTGCATAATGTTCAACTCAAGCTATATTAGATCCTGGGAGACAGAAAACTGGTGCAACTTTAGCTAACAGCTGAACTGGTTTGGATTCAGAATTGTTTCCAAGTTGTTGGATGTGATGGCACACACTTGTAATTCCAGTACTTGGGAGGCTGAGGCAGGAGGATTGCAAGTTCAAGGCTACCTGGGCTCCATAGTGAGTTTGAGGCCAGCATGAAGTACAGAGTGAGACCCTGTCTCAAAAAATAATTGTTCTCAAGGTGATGGTAACAGCCAAAGGACACTAATCTACTTGGTGACCAAGTTCTATCAGGTCCTCTTGCTGTCCCTTCCTTTTTGCTGGAAAACGCACTACTCTAGTGGAGACCCTAATCGTCTCTCTCCTGGACTGTGGCAATAGCCTCCTGACTAGTCAGAAAAGGATCTCATTCCTTCTTAATTCTTCTAGCTCATAATGCCCGATCTGGGAACCCCAAAAGGTCATAGCCAACCACAGCCCCATCCTTTCCTCTTTAGCCAGTCTTCAATAGTCATCTGGAGACCCCTACCCTAGGGAAAATGTTCCCCGAGTCTGACTTCAGTCTGATCTAAACTTGATCAAGTGATGCTTTTAAAATTATAGTACAGAGTGCTGGGGGTGTAGCTTAAGTAGTAGAGTGCTTGCCTACCATGTGCAAGGCCTTGAGTTTGTTAATCCCCAGTACCACAAAAAAAGATGATAGTGCAGATATGAGGAAGTTTTTTTTTTTAAAGGTGCTGATGTTTTTGTATAATTGCTGGGTCTGTGAAGCAGTTATCCATTAACAACAGGATTAATCTGATTGATTTTAGGGTTAGGAACAAAAGTCAGCAGAGTATGCTAGTATTTCCCAAAGTGGGTTAAAAACGATAGGGACCTGGGATGTAGCTCAGTGGCAGAGTACTTGCCTAGCAATGGGCTCCATCCCCAGCACTGCTAAGAAATAGTAACAGCCCTGTTATTGTGAGATGGCCTATAAAAATAGATTCTTCATGGTCAAATAAATTTGGAAAACTTGGAATGCTAAAGCCTCTCCCTTAAAGTTTCACAGTATACATTAATATATTATAGGATCTGAGAATTCCCATAGCAAAACAATCTGTATAGCGTTGTTTCACTTACCATCACAAACATTTGACCAACAAGTTCTTTTTGTTGTTGTTTTGGTTTGTTTTTTTGTGACAAGGTTCTGCTATATAGCCCAGGCTGGCCTTGAACTCGGGATCTTCCTGTCTCCACCTCTGCAGTGCTGGAATTGCAGGCTTGCACCATCACACCTGGCTCTAAGGAACTCTTAAGAATTCTTTTGAAGCTGGGCATGGTGGTACATAACTGTAATCCCAGCTACTTGGGAGGCTAAGGTAGGAGGATTGCAAATTTGAGGCCAGCCTGAGCTACACAGCAAGACCCTGTCTCAAAGAAAAAAACAACAAAGCACCACCAATGAACATTTCAAGACCACTTTGGGAAATAGAGGGAAGAGGGGAGAACAAGAAGATCTGAGCAGCACTGTAGCCCAGAAAGCTTTTGGCCCTGAAGGCACAGTTAAGACTCGATTCCGTGGAGTGTATTGTATGTCCAGGGAGCTGGTTTGGATGTTGTTGGGCAAATGGAGATGAGCAAGAGCTGGTTCTTCTGCCCAGGGTGCTTATAGTCAAGGATGTTCCAGGCCGTTTCTCAGCCAAGCTAGACTCCAGCCTCATCCCCTGCTCTCCCAGCTGGCGCATGTACATCTGCTTAGTGAGCTCTGATAAGCACAAATACAGCCACACAGCAGTCACCTGATGTTATATAATTTTAGTCTTTTCCAGTAAAAAAGGTTTGTTCATTAAATGTGCAAGCAAAGTCTGACTTAATGTGATACCTGGGTATGAGTTTACTACAAAGAAATTCCCAAATCAGAAGAAACCATCAGGCCATGTTCCTTGATTTTTGGTTTGGAAAGTATGGTTCTTACAACTATGCAAGTCATCTTTTCTTTGTTACCCTCCTGCCAGAAATGCACCTGCCTCCCTCCTCATGTCTTTGTGTTTCTTCCCACCTGTTCCACAGCCTCTGGTGCTGTTGATGGAGTGGCCCGAAGCCACCAACTTTGCCTGCCTGATTGCAGGGTACTGCCGCCTACTGCTGGATTCCAGGAAGATGGTCTTCTCCAGGCCTGCCAGCCAGCCTCTTCCACCTCCAATGATCAAGGCAGGTAGGGCTCAGCCTCGGTTTTTGGTGTGCCAGAGGCCCCTTGGACTCTGGAGATATGGAGGGAGGAGCTCTGGGGCCCTGGCACTCACCCCATGCAGACAGTGCCTGGTTTGCTAATAGCCAGCACTGTAGCATGCATCCTACCTGGCACACCCCAGTGGGAAAGACAGCTGGCCTTCACATGTGCCTATTCCACAAAGGATACTGAGGCAGGAGGATTGTGAGTTTGAGATGAACCTGAGGCTTAACATAGGAAGGTCCTGTCTCCCAAAAAATTGTATTGGGTCTAAGGCAATGTTTTAGAGGTACAGAAATCTAGGGGAGATTCTTGCATGCTCTGGCTTAGTTGAAGTGGGGTTGAAGATGAAGTTAAAATCTTCCTATGTCAGGCACCAGTGGCTCATGCCTGTAATCCTAGCTACTAATGAGGCAGAGATCAGGAGGATCACAATTCGAAGCCAGCCCTGGGCAAATAGTTCACAAGGCCCTATCTCAAAAATACCCAACACTGGGCTGGAGGAGTGGCTCCTAGAGCTCCTGCCTAGTAGGTGTGAGGCCCTGAGTTCAGACCCCCAGTATTCATCATAGTGGGAAGTGACAGCGCTCTCTGACATATGAGGCCATTGAAGGCTCAGGGAGGAAAGTCTGGGCAGACCCAGAAGAAGGCTTCGAGATAGGAGGGGATGATCAGATAGAATAAGTTCAGTCCCAAAACAGATTCCAGTTAGGCAACTCATGTGCCATCTCTCGGAGCCTTTCTGGTGATACCACAAACAGGGTCTTTAGGGAGAAAACCAGGCCAGTCTAGGCATCACTGCTCAGAACCAAAGCTGGAGGAGAAGCAGGTGGCTCAGAAAGCCTGTGCCCCATTCACTAACCTCAGCCTCCTGTGCATACAGTAAGTGTCCCCAGCCCCTGAGCATCATGGGTCAAGCTAAAGCCTAAAACCCAGTAATCACCCTTGTTGCACACTGAGCACTTGATCCACTTGCCACTTGTTACCCTCTCTTCAAGACTTTCTTGGTTTTCAGAGAGGCCACATCTGATTGAGACCACAGTCTCTAAGAGTAGAAACACATTCCTGACAGATGACCCCCGCAGCCAAAGGGCTGTGTGTCACCCCCATGCACATCTCTCACTTCATTGCCTCTTCACCATGAACAAGTCCATCACAAACAGCATGACAGGCCCAAGCTTAGATCTCTTAACATTGTCCCCAGGAATTAAAAGGCAGTCCACTAAGCACAGATTTGGGGAATGTTGAGTGGCCCCACGGCGTTGAGAGGGGCTGGAAATATAGAAGCAAAGGAGCCGAGCTGGAATAGGAAAAAATAGGAGTGAGGTGTTGCATGTCTCCAAGCAAATAGTGCTGAAGAGGCATCTGTACTTGCAAACCTACAGATGGTCAAATGCTGGAAAAGCCAGCATTACCATTCTTAGTGTCACCTGTGGTTCTCCTCTGTCTAATCATACCCAAGTAAGCAATACCTCTTACTGAGCAGGATAAAAAGGGAGGAAAGGAAAAAGGAAGGCAGAGGGAAGAACCTGGAACCCAGCCAAGGACCGGATGTGACAGTGATAGTTGTTTGAGGGGAAGCCAAGCATGGTGGCTCACACCTGTAATCCTAGCTACTCAGGAAGTGAAGATTGGGAAGATCAAGGGTTGAGGCCAGCCCAGGCAAAACATTAGCAAGACCCCATCTCACATAAATGTGAGACCTTATCCAAAAACTAACTAAAGCAAAACGGACCGAGAGCATGGCTCAAGTGGTAGAGCACCTGCCTAGCAAGCTCAAGGGCCTGAATTCAGATCCCAATAACACTGAAAGAAAAAAAAGAGTTGTTTGAGAGGATCCGCATTGAGAAGACACTAGGGCTGACTCCGTAGTCCCACTCTGTCTCCTAAAAGGTTTGTGTCATCCCATCCGCACCTTTGCTGATGCTGACCGCAAATATTCCCTGTTGTTCTAGGAATAACAGCAGCAAGCAAAGAGCAAGAGTTTCGTGGGACCCTGACGCCTCATTGAGCCCCTGCCATGTTGCTTCCCTGTCTCTTTTCCAAAGGCAGAGCTGCTTCTTGGGGCTGGACCTGCCTTAAGTGTCCCTGCCCCATTCCTGAGAGCCAACCCTTGTGCCTGCAGAGTGACAGAGGCTCAGGGTCTCTCTTCCATGCAGGAGCCAAATGGACCACTGTGGTGCCTCTGCTGGTTGTAGCTTCCCCTTCTTAGGTAGGATCTGTTCAGGGGCAGAGGCAAATAGAAAGCCTTTGTCCTTCCTTCTTCTAGCCAGAAAGACATGAACTTGAGCTTGGTATCACCTCCCCAGGGGCTGTGTAGATGCTCAAGCCAAGTTTCTTGGCTTTCTGAAGGATTAGGTGCTGTGTTGTCAGCAGCCACCGAGTGCTCTTGCTGGCTGGTGTAGGGTGAGCTCCCAGCATGGCTGGAGTTCAGCAAAGCACCAGGGGTGCTGTGCACATCTTATGTCATGGCCCCTAGGAAGGGAAGGGCACTACTGAGGAGAGTTTAGCACAGATTACAGTGGAAGGTTTATCACTTCCTGGTCTTCTAGACCTGTAGGACCTTCGTCCAAAGCTGAGATCAGTTTCTTCCATCACCCCTTAAAGAAGCCCCGGTGCCAACCACTCTTCTGTAGCAAAGGCCTGTAGGGAATAGGCATCCTGCCAGCCTGAGCTGGACTTTTCCCTCAGGGGCCAAAGCCACAGCCCACTCAGGACCTGGGCTCTCTGGAAAGGAGGAAGAAGTCTGTCTAGCTCTATATTTCTGTCCCACAGCAGCTGCTAGCTGCCAGCTGCCAGCTAGCCCAACTCAGTGCCCAGCCTACTGGGCTTAAAGGAGACTCTTAAACCAGGAAATAGGAAAGAAAGAATCATGTCTCCCAGATCCAGAGAAAAGGGGGAAATGGCAGGGAAGGAATTCCTGCCCTCTCAGTAGCTTCACCAAAGTAGGCATTTCACTTCTTCACTAAACAGGTATTTCTCAAGTATCCATTGTGCCAGGCATTGGGGGGATAGCTAGGAATAACAGATATGGTCCTTAGGGTCTTTGCCCTCACACAGCTTACAGTCTAGTGGGGGAAGATACAGGCATATGGTTAAAGGGACAATGTCCATACAGTAAGTATCTTTGCATTTATATAGGGAAATTCACCAGTCACAACAGAACAGCACCTGTATTTAAAGGCCCTGGGTATACTGAGGTGGCAGGGAATCCCAGAGGCAGCTGCTATCTTTCCCCAGGCCTGGCCTGATCACTGTGTGTCCTGGGGGAATCCATAAAAATAAGGCTTTGGGGGGCCCCAACTGGGGCCTCAGTTAGAGGAACTCACTCTACAATAATGACTACTATAGAGCCCATGTATGACTTGCCAGTTCACATGGAGGTAAAACCCAGCACCATGCACAGAGTATTAAATTTACACTGAGCATTTTCTTTCATGACATGAGGGCTTTCGGTCATCATTATGACCAATGATCGTGGACTGTGGAATACAGCAGGACCACCTACTGTTGCACTGACCATCGTGTGTGTGTGTGTGTGTGTGTATGTGCAAGCTGCAAATACTTGGGGGCATAACTTCAGCCAGTTCACTGACCTGTTCTTTGCAAGCATTTTTTAAATTTAATGCAGTACTGGGGTTTAAACTTAGGGCCTTGCACTTACTAGGCAAGCTCGCTGCCACTTGAGCCATGCTCCATCCTTGCAAGCATTTTTAAAGTCAATCTTGTGCATGGCCTAGTGCAGAGGAATAATGTAGAGCAACCTGTCCTTGGGGAAAGCTGATGGGCAATTTACACAGATTTGTAATCTGAGAACAGTGCCATCCCAGCCATCAGCCACCTGCATCTTGCTTCACTGGCATTTCTAACCTTCTGCCTAGAGGAGATTTGGGCTTCTCCAGGCACACTCTCTTCTTGGCTGTGGAAGTCACAATGGTGGGCTGGGTATCACCTGGCCTTGATAGTCTAGTGTTGGGAGATGCTTCTGTTCTGGAAAAAGGGAAGCCACTCCAGCCTTTGCCTGAGAGTAGTCACCACTTGCTTGGTGGATCTGTCCCCAGGAGCCACCTCGCATGGCAGCTCATGGCCTAGCTGCCTACCCTGATTGCTCAACTGCGTCCTATATAGTTAGCACCTGGTCCCGCTGACGATGCCTGGGGGTAAGGAGATATCATAAAGTGATAGTTCATATTTTGGAGCATGTCTTCTCTGACTCCCAGAGGCCTGCATGGATGGTTCCCCAATTGATCCAGAGCTCTGTAGGTATAGCCAGTAAGATCGAATCGAACCCATCAGTGTAATGTCATTGAGTAACATGGAGCGACACTGTCTGTGGAAAACCACCAAGAGCTTGGGTTTAAAGGCAGAGAGACTCAGGTTCAAGTTCCTGCTCTGCTCTGTTGTAGCTGGGTAAACTGGAGCAAGCACCATAAACTGAGTCAGTTTCTTCATCTGTAAAATGAAGACTGATAAGCTGGCAGAGTGGCTCAAGCAGTAAGAGCATCTGCCTAGCAATCATGAGGCCCCAAGTTAAAATGAAGAATAGTAATACTACCTACTTCATGGGGGATTTGACAGAATTACGTAAGATAAGCCACATTAAAGTCCTCTCTCAACGCAAGGCATGTTTTTTGCTTTTTAAATAAAGATTAAAAGTTCAAAGCTGGATGTGGTGGCACACTACTGTAATTCCAGCAGCACTCCAGAGGCTGACCCAAGAGGATGGAAAATTTGAGGCTAGCCTGGATGACATAGTGAGACTCTGTCTCAAAAAAAAAAAGTGCCAAGTGCAGTGGCTCACATCTATAATCCTAGCTACTCAGAAGGTGGAGATCAGGAGGATGGTGGTTCAAGGCCAGCCCAAGCAAAAGTTCTCTGCCAAAAAAAAAAAATCTAGGTGTGATGACTTGCACCTGTCATCCCAGCTATGAGGAACACGTAAATAGGAGGACTGAGGTCCAGATATGCCCAGGCATAAATGCAAAACACCACTAGAAAAAATAAGTAAAAGCAAAAACGGGCTGGGGGCATGGCTTAAGTGATAGACTGCCTGCCTAGCAAGCTCGAGGCCCTGAGTTCAAACCCCAGTACCACCAAAAAAAAAAGTTCATCATGTGCACAGTGCTATGCTTTTCTAAAGAAACAGATTTATTTAGGTATAATTTTAATGCCATAAAATTCACCTATTTAAAGTGTGCAACTGCAGCTGGCAGAGTGGCTTAAGCAGTAAGAGCGCCTGCCTAGCAAGTGTGAGCCCTCCATTTCCTCCTCCTCCTCCTTCTGTTTTGCATTTGTTTTGTTTTATTTTGAGACAGGATCTCTCTGTGTATCCCAGACTGGTCTTGAACTCGATCCTCCTGCCTCAGCCTCCAGAGTGTTAGGATTACACTTGACTCTTTGTTTTTTTTTTAATATAGGCATTTATAGCTACATTTCCCCTCTGAGAACTGTTAGGTTCCATAAGTTTTAGTATGTTGCATCTTCTTTTTCATTTATCTTAAAAAGTATTTTCTAATTTCTCTTGTGATTTCTTCTTTGACCCATGAGTTAATTTCCACATATTACTGAATTTCCCAAATTTCTTTGTTACTGATTTTTAAAACTTCCATTGTGCTCAGGAAACATACTTTGTGGGTTTTGTTCCTTTTAAATGTATTGGGACTTATTTTATGGCCTAATACATGATCTGTCCTGGGCAGCATTCCATGTACACTTAGAAGAATGTGTATTGTGCTAGTGTTAGGTAAAATGTTTTATAATTTGTTACATCTAGTTGGTTTGCAGAATTGGTCAGGTCTTGCGTTTCCTTGTTGATCTGCTTTTCTTTTATGCATTGCAAAAAATGGGGTATTGCCAGGCGCCAGTGGCTCACACCTGTAATCCTAGCTATTTGGGAGGTAGAGATCAGGAGGAGGATCACGGTTTGAAGCCACCCCAGGCAAATGGTTTGGGAGGCCCTATCTCGAAAAAACCCATCACAAAAAAGGACTGGTAGAGTGGCTCATACAGTAGAGCACCTGCCTAGCAAGCATGAGCCCTGATTTCAAATCCCAGTGCTGCCAAAATAAAGTAGGTTATTAAAGGCTCCAACTACTGTTAAGCTGTGTATTTCCCCTTCAGTTCAGTCCATTTTTGCTTCCTGTGTTTTGGGGGCTCTATCATCAAGTGCCAGCACTGAGTTTTTGTCATAGTAAAAGCTGTAGTGAAAGGCAACACTGGCACTTTGCGACAGGCTAGCCTTTAACTTGGTGATCCTCCTGCCTCAGTGTCCTGAGTGTTGGAATTACAGGTGTGTACCACCATACCTGACTTCAAACTGGAGTTTGAAGGGCATTTTGAAGTCTTGTTTTCCAATACTTTGACTGGCATGATGATCTATAAGGTAATGGTTAAAAACATGGGTTTTGGGGCCTCTCAGACCTAGACTCAAATCCAAATTGCCACTTGTGGACCCATGTGACCTTAAGTAAGTCACAGAACCATCTGGGCTGGTTTCCTCCTTGGTAAAATGGGGATAATGATGATATCTACCTCACTGAGTTATAAGGATTTAATAGGATCATGTGTAATGAACTTAGCCTAAGTGAGTACTAGCTTGCCGTGTATCTGCTGATAGCAAGGCAAGTTGGCATGGTCCGGGTATATTCTCCCATATCACATGGGAGGGGCTCCCAAAACAGAGTGTAGGAGAGAAGCCACTCAGAGATAAAGCATTTGCTCTGTTTGGTTCTCCCATTTACACACCTACCATCAAGAGCGGTTGATAAGAGCATTTTAGCAACTGTATGTGTAGCAGGCAGGGCTGTTCCTACTTGAAAATAATAAGCTTTGAAGAATTATAAGAGTGCTGCCTCACTCTCCCTCTTCTACCTGCCATATTTCTTTTTTTTGGTGGTAATGGGGTTTGGGCCTCACACTTGTTAGGCAGGTGCTCTACCACTTTAGTCACTACACCAGTCCCCACCTGCCATATTTCCCTTTCACTTTACATTTTCACCTCTTTAAATATGTTTACAGCTGAGTCTCAAATCAGACATGTCCATGTAAGAGTCCAGTGATACCAAGACACCAAGGTGTTCAACCCCATCCCCACCTCACCCCATGCCTTTTCCCATTTCAGATGTGACAGGGCTGTTGTAACTCAGGCCATTAGATTCTACTCTACTTTCAGGGTCAGCCATGACACGGCTCTCACCCCTCCTCCCCCTAACTTGTAGCAGCCAGATCATGCTTTCTCTTGGTATCTACCACCCAATTGTGCTGCACAGACAAGGGTCAGAGATGCCAAGGGAGCTCAGCCAATGTGTTCAGCAGCAGGCTCACCTGTTGATTCTTTCTCTTGGTTTAGATTACATGCACAGCGCCCACCGCCCTGTCACTGGGGGCCACCTGGGGAAAAAGGAGAGTAGTTATGTGGGCAGCGTGGGCACCAGCCCCAGGAAGTCGAGCCGCTGCACGCCCCCGCCTGCCGACTCTGAGCTTGTCAGCTTCTGCTACCTCCACATGCGGGAACAAAGGAAGGAGCAGGAAAGCCGGACAGATGTCAACGAGAACCTAATCTTCTTTGAGGAGACCAGGCCCCGGACCAAGTCCGACCCCACATCCAAAAGCTCTGGCCAAGGTTATGAGGTGGTCCCCGATGACTTTGATGCAGCCAGCCTAGATCATGAGCCTTGTGCCAGCAGGGCCCGGTCATACACCTTGGACAATTCCCTTGGGGCTGAAGCCCTGAATTTCTACTGTGACTCTTGCAAAGCCAAACTCCAGGAGCAGCTGGGCCCTTGCAAAGGCGGAAGGCCTGGCTCCTCTCGTGACAATATTGTAGACTTGATGTCCCTCCCACCACCAGGAAGTGAGGAGGAAGAGGAAGAGGAAGACGAGACAACTTCTCTGTTGCCTGCCATTGCCGCCCCACCCCCTGGCTTCCGAGACAACAGTTCTGATGAGGATGACCCCAAGCGCCGGGCTGTCCAAAGTCAGGAGCAAGGACGTCATCTGCGTGGGCTCCTGTATGATGAGATTCCAGTGACACTGATAGATAGCATGCAGACCAGGACGGTCCGAGATCATGCCCAGGAGCTCGACGATGCCCTGGTGTCCACTCTGCAGGCTCTGGAAGCCCTAGCTGCTTCAGAAGATGGACCCCACCCCCCACCCCCACAGACTGCAGGTAATGGCCCATTCCTTCTCCCTCTTGCCTCTCCTTCCCTCTCCTGGCCTAGGAATGGCCAGCAAGTAGCATTGCTTCTTCCCAAGCAGATCTTAAGGTGACCGGCATGTTAAGGCAGTGGATGGGCCAGATGTAGTGCAGATACAGTCTAAGGGACAATGATGTGTGTCAGCAGTGCAGCTCACCTCTAGCTAGAGCTACAACTCTTGCCATTCCATCTCTCTGAACACATCTTGCAAATGGATTCCAGAAATTAGGGCCATGGCAGCCCCAGAGCCAGACCAGATGGAGGAACAGAAAAAACTTGTGAGAGATGTAGAACAGGCAAAGAATAGCAGCATCCACATGATTAGAAGAAAAACAAAAGGAGCAACTAAGCACTTAGTGACCTGGAATCAGGAGAGCCAAGAGCCATCTCTGTTCAGGGCGGACGTCTTTATCCTGCTCAAGAATATGTGCTCTGAGTCACATGCCCCCGGGTCCTGGTTTCTTCACTCAGTCAGTGTGACCCATCATGGCAAGGCCCTTACTCTCTCTGAGCTTCACTGTTTCATCTTAAATGGGCTTGAAAACAGTAATCATGTCACATAGCATTGTGAGGATTAAATGAGCTCCTTCAAGCAGAGCACTTAAGTACTGCCTCACACACCGGAAGGACTCAGTAAGTGGTAGGTCCTACTATAAATTATTAGTTGCTAGGAGAGTCGTACAACATGCCTGCTATTCCCTCTTACACGCATGTGGATCCATCCTCTAGACAAACACACATGTCAGACATGTACCCAGAGTCTTATGTGTACCTTCATACCCATACACCTTTTTTAAAAAGAAGCAAAAGACACAGCAACTGGAAAGGGATAAGGAGGAACAAGGAGTATAAGTGTGTATGTGAGACAGGGCCAAGGGTGGACAGAGAAGGGGAAGGGATTGGGGTTGGAGGGAGTCCACCTTTTCTGTATGTGAAAGCTTGGTATAGGGTAGCCCCACGTGTTTGGCCCTGGGCTGGCATTTCTCTTTCCCTGCGTCTGGAACTCCAAGCACTAGCTGCTCCCAGGCTCAAAGCCCATGTGGCTGCCAGACAGAGGACAAGCTTAGCTAAATGGCCTCAGCTGTGAGGACTGTGGCAGGCCTGGCCAGATGATCAGGGATAGAAAAGGACCTCTCTTTGCCAGCCCTCTTCAGGACAATTAACAGAAATTTCCTAGCTGTTGAATCTAAAAATAGTGTTGATTAGCATGTAGTTTTTGCATGTTAATTTGCCACCAAACTGCCCAAATCTTCTCTATGCCTTTTTTGTTACTCTTTTGGGTTCCAGCCTTTCATTCCGCTTCTCCTGGCCTCTCATTCCTCTTTGTCTCCTCCCCTCGGCTCCTCCCACCCCGGGCCCTACATTCCTCCCAGACCTGATTGGTTTTCTCTGACTTGAAATACTGCTGCCTAACCTGAGCCTCCATAAACTCTCTGTATCTGGTTGGAAAAGAACTTGATGCTAGTAAGTGTAACAAGTCCCATCGCTGTTCCTCCAGGTCTGATTGTGCTGGCCACAATCACTCCTGAATCATCTCTGGACTCAGGCCATGAAACCAACTCTTCTGAGCTCACCGACATGTCGGAGATGATGTCGGCCATGAAGCAGCACCAGAATACCACCTACTTCCTGGCCCAGCACCTCAATAAGGACAGCCTCCTTGCCCGCAAAGACCTGCCCTTCCGGATCCAGAGCTGCGCAGCCCAGGCTGTTCTCAAGGCCCCTTACTCTCTTGGGCGCCCGGATCCCAACCCGTCCCTTCAGCCAGTTGTCACAGGCCAGAATCCTGGCCCCCCAGGCGCTCGGAGAAAGCTGCCCCCATCAGAGGCCCAGGCACAGGGAGAGCGAACATACTCCCTGGCAGTGCACCCGGCACTGTCCCCACAGCTTAGTGAGAAGAAGAATCTGAGCCTGCTGCCCCCAGTTCCTGAGGACAAAGGGCCTAGCCACACAAGGGCAGGCCTGGAGGTGTCACTGAGGCCAGCCACGCCAACTCTCAGTGAAAACCAGGTCTCAGAGCTGAGGGAGAACCTGCCCAAGGAGGTCAGGCTGAGCCCCAAGCTTATCCTGGACCCAAAAGGCAGTGTGACCCCAGCCATCATCTCAGCTGCCCTCCAGCAGGTGGTGCATAGTAAGAGTCTAGCCACACCTGGTGGAGCCTTGGGGAATGCCCCCAGCAGGGGCGAGAGAAGACTAGAGGCCAGCGTGGGGAGGCCAGAAACTAGCATGATTAGCAGCAGTGCCAATAAGAATCTGAAGTTTAAAGTGAGCTCTGGCACTCTAGAGCCCTCATGGAATTCCCAGCAGCAGCTAGGCACAGAGGTCTCTGCCAGCCCCAGAGCAAGCACAGGTAGCCGGGCTGACAGCCTCCACCTCTCCCCACAAGAGGACAGGCTTCTGGTTCAAAGCTTCCCTCCCAAAAGCTATCTATCTCGAGCAAGTCGGGAGTCGTTGGGCAAGCAAGCTACAGGAGAGGTGGCAGGTAAGGGCGGGACAGAGGGTACCAAGCCTCCCTCGCACAAGCAGGGGCCTGTCTCTAGCCAGGGGGAGAAAGGGCAGCTGGAGAGCACATCCAAAAGCAGTAAGCTAGAGGAGACCAGCCTGGTCCCCCGAGCTGGCTACCCCATGGCTCTGCAAAGCCCTACCTGTCAGCCTAGAAGCCAGAGCCCCAGCTGCCAGCCCCATGGTCACAGCTCCAGCAGCCAGTCCAGAGGTCAGAGCCCCAGCTGCCAGCCTCGAGGCCAGAGCCCACTGAGACCTCAGGCTGCCATCCGGCAGGTGAGCACTATGCCATCCAGGAAGCTTGAAACGACCCTGGACAGAGTCCCCTCGCCCTCTGAAGGACCCAGCAAATCCAAGTCATCCCGAGGTCCTTTCCGGCTCCGCAATTTATTCTCTGCCACCTTCCCCACCCGTCAGAAGAAAGAGACAGATGAGCGACAGGCCCAGCTGCAGAAGGTAAAGCAGTATGAGCTAGAGTTCCTTGAGGAACTTCTCAAGCCACCAAGCCAGGGGGAGCTGCCCAGCACAGAGTACCTGCAACCTCCAGCACCTGGCCGCTGCAGCTGCCAGCTACGGAGCAGCCCCGTGCAGCAGGGGCCTGGCATGTCCCGTGAGCAGAGGCGTAGCTGTGACTGCAAGCGCATCTGCCGAGGGGGCCGGCCGCAGGCTGCCCAAACACCCATGCCTGGTCTTCGTGGGAGGGAGAGGGACAGGGTCCCCCCTACCCAGAGGCAGCCAGAGGCCGGCCCAGGCTTGAGCCTCAGCAGTCCTGTCAACATCCGTCGCATCCGGTCCACCAGCCTGGAATCCCGAGAGTGCCGGTCGGACCCTGAGAGTGGTGTTTCATGCCTGACCACGTGTGCCTCAGGGGGTGAGTGTCTCGGAGCTCCCAACTACAGGAAACTAATGCGCCGCTACAGTATCAGTGAGCTGGACCAGGGTGACAGTGCCTCGCTAACCTCGGACGTCTACCCACACCCACCCCTGGGCATGCTGCCCAGGGAGGCCAAGGAGGTAGAGGCAGGCCTCCCCCTAGCCTTGGGTCCCAAAAGCAAGTCTGTGGAGTCACCAACCCTGGGAGACCCCTCATATGTCCAAGTGGCCCCTGAAACCAAAGGCCCCAGACAGATGGCCGTGTTCACGCTGCCAGAGGAAGTGTACCGGAAGCCTGCAGACCTGGATGAGGACAGTGAGAGTAGCAAGTGCTGCTCCATCCGCTACTGCTTCTACTACCGCAAGTGTGACATGGCTGATGATGCCAGTGATGGCAAGGACGAGCTCTCCTACTCCATCCCCATGAAGATTCTGCCTGGCATGAAGTTGGATGAGCAGGTGGTGCCTGTGGTGAGCAGGACCCTGCAGGTGCTGGACGCTGCCACCTGCAGCAGCAGCCCTGAGGCCTCTCGCACCCAGGAGATTGACCTTCGGGTGTCCACCTTCGAAGGGAGCCTAGCCAAGATAAATGCCCTGCGGGCCCATGCCTATGGACTCCCTGATGGCTTCCTGGCTGCCCGGCTGGACACCAACGAGCTACTGACAGTCTTGCGGCAGTGTGTGGCCAGCCCTGAGGCCCGTGCCCCCAAACCCTATGTCTCTCAGATCTCTGAGTACAAGCTCGAGCTAGCACTCAAGTTCAAGGAGCTCCGTGCCTCCTGCCGCCGTGTGGCCAATGTGGACAAGAGCCCAACTCACATGCTAGCGGCCATCACGGGCAGCTTCCAGGTGCTGAGCAGCCTCATTGAGACCTTCGTGCGGCTGGTGTTCATCGTGCGCTCTGAGGCCCAGCGCCAAGAGCTGCTGGCCAAGGTAGAGGAGGTAGTGAGGAATTACACCTTCCTGCTGCGTGCAGCTGAGGAGTCCACAGCCCGGAACCTCAACCAGCAGCAGCAGCAGCAGCAGCAACAACAACAACAGCAACAGCAGCAGCAGCAGCAGCAGGTGGCAGCCACCACAGGGGCAGCCACAGGGCACCCACCAGGCTCCCCGACTTCGGCGACTGTTATGAGCACATTCACCCGCTCCTTAAAAACCCTTATTAAGTAGGGCACTTGCCCAGGCCTGCCCCCCTCCCCACCCACGGCCCCAGGTTTGAGCTTTGTGGTCCTTGCATCTCGTGGTGAGTGTGTGTGTCTGCTGGGCCAGTCAGGGTCCAAGAGCCCATCAGTCTCCAGGGAGTAAAAACTCCCTTGGCTGAGGCTCTCTCTTAAGGGCTGCAGGCCTAGCTGCTGCCCTGGGTGTCTTCACCCCTTCCCCGGCCTCTGGGCGTCACTGTGAGGGCAAAGGCCCCTCGCCACTACGCCCACCACAGAGCTGTATTTTATCTCTTCTCCAGAGCTGAGAGGTGACATCAGGCTCACTTCCTGCTCTGAGTTGAGCACCTGGGGAGCTGGAGCCTTGAGCTCCTCCTGGCATCTGCTCCTCTATAGGGAGTAGTGGCAGTAGCAGTCGGCCACAGTGCTGATCCAAGGAGAGAGGGCACTCGGTCCAGATGTGCCCACCCATCCTGGGCTCACACTCACCTGGCAGGAGCCACCGCTAAGGGCCTGTGCCAGGTAGGATGTGTGCAGAAAACAACAGGGCCCGGCTGTTAGTGGCCGGCCCAACAGGCTGGCAGCCTCGGGAGCCCTCGCCCCCAGGTCCAGTAGCTCCACACCAGCCATCCCCAAAGTGCCCTGCCCCTCGATGATGGGCAGGGCAGCTCAGTCCACTAGGGAACCAGCCTCTGGGATCACCCCACTCGTTTTGGGTAAGGTACCTGGTGAAAATGTCTGCCCTGGGGAAACCCAGTGCAGGCCTTGGAGCCCGCCCGGGCCAGCCCAGCCCTGTGCATGAGCTGTTGCCAGGGGTGTGTGGCTCCGCTCTCAACATCTCTCTACCAGACAGACTGTCCTTAGGAGTTTGACTTAGCTATGGATTGGGGTGGGGGGTGGGGGGTGGGGGGCAGGGATGGGGGGTGTTGATGACTATATCTTAAACTTCTGGAAGCTAGCGTGATATGTTAATCCTGAGTATATGCTTTTGGCTGTGTATTGACCCTGTGGATTTGTCTCTCTAAGAAAAGAAGCTGAGCGCCTTACCCGGTGCAGTCCTGCACCTCTCTCTCCCTCTCCGGAACCATCTGGAAGGGAACTCACTGTTTAGCATCCTCCTTGACACACATCGCCTATTGCTGCCGCTACTACCACCGCCACCACCGCTGCCACCGCTGCCTCCACCGCCACCCCCCCCATAACCTTCCTGGGAGTGAAGACACGGAGTCCCTACCAATGTCCCACTGTAGGGAACAAAGAAAGCCAATGTTTCTTCTGTATAGATTGCTTCTCATCCACCTTTCCATATCTCCCTGTGTCCCACATCTCCCACCCTGCGTCTGCCTCTCTTTCATCACTGTGTGAGAGGCCCATGTGAAGTCTTTCGTTCTTATGTGAGTTTTATAAAGATGTACACTGTGCTGAGCCCCTACCCACTCTTGGTAGCCCCTACTGCAATAAGCCCCCCTGAGTGGCAAGATCTCCTGGCAAGGAGGAGGGGCTCCCCTTCTCCAGAAGCAGCCCCCCTTCCTTGCCACTCCTCCTGCAGGACCAAGTTGTTTAATGGGCCAGAGATGCAGCCAATGGGGAACCCTTCCCCCAGGACCACTGCCAGCCCTAGTGCTGACGTGGTCTTCCTCTTCTCCCAACTTCTTGATCCTACCTTTGCCACTCAGCCCCTGCCTGTGTCATTCCACCGCCATCATTCACCTCTCCCCCAGCCTCATGGAGAGGGAACATTTTCTAATGTCTGTATATAGTATATATACTACATAAATATATAAATTATATATATACACTAATTTATGTCTTGTTTTTCAAACAAGAATGATTAAATCTATTCATCTTACTATCCCAGTAAGTCTTTGCACTGTCTCTCTGTGTAGGGGGGGGGTCCTTGAATTGTTGGTTGGTGGCAGCCCGTTGAGTGCTCCTCTTGCACTTCCATCCTCAGGCATCTGAGCCCTGGTGGGTAACGAGAGCTGAGGAGACTGCTCTTCCCACCACTTATCCCTCACCACTCCCACCCCTGCCGATGTGCAGGGGATGTTCTTTGCTTCCCTTAGAAGCCTTGCTTTGGGCTGAAGGTGTGACTCAAATGGTAGAGCACCTGCCTCACAAGCACAGAGCCCTGAGTTCAAACTCCAGTACTGCCAAAAAAAAAAGCCTGCTGTTTATCACAAGTGTGCGGTATTATCCATCCCTTTCCATTGACCATCAGGATCTCTGACCAACCTGGCCGTCATGGGTGCAACCTGAGAGCTAAAGGATTGGGGGTACTGACAAACATGCAATGCACCCCAGGCCTACTGCACCCAATGGTCTGGGAGTTGGGAGACAAGGTTTTAGGCCAATGCTTAGGTTGGGATTGGGGAGTGAAACCTCTGATCCCCGATACCCTGAAGTTTAGGCTAATAAGTCCCCTGCAACAATCTTTAGCAATTTTGGGGGTTGGGGAAGGAGTGTTGATAGAAGCATCAGGACTCTAAGCAGAACCAACCTGTTGGGCTTGTCAGAGTTACTTAATGCTGAGAAATTATTTTCTTTCTCCTGTTCTCTTCATCCCTTCTGGTAATCTCAAGTCCCCACTAGCCTTTGAGGTGCCTTTGTGCAAATCAGAGACAGGTTCTCCCCAATAACAAATTAAGAAAAAAAAAACCTCCCTCTGGATGATGACAGCCCTGAGGGCACATGGCTTGATAATTTCAGCTCAGTCCAGTTCCACTTGCCATGTTGGCTGGGTACACAATCATGGACAGTGGCCCCGATGAGTCACATCCTCCCAAAGATTGACTTTTGTTATGTCTGCAAAGGTCCTGGCTAAAGATGTTTGGAAGCCAAACACTGGGGGAGGGGGAAACAGAGGTAGCAGTCAGCCTGGGCTGCTCTACAGATTCCCCAATGCATGCAAGTAGGAGGAAACCACAGGTGACAGCCTGTGGCAGAGCTCTTCTGGGGACTGCATGTCAGACATACTACCCCATAGCACCAAGGCTGGGATTCAGTGGAAGTCAACGCCTGTACAAAATGAACCCTGCTGACACTCACAATGACCCAGTGAACAGTCCAGAGCTTGGGCCTCATATCCCTGCACCAACTACACTGGTAGCCCTGGAAGATCAGAAAACATTTTTATTTGGCTCAGTACCCTGGGTACTCACCTGCACAGTACCTGGCACATAGTAGCTTTTCAGACTCCTGGAAAGGGTCCTCTTATCAAGGGAGTTGGGGCCATCATGCAATGTGCCACCAGCTCAGCTGGGTCTCTCCTACCACTTCCCCAAAGCTTCTGAAAGTCTCCTGAGGTGACTACTGATCTCCCTTCCTGTGACTCAGGGCCATTCTGTGAAGTAGCAGGGAGTTCACATGCCCACCAGAATCTTCCCCAACATCCTCCACTAGGGCCGGAGCCTGAAGTTGATGCTCTCCAGTCACTCCCACACAACCCCACCCACCCGAGCCTAGTTCCTGCCTTGCCTTTCTGACTTCAGCCAATTACAGGAAAATGAGTTCAGACTGTTGGCATGGGCCCAAAGTGCCAATGGGGCTGGCACAGGCACATTTTTTTCAAGCTGTTGTCAAAGCACTGTGGATAATAGGCAATTTCATCAGCAATGAATTGAAAGGACCTGCCTCAGCCAGAAGTTTTGCTGCCAAAGTGGGGAGGGGAGGCCCAATTGCCAGTCCTGGGAAGGGCATACATTTATGCCTTTGGTTCAAATTTCTCCCATCAGCCAACAGAATGGGAGCAATAACCACATCTCACACCTCAGCCAGACTGTGGGGGTGTGTCTGCAGCAAAGAGGAGAACCTCCTTGGAGTGAGAGGAAGTGATCTTTGAGGGTTCGGTCCTGGGTCCCGGTGAAATGTCTTGGACTCCAGGCGGGGGTCTCTTAGGTGTAATTTTCTGCAGCTGCGAGGCACTGTCAGGTGGGAAGGGGGAAGCCTTTCCCTCTTGCAGTATGTTAGTGTTGCTAGTGACTCCTTCCCACACATCCCACATAACCACACACCAAATTCCTGGGTAGCATCCATGCCCCAGCTTCACAGGGGCATCCTCTGGTGGCAGTCCTGATGTCTTCAGCTGCAGAAGATGAACCTACCACTCAGGAATAAGTGATGCTTTTCCCTCTAGGTGTTGACGTCTCATTCTAATTTATGAGGCTTTGGCTAAAAGGAGCAGGTGTCTGTACTGTGTTGGAATCCTTCCATAACGCAGAAAGCAGGAGTCAGGAATATAGCTCAGTGAAAGAACACTTGTTTACCATGTGTGAGGCCCTGGGTTTGATCCCCAGCACCCCAAAAAACTTAGAAAAAAAGAGAGCTGGGTGGTAGTACATGCTTGTAATCCCAACACTTTGGAGGCTAAGGGAGACGGACTGAGAGTCCAAGGCCAGCCTGGACTGCATATTGAGACCTTGTCTCAAAGAACTAAAAACAAAGGGCTACAGCATAGTTCAAGTGGTAGAGCACCTGCCTAGCAAGACTGAAGCCCTGAGTTCAAATCTCTGTGCCACAAAACAAGTTACAACAACAAAAAAAGCTCATGCCTGCAATTCTAGCTACTTGGGAGGCTGACATTGGGAAGATCACGATTCAAGGCCAGCCCAGGCCAAAAGTTTACAAGACCCCATCTCAACCAATGTCTGGGCACAGTGACACATGCCTGTCATCCCAAACTACATAGGAGGCTGAGATGAGGAGAGTCACAAATCCAGGCCAGTCTAAACAAAAAAGTTTTCCAGACCTGGTGGCACATACCTTTCATCCCAGCAGAAGCAGGAAGCATGAATAGATGGCTTGTGGACTAGGCTGGCCTGGGCAAAAAGAGAAACCCTCTCTCTAAAACAATCAGAGCTAAAAGGATTGGAGGCATGGCTCAAGAGGTACAGGGCCTGCCTAGTAAGCATAAGGCCCTGAGTTCAAACCCCAGTACTGCCAAAAATAAAAAATCAACCAGAACAACAAAAAAGTACACAACACAGAAAAACTGATCCCTGCCCTTTAATAGGCAAAATCAACTGTGCATGAACATTGCCACATGCCACGCACTTGCTATGCCCCACGCGCATGCTTGCTCTCATTTAACCTGCACAGGGCTGAAGGCATAGCTCAAGTGGTAGAGTGCTTGCTAGGTAAGGCCCAGAACTCAAACCCCAATGCTACCAAAAAATAAGAAAAAAATAAGGATTCATTTAATCTGCACAGTCCTTTAAGAGAGATAGTAATCATCTCCATTTCTCAAAGTAGCCCAGATAGGTTAAGCCAGTAGCTCAAGGTCCCCCAGCTAGTCGGTTTTCATACCCAGCCCATGCTTTCAGCTGCCACCCTACAGTACTTAGCCCAGCCCCAATTTTGAAGCACTTCCCCTGGAAAAAGAAGCATGGATGCAGCCACAGTCATCAGAAGATGGCCTGCAACTGCTGCTCACAGTCCCCGCAGCCTGTGGTAACAGGTGGTGCATAATGATGGCATATGTAATGCAGGGTACCCTGAGGCCTCCTGCCTCCAACCTTTCTTTGCCACTCTGCCCTGCGCCACGTGCCTCATCACAGAGCCAAGAATGACACCGTTTATGTGCATGTCAACTTGTGGGTAGAGCAGTTGTGTCCTCAAGAGTCAGCCTCAAAATATACGTTGTGGCACTTGCCCAGCAAGCATGAGACCCTGAGTTCAAATCCCAAAGTGGAAAATATATGTTCATGTGAATTCCTAGGTGGCCCCTCACCCCCTCCCGTGTGCCCATTGTTATAGTGGGGTCTGAGTCTCTCAGGGTTATGAGAAAGTGCATTGACAGAAACAAAAATCCTGAATGTGAATTTTTCTCTGAGATTTGGGAGGAAAATATCATTCAGATGACATGTTAAATATTTTTATATCAAGAAAAAATATTTTTCCATAAAAATACCATAGTGAAGAATGCAAAAGTCGCATACCTTTGGAAGAATACACAGCATTTCAAAGACACTTGAGACTCCTGTCTGATACTTCCAGATACATTCAGTTACCTGCCCACCTGGTGATAATGGTTATGCTTCTCGATCGACTCCTAGACCTGCATTCATGGAAATGTTGGTTACACCCAGGGTCTATTAGATGAGCATAGGCCCCAAAGGGAGGACATCTAAGATTTGTCTGTTTCTATGCATCTCGGCACATCAGGATAAGGAACCTGGAGGTATAGGGTGCCAGGAAGGGACTCCAGGAGGAGACAGGCCACAATATAAAAGCCTCCCTCTCCTTTCCCTTCCTTGCCCCTGCTTAGTGTTGCCTGTTACATGCTTAAGCAGGGGGTCAACCCTGAGCACACTGAGGGGAGCCAGGCTCCCTGCAAGCCCGAGATTTCTGGATTTTCGATGAGCAAGTCAAGCAAGGAGACGTGTGGGCTAAGTAGAGAGGATCACTCCAGAACCAGGGGTCGGTTCTATTTTCAGCCCAGCGGCTGACTGACCATATGATGGGGTCCAAGTCTTGCACCTGTTTGGGCCTTTTCTCTAAAATGAAGATGACTGAGTCTTCAGCCTCTCTGCGGCTATGAGGATTAATGAGGTGATGCAGCAAAAACAGCGATAAAATTCCTGACTCCTAGCTGTACAAGCCTAACAAGTGCAAAGTGACTGCCCCGTTTGCAGCCCGTGCACACAAACTAATTAAGCTTGCACCAAGGGCCTAGAACTAGGACCTTGGCCTGCACAGGTTTGGGGGTCCTGTTCCTTCAAATGTCTCTTGCTCTCAGGCAAAACTATCTTCTGTCAGTTTCCTTCAAAAGGGACATGCACGACCTCTCCCACCTCACTTTCTTCTGAATCCAAGCCCACTGACTGGCCCGTGGTCAGTACTTTGGCTTGTTTCTCTGACATCCTCCAGCTCTTTCTTCATTCTCATCCTCCTTTCTGAAGCAGCTATAATTAAAGGAGGTTTTCATTTCCAATTATTCTTGAACATTCAGTTTTAACTAATAGGAAAAGCTGGACTAGAAGTGTGGCTAAATGGTAGAGCTCTTGCCTACCATGTGTGAGGCCTTAGGCTTAATCCCCAGTGCTGCAACAAGGGGTGGGTGGAGAGAAAGAATGAAATAGTTTTTAAGAAACTCACTTTAAAAAAAATTTTTTTTCTTTTTAAACTATTTATTTTTTAATCGTATTTTGAATTAGTATACATTAATAATATGTGGGAGTTTCACTGTGGCAATCCCATACATGTGTATGGTGTCTTTTGAACAAGTTCACTCCCTGTATTTATATTCCCAGTCCCTCCTCCCACCTCAACCCTTTTTACCAGTGTTTGGAGTGCCTCGCTTTGCTGTCTTCAACCATATACATGTAGCACATTTTGGTCCTCTTCCCTCCTCAGTATCCCTTCCTTTCTCCCTCCCCTCCTCACCTGACCCCAGACAATCTCCTACATACATTTATGTCCCATGATTAGCATAATCACCACCAACGTCATAATCATTTTAAGTCTAGTTTCCACAAACGAGTGAGAACATGCAACATGCAACATTTGGTTTTTTGAGCTTGGCTTATCTCAGTATGATGGTCTCCAGTTCCATTCATTTTCCATCAAACGATAAAATTCCATTTTTCTTTATGGCAGAGTAATATTCTATTACATATATATGATCATTTTTCTTCATCCATTCATTGGTTATTGAACACTTAGGCTGGATCAACAATGTAGCTATTGAGAACAGAGCTGCAATAAACATAAGTATGCAGGTATCTTTCTTGTATATTGATTTACACTTCTTTGGACATGTGTTCAAGAGTGGTATGGTAGGACATATGGTGGGTCTGTTCAGTGTTTTGAGAAGCCTCCATACAGATTTCCATAGTGCTTGCACTAGCTTACCTTTCCATCAACAGCTGACGAAGGTTCCTTTTCCCCCAACACCATTGCCAATATTTGTTGTTTGTTTTCTTAATGATGGCCAATATGGCTGCTGTAAGATGGAATCTTTTTTTTTTTTTTTTTGCGTTTTGGAAACCTAATTAATTTTTTTTTATTTTTATTGTTTTATTATTCATATGTGCATACAAGGCTTGGGTCATTTCTCCCCCCTGCCCCCACCCCCTCTCTTACCACCCACTCCACCCCTCCCTTTCCCCCCCACCCCCTCAATACCCAGCAAAAACTATTTTGTCCTTATCTCTAATAAAGAAAATTTTTTGTAATAAGCAAATGAAATTAGACATTTAACAAAAATCTCTAATGTGATAGTTTTATTTACTATGTAGTCCTCATATTATACATTAGATCTCTACACTTGTTCATCCTACATTTCACTATTTGTATTCTCTGACCTCTCCCCTGCCCCTGTCAACCACTGTTTTATTCTCTATCTCTGTATATTTGACCTTTTTCTCAAGATTCTACATATGAGGGCTGACAGAGTGGCTCAAGCGGTAGAGTGCCTGCCTAGCAAGCATGAGGCCCTGAGTTAAAGCCCCAGTACCACCAAAAAGAAAAGAAAAGGAAAAAAAATTCGACATATGAGCCAGGTATGGTAGTGCACACCTGTAATGCTAGCACTTGGGAGGAGGAGGCAGAGGATCATGAGTTCCAGGCCAGCCCTGGTAACATAGCAACTCTCTCAAAGAAAAAAAATTCAGATATGAGCAAGATCATTTAGTATTTATCTTTATTTCACTTAGTCTAATGCCCTCCAGGTTCATCCGTGTCATGGATCTGTTTCTTATGGCTGTATGCTGTATAAAACGTGTATATATCCCACGTTTGATGGACACTTGGGTTGTTCCCATATCTTGGCTACTGTAAAAAATGATGCAATGAACCTGGGAGCCATGGGAGTTCAGGTTTTCTTACAACACTGCTATTTCATTGCCTTTGGCTACAGACCAAGAAGAGGCATTGCTGGGTCATATGGGAAAAGGGGTTTTCTTTCTTTCTTTTCTTTCTTTCTTTCTTTCTTTCTTTCTTTCTTTCTTTCCTTTCCTTTCCTTTCCCTTTCTCTTTCTCTCTCTCTCTCTCTCTCTCTCTCTCTCTCTCTCTCTCTCTCTCTCACTCCCCCCTTTCTTTCTTTCTTTCCCTTCCTTACTTCTTTCTTTCTTTCCTTCCTTTTTTTTTGATAGGACTGAGGTTTGAACTCAGGGCTTTGCACTTGCAAAGCAGGTACTCTACGGCTTGAGTCTCACCTCAGTCCATTTTTGTTGTGGTTATTTTGGAGATGGGGGGGTCTCACAAAAACTATTTGCCCAATCTGCCCAGAACAGCGATTCCACTGATCTCAGCACCCCACCAACCCCAAGTAGTGAGGATTATGGGCCTGTATCACTGGTGCCTAGCTTCTTTCTTTCTTTTTTAAATTTGAGATAGGGTCTTGTTATATAGCTCAGGTTGTCCTGGAACTCACTGTGTAGCCCAGGCTGGCCTTGAACTGGAAATCCTCCTGCCTCTGCTTCCCAAGTACTGAGATTACAGGCATACACCACCATGCCTAGCTCTAAATTCCAAATTCTCATCAATTTCTCAGTAGCAACTTCTCAGTGGGAATGCCTCCCACTCCCACCCTCGCAGTTCACTACCCTATGGCAGCATGCCAAAGGCAGCATGAGATACAATTTTTCAGGCGGGTGCCGGTATTGCACGCCTGTAATCCTAGCTAATCAGGAGGCAGGGATCAGGAGGATTGCAGTTCAAAGCCAGCCCAGGCAAATAGTTTGCGAGCCCCTCTTTCGAAAATACCTAACACAAAAAAAGTCTGGTGGAGTGACTCAAGGTGAAGGCCCTGAGTTCAAGCCCCAGTACCACCAAAAAAAAAAAAAGAAAAAGAAAAAGAAACAATTTTCCAAAGATTTATGGAGAAGAGGACCATTCAGCTCCCAAGATCATGGCAAAATTGTTTAGAAGGCAAACTTGCCTTTGGTTCCCCCACATACACTGGTTGTCTTCCCTGTCCTTATCTCACTAGGACATCCTGGGTCTTCATGCATTTCGGTGGCTTCTCGATGTCCCACGGGATGATGACCCTCTAGGCTTCCCCTGCCTTCAAACTGATCTCCTCTTCCACTTCATCTCCCTAAGCTCAAACTGGTAACAGGGACATATGTTTGGTTCTGTGTCATGTGATTAACTGAATAAAGCCCTTTGTGCTAGGCCTAAGTCACACTCACGTTCAATGCAAGATGCAATGAATCCAATCCTTTAATTGGTATATATGCTGGGTGATCTTGGTACCGTGGCTGTCAGAAATCCCTTCTGTCAATTATAAGATTGTGACAGTGGGGAGCACCCAAACCACTGAAGGGCCATCTGTTCTCTCTGCCTTCTCTAGAACCCTAAACACTCAATCCCATAGCTTGCCCCATGTGAACTAAGGCTCTCATCTGCCTCTCCCTATGTCATATAAATTGAGGATAAATCTACAGTTTCTTGGAAGTAAATGCAATTTCTGCCTCCTAGTGTGGTTTATAGGTCAAAAATTGCTATATGACCTTTGCCACCAAGGACAGAGGAATTGGTAGGAAAGCAAAAGATCAAGGACGGGTATTCCTTCCCCTTCCCTAAGGCGGCACCACGGAAATGTACAATGCTTCCAGGGACGTGAAAAGACTCAAAGAACCAAGCAGAAGTGGGCAGATTGCTCGTGATGAGCAATGGAGGAGACTTTGACTTGACTTGCAGTCCTGCAGCCCTGAGCCCATGCTAGCCTGGCTCAGTAACATGGCTGCCAGCAAAAACCTTACACCAGGAACCAGAAGACTTTGGTTCTTGCAGCATTTCCAAGAACTAGCTGGGTGACCTTGGACATCTACTTCTCCTCTCCACTTACCAATTTCTTGCTATATAGAAAAATGGGTTGAACTAGAAGGTCTATATTAGCTTTAAAGGAATCCTTTTTCTCAGCATGCTTTCACTTTGGGGGGGGGTGGTTTTTTCTTTTTGAACAGGGTCTTGCTAAGTAGCCCTGGCTGGCCTTGAACTCTTGATCCTGCTACCTCAGCCTCTCTTGTGTTGGGATTACAGGCATGTACTACCATGTGCAGCTTTCACTTAAGCTTTTTTTCGTTTTTGTTTTTGTCTTTTAGGTGGTCATGGGTATCAAACTCTGGACCTCCCGACCACTAGGCTGGCGCTCTAGGACTTGAGCCACCCCACTGGCCAATCACTTAAGCATTTTTAAATGTAGTGTCATCCAAATAGTCTTCAGGTCAGTAATTAAACTGGGAGAATTTCTCAGTTCCTAAAAGATAAACGCCAGAACAAACCACACAGCCTCCTTGGCCCTGCTGCTTTCATTTAATTGCTGTCTGTCAAAGGTGGGACTGAATCTCTCACCTTTTAAATCCCAGGATGATTGTAGCTCCCGTGATAGTGACCCTGCACAATGACACCTACACACACAAGAGCCTCAAAGAACCCTCAAAAATGAAATGCCTCCCGTCAAATCTAAGCCAAACTAAGGTAAAACTAACTCGGTTTTATCAGATAAATCTTTCAGGATAGGAATCATTTTAAAATAAAGATATGGCACAAGGGATGTGGCTCATGTGGTAGAGTAAGCTCAAGGCCCTGAGTTCAAACCCCAGTAGAGCCAAAAAAAAATAAGATAAGGATATGTAAATCAGGGGACTAGGGGTGTTGCTCGAGTGGTAGAGCATTTGCCTACCATAAGCCAGCCTGAGTTCAATCCCCAGAACCACAAAATAAGATAATGGGAGTTTTGTTTAAAAACAAAGGCCTTTGCATTTATTTATTTATTAGTTAATTTGTTTATTTACTTTTGCAGTGATAGGGATGAAATCAGGGCCTAATACTAGGCAAATGCTCGACCACTGAACCACATCTCCAAGTCCCTTTGCTCTTTCTGTGTTAAATCTTTTTGAAAAGCCATTAAGAAGTCACCTCCTGGCAGGCACTAGTGACTCATCTCTGTAATCCTAGCTGCTCAAAAGGCAGAGATTAGGAGGATCACAGTTAGAAGCCAGTCCCAGCGAATAGTTCAAAAGACCCTATCTCAAGGATATCCAACACAGGGGCTGGTGGAGTGGCTCAAGTAGTAGAGCGCCTGCCTAGCAAGCATGAGGACCTGAGTTCAAACCCCAGTACCACCAAGAAAAAAAAAAAGAAAAGAAAACAGACTGCCAAGACATCTACTATCTTGAGCAGGACACTGGTGACACTGGTGGCTCACGACAATAATCTTAGCTACTAAAGAGGCAGAGATCAGGACGATAACAGTTTGAAGCCAGCCTGGGCAAATAGTTCGTGAGACTTAAAAAACCCTTCACAAAAATAGGGTGTAGTGGCTCAAGATTAAGGTCCTGAGTTCAAGCCCCAGTACCTCAAAAAAAAAAAGAAAGAAAGAAAGAAAGAAAGGGGTTGGTATAGTGTCTCAAATGGTAGAAGGCTTGCCTACCAAGCAAGAGACTCTGAGTTTAAACCCCAGTACCACAAAACTGTCACTTCCTAACTGGGTGTAGTGGCACACATCTGTAATCCCAGCACTCAGGAGACAAAGGCAGAAGAAAAGTCAAGAGTTCCAGGCTACAAAGTGAGACACTGTCTCAAAAAAAATGTTACCTTCTAAATGGTCTTGGGTGTCAATTCAGAGTTTTAAGTCAAATCCTTAAGTGTTCTCAGACAGCCCACGTTCCCACTGAAGGTGGACTGTTGTGTGTTGAGGGGGAGGAGCAGGGAGGAGGAAAGGAAAGAGTGATATGGGGGGGGTGAGTGTGATTGAAGCACGTTACATATACATATGTGCGTATGAAATAACATAACGAGACACGCTAGAAATATTGTTAAAGGGGGGGGGGAGGGAGTTAAGAAGGAGTAACAGAAGAGTAAGTTTGATCAAAGCACATATGTGCATGCATAGAAATAAAGCAAACAAATTCCTTTGTACAAGTAATTTATGCTAATAAAAATGAGTTGGCAGAGAAGGCCAAAGAGGGAATATGAACAATGGACAGGTCACATTAGCCTCAAGAGGGAAAAATTAAGACTGGGGTCGTGGCTCAAGCTAGTCTACCATGCTCAAAGCCTTAGGTTCAATCCCCAGCACAGCAAAGAGAAAAAAAGGAGGGAGGGGAATCAGAACAGACATACGCAGGAGATAGAAAGAGAAAAAATCTGCGCCAGGCACAGTGGTACACATATATAATTCCAGTACTCAGGAGGCTGACAGAGGAGGATTGTGAGGTCAATGCCAGCCTGGGCTACATATGGAGACCCTGTCTCAGAGAGAGAGAGAAAGGGCTGGCCAAGTGGTTCAAGCTTGCCTGCCTAGCAGGTATGAGGCCCTGAGTTCAAACTCCAATGCTGCAAAAAAAAAAAAATGAAAGAGAGAGAGAGGGTTGGAAAGGTCACTGGAAAATGACTAGCAGGTCCAGGTAGTCACAGCAGATTAGGCTGAGATGGAAGGGGTAGGCCCAGAAGGGGAAGATTTTGCTCAAACTCCCTCCTTCTTGTCCTGCAGAGAGGAGAGGAGGGGGGATTCTTTCTCTGCGTCTGTTGTTAAAATTAATCATGTACAACTCTGTTTCAAAAGCTTTCTTGAAGGCTGGCGGAGTGGCTCAAATGGAAGAGCTCCTGCCTAGCAAGTATGAGGCCCTGAGTTCAAATCCCAGTACTGCCAAAAATAAATAACTAGAAAACTTGTTGAGGAAAGGGTCAT
The DNA here is from genome assembly GCF_047511655.1 of Castor canadensis. Taxonomy (NCBI): domain Eukaryota; kingdom Metazoa; phylum Chordata; class Mammalia; order Rodentia; family Castoridae; genus Castor; species Castor canadensis. The sequence continues at coordinate 46,657,256 of NC_133405.1, read as the reverse complement.
GTTTATTGGTGTTTGTTTGGTTTTTGAGACAGGATCTTCCTATCTCCAGGCTGGCCTGGAACTCATGATCCTCCTGCCTCAGTCTCCCGAGTGCTGGGATCACAGGTGCACATCAGCATACTTGGCTCAAAGGCCATGACTTATTCACGTCTGTACTCTGTCCATAATTGCCATGAGATGCCTGAAGAAGCAATGACTGATCTAACAAAGGGGTGAGTTTAGACTCTCCTAAAGACAAAGAGGAAGGCGAAACCAGACCAGCAGGAGCACCCTGTGGGGGAGGGGGAGAGCCTTTCCAATGAAGTCTCTTTATAACATTCTCTGGAGTTATTTGGAAATGTGAAATATGGGCAAGACAGCATCCCTCAGCATTTTCTAAAACAAAAGAATTTGAGCTGTCCTTCTTTGCCCTCAAGGTCAGGATCAGCTACCTCCTCACTGGGACTTTTTTTTTCTCTTTTTGGTGGTACTGAGGATTGCTTCGTAGGTAAGTGCTCTACCACTTGAGCCATGCTCCCAGTTCCACAATCTGGTTTTATATCACTCAGGGTCAACCAGAGCCAGAACCAGGAGGTGATACATATTGAAGGGTATATTGTAAGGAACTGACTCATCTCATTGTGGGGATTGGCTGAGCTAGTCTGAAATCCATAGGACCAACTATCAGGAGGAGCAGTAGCTGAAGCTGCAGTCCACAGGTAGAACTTCTTTTCCTCAGGGAAACCTCAGTTCTGCAAATAAGGCCTTTCAACTGATTGGATCAGCCCCACCCAGGTTAATCAATCTCCTTAAAATCAACCCATCATGGATACTAATCACATTGAAAAATACCTCCACAGCAACATCTAGATCTGTTTTTTGTTTCTTTGTTTTATTTTGTAACCTAGACTGACTCAGGACTCTGGATTGTCCTGCCTCAGCCTCCCAAATGCTGGGATTATAGGTGTTCACTACACCCATCTTCTAGATCTATGTTTGATTTAATAATTGTAACCACAGCCTAGCCTGAGCATCACAGGCTTCTGTTGCCCTTTTTGCTTGAGCTCTCAACACACCTTCCCTCACCCCATCTCACCTCAAGGAGCATTCCCCTGCTCTGGCCTTTGTTTCAGCTCTCCTCTGTTCAGGTTGCCATCCTTGGTCTCACAGGGCCCATTTCCTGCAAGGCCCTTTCTAGATTCTCTCAATTTGATTTCACTTTTCATTCCCTTATTACTAACCCTATGTCTGTATTTTGTGCCTGCTAGGAGGAAAGGATTGTATATTGTTCATCCTGTGTGACCTACCTCCAGAGGTCCTGATATATAGGAGCTCAGCACATTTCTATTTGTTTTATTTATTTATTTGTTGGTTGGTTGGTGGTACTGGGGTTTGAACTCAGGGTTTTGTGTATGAATTCAAGTTTCGATCCTTTCTCAGGTTATTGAGCCACAGCTTCTAGGTGGCCACCCAAGGCATGTGGGGGAGGGGAGTGACAGGGGGTACAAAAACATCACATACTCAGTGTTGCACTCTTCTGCTACACTATGATTTGGGGTAGGTCAGGGGTATTAAATGTCTTTTTGACTAATGCTATTTTCAATTTGTGACAGGCTTATCAAGATGTAACCCCATCATAAGATGAGAAGCATCTGCATTTGTACCTAAGAAAGCCCACCCGTCCCCCCAAAGTAATGTCCAACCACATACGTTGTTTAACTTTCTAGAGAGAATAAAGTACAGCATTGCCCCCCACACTTACACTCTGGAATAACGTGATGAGATTACTGAGTATGGGCTCCAGTGGGATGTGAGGTCTTAACCTAATGAGCCCAGACTTCTGTGATCGTTCATCTGGAGAAAGGATCTACAGTGGTCACAAAATTCTCAGAGGGTCTGTGTGCCTTGGCTTTCCATCATTGTGACAAAAATATTTGACATAACCAACTTACAAGGAGGAAAGATTTATTTTGGCTTATCGTTTCAGAGATTTCAGTTCCTTTCACTTTGGGCGGTTGGTAGCACAGCATATCAGAGCAGGAGCACATGGCCAAAGAAGTCTAGTCCATTCATGGCAGGTGGAAGAGTCCAGCATCTCCTGCAACGCCAAGCCCCCAAATAACCTTACTTCCTTCCACTAGGCCCCACCTCCTAAAGGTTCCTCCCAATAGTGCCACACGCTGGTGACCAGATCCTCAGCCTTTTGAAGATATTGAAGACCCAAACCATAATACAGTCCATGATTTCCAAAAGGTTGAGATTCATAAACAATGTCTCTCTCATTCTTCTTTTTCCTCTTCCTCTTGTTTTTTTGAGATGGAGTCTCCCTGTGTTGCCCAGGCTGTTCTCAAACTCCCAGACTCAAGCTATCTTCCTGCCCCAGCCTCTCAAGTGCCAGGACTCCGACTGCACACCATCTCAGCTCAGCTCATTATTCTTCTTAAACTCCATTGCTGGTTCACACCTTTTCTTCCCGCCTGGGGAGACCTCCCTCTTCCCCATCACTGCCCTCAAAACCCTGCTCATCTTTCAAGGCCTAGTTAATACGCTTCCATCTCCAAAAGTACCTCCCAGGATACACAATGAAGAAGGAATCAGGTGGTTAGGGTGCTTTCTTAGCAAGGACAAGGCCCTGGGTTCAATCCCCAGTACCAGCAATTAAAAAGAAAAGGATATTTTTTACCTCTGAACCTGCATAACACCTTGGACATCGTAGGAGACTTCTAGTCGCCTCTCCAAAATCCACTCTCCTCTTCTGGGCACAGGGCCATCTAACAAAACATTTCCTAGACTTTTATGCAGCTAGGTATGACTCACAATGAAGCTCTTGCCAAAGGGAGGTGACAGAAAGTGAGATGGACAAATTCCACATCGCTTGCTGAAAAGGAAATCCCTTACCTGGACCTCTTCACTTTCCCCCTTCCCATGAACAGGAATGTGGGTGTGCCTGTAACCTAGCATGGAACCCCATAGTCTCACTGGCCTAGACCAGCCAGCCTGTTTGGTATGCAAGAAAGAAAGAATTTTGTCTCACTTGAGCTGCTGTATCTTTAGTCTCTTTGTTACAACAGCTTATTCTTTATCCAAACACAGGCTTCTTCTCCATGGTAGTGCGTTCAACTGCACTGTGCCTTTTTTTTTTTTTTTTTTTTTTTGGTGGCACTGGGGTTTGAACTCAGGGCCTCACGTTTGCTATGTGTTTATTGCTTGAGAATGTATATTCCATGAACAGAGGGGGTTTTGATTATTTACTGCTGTATTTTTAGTGCCCATAAAAGTGTTCAATAGTTCTTGGATCACATGGCTGACTATCAAGATGGCACCGCAGAAAGACAAGAAGCCTAAGAGGTCAACTTGGAAGTTTAATTTGGACCTTACTCATCAAGTAGAAGATGGAATTTTTGATTCTGGAAATTTTGTAGGATACCTTCCCTAGTGAATATCTAGGGTTTTCTTCCCTAGTTTTGCATTTTATCTGTTTCACAACAGGAACAATTTCTTCGGGAGAAGGATAAAGTTAATGGAAAAACCAGTAATCCTGGAAATGCTGTTCACATTGAGCGCTTCAAAAACAAAATCACAGTTGTTTCTGAAAAATAGTTCTCTAAAAGGTATTTGAAATACCTTACTAAGAAATACCTTAAGAAGAATAATCTTTGTGATTAGCTTCATGTAGTTGCATCTGACAAGGAGACTTATGAACTTCGTTATTTCCAGATTAGTCAAGATGAAGATGGATCTGAATCTGAGGACTAGTTTGGTCTCTCCTTCAGGGAGACAAGTAGACTTATTTTTATCAGTGAATAAAAACATTGTACTCTTTTAAAAAAGTGTTCAAGAAATATTTATTCATTCCTTGGGGGCAAATGCTTTGTAGCTCCCTCAATGTCTCATTCACTACCTTGTATGCAATCAATTTTACTCATTAAACATTTGGTGAGTGAACTATGATGGAAGCACACTAACATTCTGCCTTGCATTTTACTTCGTTCTCCAAGTATTCCTATACATATGGGGCTACATCCCATTTCTGGGCTTGTGAAAAGTGTGATCAAAGGTCACAAACATGGCTGAAATGGCAGTAAGTCAAAGGAGGCTGCTTGGAGTAGTTTCTGCCTGAATAGTTGAGAGCACCTGTCAGAGCCTCTCTGGGTCTCAGATTTGCCATGTGTACAATGAAGCTAGTAAACTAAATGAAGACCCCTTTTATTTCTAAGATTGGTAGTTATCAATCACTTTCTTCTTCTTTTTTTTTTTTGTACTGCTGGGAGTTGAACCCAGGGCCTTATACATACTAAGCACGCGCTCTACCAACCAAGCTATAGCCCAGACCAAATGGTCAGTTTTGATTCTAAAATTGTAGGATTTTTCACTGACTTCTCCTAATCTATGGTTAGAACTTGCTTACTGAAATGTGATATAAGAATAAAAGCTCACATTGATCCAATAAACAAGCATGATTATTAAAAAAAAAACCAGTGTAAAACTAGCAGCATGACCTGAGGCAGCCAGGATGAAAAAGTAGACTTTCCGATTCCTCAGGTGTGTTTATCTGAAGTCCCATAATATACTATATTTTCTTTCCTTTCCAAAAGTTAGATAAATCAGATCCTTACCACCCAGACATTTCTTTTTTGTTTTGGCGGCACTGGGCTTTGAACTCAGGGCCTCAAGCTTGCTAGGCAGGAGCTCTGGAAAATCCTTACTCCTTCACTTGTTTGAACATACTTAGTCCCAGCATTAGAGGAAAAAAAACCCCTCAACTTTCTCTTGCAGTTTCTCTGGATGACTCAGGCAGCAAGCCTTCAGTCACTTTCCTTCTGGGACTTGTCTTCCAGGCAAAGGCAGTACTTTGTAATTACAAAGGGTAAACAAGCCCTTTGCCTGAGTCTGTGTAATGGGTGTCTCTGTGATGTAAAGTGCTTTAATTCAGCCTTCTGATTATAAAGAGATGAAGATAATGCTCAGAAACCTGCACGCTCATGTGACTGTCATCGTGATGGTGTCTGGCTTGTATCATGTCGTGTGTGTGTGTGTGTGTGTGTGTGTGTGTGTGTGTGTGTGTGTGTTGCTGGGGCTCAAACCCAGGGGCTCACACCTGCCAGGTAAGAGCTCTACCACTGAGCTACCCCTCCAACCCGGATAAACAAGTTTCCTAAAAGGAAACTCTCAGTCGGAAGCCTGGTGTGTTGGCGCACGACTGTGATCCCAGTACCGGGGAAAGTGGAGTGGGGGTTAAGGCAGGAGGATCTCGAGTTCGAGGACAACCTGGGATACGTTGTATGACACTGTATCAAAACCCCCAAAAAACCAAAACCCTGTAAACCACAGAACCAGACTTAGTTTTTTGCGCTGAAAGAGGAAACAATTAAGCGTGGTCACCTCCAGGTCTGCAGGAAGGATCTGGCCCTCTACGTCACCGATCTCTCTCCACCCACATCCTTTCACCCCCAGTGAAACGTCTCCACGCTCTCTAGCCGGCTCTCCCTTACCGCTGGGCTGCCAGGAGGCGGGGCTAGTTCTTAGCTCATCTGGGCTCAGGCCCTCCAGCTAATACCGGAGATAACTGGAGGGAGGCGAAGCCACGGTTGGGCTCCGCCCCTCGTGGCCGCTCAGCAAATCGGAGCGGAGGGGTGTGGCCTTCCCCGCTGATCCCGCCCCCCTCCTCCCCGGCTCTGGGTAATTTAGAGCCGCGCGCGGGGCGGGAATGTAAGATGGCGGAGTAGCAACGCAAAGCTGTTAGTATTAGGTGTCTGGGCCGACTTCGGTTCTGATCTCCGCAGCAGCAGCAACCGCTGAGTGAAGAACGCCTAGGGTTATTTGCCCAAGATGCCGAATATCAAGATCTTCAGCGGTAGCTCCCACCAGGATTTATCCCAGAAAATTGCTGACCGTCTGGGCCTGGAGCTAGGCAAGGTGGTGACTAAGAAATTCAGCAACCAGGAGACCTGGTAAGGGCGAAGTTGGGACCCCGATCAGCCCTCACCTGTGCAAGCTGTGCGGGTTATGGGGAACGGGGCCGTCGCATCAGTGCCGGGGAACTCGGGGAGGAGGGAAGGTGACAGCGCTGGTGAGGGTGCCCTGCGGGCTGTTTCCGTTATTTTACCTCTCGCGGGAGGGTCACGTTCGTTCTCACCGTGCGGTGGGGTGGAGTCAAGATGGAGCATGAGGCGAAGCCCTGCTAGGTTTGAAGGGAAGGATTAGAAGACCCAGTGCGGGAATAGTGACTGCTCAGAGCGATGGGAAGGGAGAGACGTTTAGTCTGCGCTGCGGGGACACGTGGCTTGTCGCTTCTCTGTTGAGCCACCCAGGCTGAACTGGGTTAATTTCAGCTCTTGGACTAGTGTGCATCGGAGAACCTACCCAGTTCTGAGTCCTCAGGGTCTTTTAGAGTCTAAAAAGCAGCTTTTCAACTCGAAATGCTATCGATCGGGTTTGGTGTTTCGGGAAACTGACATTATGTACTGAGGGCGCGAAAATACGACTTCTCTTAGACTGGCAAGTGTTGGCTTTAGAATCACCTACTGAGTAATCGGAGCCACCCTTACACTAAATCTTGTCGATCTCTAGTTGGCCGGATAATAAAGTGTTGATTAACTCTGCATCCTTGATAGCTAGCATCTCAGTTTGAGTCATCCCGAAAGTCTTAGGGAACGTTCACAAAGACTGGAATGGAATCTTTGACCTTCCCCTATGCAGCTACCGCTACACATATACAGTAGCGCGTTTTCAGCAACAGAACTTACCCACTTCTTTTAGTGCTGTTGGTGGGAGGGAATTTATGTAACAATTTTACATTGGAACGGTACAGTAGTTAAGTACAGACAATGCAGGGGAAGAATTGTATGAAACAGTGCGTTGCAATTTGACTTTTTTTCCAATGCTTTGCCTCTGAAGTTCGCTCCCCACTTCCACCCGCCACATGTACCATCTTAGGGATAACTTGGTTACCTGCATCTTTTAATGCCCCTGACAGTTAAATGTGGAATATTCTTGTGTTTTGTTAGCTATCCTGTCGATCAAATCAGAGCACTGCCTAGTCTTACAGATACAGTCATCTGTTAGGGGTCAAGTTCTTACCTAATGATCAGTTAAATTAGATAAGATTACTTCAAACAGTTTTTCCAAGATGCTTTTTACTCTTTTTTTTTGTTTTTCACGCACGTGCTAGGCAAATGCTCTGTTGAGCTACATCTCAGCTCCAAGATGTCTTTCACTCTTGCTTTCTTCTTTAAACTGATTTCCTTATCTTTTTTAGACCTAGCTGATAAAAATATCCAACTGTAATGGATAGCTTCTTCCTGGATTAGTGTGTTGCTGATTGTGATGTAAATCATAGTGCAAACACTGATACCATCTGTAACCAGGCAATACCTTAGTTAAAAGAGGCTTGCTTGCAAGCTGCTCTATGCAGCTTTGACCACACCATTATGCTTTATGGGCCTTCATAAAGAAGACAAAACAGGACCAGACTTTGAGAGTGGCAGCGTAGCTAGGGGACAAGAATGGTTTTTTTTACAGGTTTTCTTTGGCCCCTGTGGTTATGAAATCCTTTTCCAGTGCTTTCAAGAAAAGTATGAGGACTATTTTCTCCTGCAAATCCTTCTGCTCTCTGTAATGTAACACACCAGACAGAACCTGAGGCTGTATTATTGCTGGGGAACAATTTAGTTTTCTACTGATTGATTTCAATTAAGCCCAACATGGATAATTGCTGACAGGCTACTTTCCTTGTTTCTGCTTAATCAGTACCTTTTTTAGTTACATACATGTTCTGCAGTCTTTACTGAACATAAAGCCAATTTTTGTTTTTTCAAAGCTGCAGAAATTGTAACTTCTCTCCTTGTGACTCTTGGGATTTAAAAGTCATGGACAGGCCTATTCACTGGGGGGGAGGGGGGTTGGGAGGTCATCAGATGATGAGTTTCAGAGCCCATCCTCAAATGAAAGAATTTTGCTCTTGGCTATAATTTGGCAGAAGCTCTGGGTTGAGTAGGTTCTCTTCTGAAGTCAGGATCTTTACTGATTAGTTGTTTAGGAAACATACATTTACCTAGGAAAATATATACATTCACGGTTTGTATGTGTATGCTCACATGCAGACAAGTCAAAAATTAAGGTGCTAGACCGAATACTCAGGAGACTGACTCAACAGTCTGGTCTTAAAATTTTAAGGTGATTGATAGAATCAGAGAACCTGAATTTGAATCTTCAACCATCCTTTGCCTTGGTAATCTCCTATAAAGCCAGATTATATCCAGGATTAAATGGGAGAGGAGTAAGTTTCTTAGAACATCGTTTAATACATAAATGCAACAATAAATGTTGGCGAGAAGGGATATATTGTGGAAAATATACTAACTATAGAAGGCAAAAGAAAAAAGCGACATACCCTTTTCCCAATTCCACTACCCAAAATAAGTTGCTCACGTTTTGATTTATGATCTCCAGGATGTTTATATATGTGTGTGTTTACATACTTTTCCAAAATGTTAGGGGCTGGAATTGTGGCTCAAGTGATAGAGCACCTGCCTAGCACCCCTGAGGCCCTGAGTTCAAACCCCAGTACCGCAAAAAAAAAAACAAAAAAACAAAAATGTAGAACATTGTTTACAAAACAGTTACATTATATTCCCATACATGCATATAGCGTACTTTGATCAAATTCACCCCTTCCATTACTTTCTTAATACCCTGCCTCCTCCCCCAGCAATATAATTTGAATAGCTTCTCCCTTCAATATTTAGTTTATATGATTTTAAATAGCTGTATAGATTTTATCTTATACCATAATTTTATTTATTTTTTGGTGATGCTGGGGATTGAACCCAGGGTTTTGTGATTGCTAGGCAAGCAACTCTACCACTAGAGCCACCGCTCGCCCCATTATACCATACTTTTAGATAACTAAGTTTCTATTATTAGATATTTTCAATCTTTTTTTTTTTTGGTGCTACTGAGGTTTTGAACTTAGAGCCTCACTTGCTAGGGAAACACTGTCACGTGAGCCATCCCCCCACCCCCCACCCCGGCCGCGCACTGCCGCATTTTCAATCTTTGATGTAAAGTTTTTATATGAGAACACTTGAACATAAATCTTTTTGAGCATTTCAGATTATTGCTTCAGAATAAATCCATAGAAGTACTAGGTTAAAGGATATACCCTATTTTTCAGGCTTTTGATACTTGTCAAATAATTCCGTAGAAAAGATAAACCAATCTCCAGTCTCATCAGCAAAAATAACAACCTTAATATTTAAGGACTGGAGGTGTGTCTAGCAAGAGTGAGACAGGAAGCTCAAGAGTGAGACAGGAAGCTCAGAATTGAAGTACAGGGATGCATAGGAAGCACTAGTTTTTAAGTGAAGCACTTTGTATACATTGTATTTAATCCCCTCAACACTGCTGTGAGGAGTTTTTACCTCAGTAAAAGTAACAGTTTACAGAGGCTGGAACTAACTAACCTTCAGAGGTTAAGTTTGCCAGACTCTATAGATAGCTATTGTTCTTTTAAAATTTTGCCTGTATGAAATCTCACCTGGATTTAAAAAGTTTTGAATGTACTAAAATTTTGACTCTGTTCTCTTCAATATTGATAAATAACTGGTTTATTTGGCTGTTCTGTGTTGGCTGAGAAAGACTTTAACTTTGGTTGCCTAGGCTTTTCCTCAGCACTGTTTGTCCTTTGGTTAGTTAATCTCATGTATTTTGTACATGGCAACATCTCCATAGTCAGAATTCTTGGGATTTTCTTAAGAGTATAATCTACCTTTTAGATTTACTTTATTTGCTTTTTGTGTTTCTCCACATCCACTGCTAGTTGAATACACTTAGGCCAGATGCGAAAGGGAAGGAAATAGAAGCTAATTTTCTCACTTGTCGACTAGACATAGCTAGCCTTCTGGCCTCTTCAAAACAGCTGGGAGAATGATTGGTCCAAGACCATTTGGAGAACACCCCATTAACTAGATGGAGAGTGCAAAAAGTGTTACCCTCCTAATTGCTGAACTAGATCTTTTTACCTAATTAGGAAGCAAACAGGCTTTAGGCACAACTGTTCCTCAGTCAGATCACTGAATAACTTATCTCTAAGACTAAGAGGAAACCATAGGAATAATGTTGAGATTTTTGGAGGATTCATTGAACTGTATAATCTGAGTGGAGCGTGGGCCTTTAAAGGCTTTGCCCAAGTCTCCATGTTATAGTACCACTACAGAAAGGCTGTTCTTCATCAGTGACAGAGCAATTATACCCAGTAAAACAAGGCAGTGTCCTAGTGTATTTGCACCAGCTTTTCTTTTCTTTTCTTCTTTCCTCTGCTCTTCCTTCCCACCCTCCCCTTCTCTTTCCTCCCCTGCCTTCCCTCCCCTCTTCTCTTGCTGAGGGCTGAACCCAGGACTTCGCATGTTAAGTACTTGCATTGTCTTATATTTAATATAAATAACCTTTCTGAGTTATTAAATTGCATGTTTTTCCACAGCAAACATCCTTCACTACTGAGGGTGAGTTAACAGTTTGGCTTTGGGGAATGGCTGAACCTTTGGTTATTAAGTCACATAACAAAAATGATATTAGCAGTTATTGGATGGCGAGCTGATAAGTGATATTTATGTATTTATTTAGAAGCAGGGTCACGCTGTGTAGCCCAGGCTGGCCTCAATTCTCGATCCTCCTGCCTCAGCCTCACTAGTGTTGGAATCACAAGTGTAGGCTACCACATCTGGCTCTGTGCATTTGTTCCCTCTCCTAGTTAAAAAATCGCTTGCCTAATCACTTTAGGCAAGTGAATGCCTGAAGCACAGTGACATTCCACTTTTTGTTTTGTTTTGTCTTTGAGGTACTCGGGGGTTGAACCTGGGGCCTTGTGTCTCCTAGGCAGGCACAGTACCACTTGAGCCATAGGCCTTTGATACCAGCTGTAGAGAGCAAAGTTTGTTTATTTATTGGGCATCAGGGTGCCTGACTTTCATTCCCTCTCAGGGAAGTGAATGTTTTGGTCAAGGAAGTGAGGTATGGAAGACACAAGGGCAAGTTTAAACTCTTTCTGAAGTTGCTCAATTATTGGAAATACTTGGTCAGAACCCCAGTGTTGTGTACTATAAAACAAAGAAGCACTTCTTTTACCCTGGAATCTCAAAGGACAGTGTTAGGATAATAGAAAAGAAGACCTCAGGCTGGGGATGTAGCTCAGTGATACATTGCTTGTTTGGCATGCCCAAGGCTCTGGGTTTAGATCCTTAGCACTGGGGGGAAGAGAAAACCACCTGGTCGTGGTAGTGCACATCTGTAATCCCAGCACTCCAAGGCTGAGTTCTAGGCCAGCCTGGGCTACATAAGAGAGTTTCAGAGACCCTGTTTCAAAACACTAAAAACAAAAAAGACCCTGACAAGTCCCTTTAAACAACCACTGCTACCACAGTGAGTAACTTGTAGGCCTTGCTTGCCTCCAGGAGGTATTATTTAGTACTATCTATTTAATTTTTAAGAAATTTTTGTAGGGCTGGCAGAGTGGCTCAAGTGGCAGAGCGCCTGCCTAGCAAGCATGAGGCCCTGAGTTCAAACTGTAGTACCGCCAAAAATTTTTTAGTACTATTTTATTTATCTCAATAGATCAAAATACTACTTCAGAAAGTAATCAGTATAAAAATTATTGATGTTTTCCCTTTTATTTGTTGTCTTCAAGATAAGGTGTGTATTTTACACTCATACACATTTCAATTCAATTACTCAGTCACACTAGCAATATTTTAAGTGTTCAATAGCCATAACCATGAGGCCAGGGTCTCCCATGTTGTACTGTGCTGTTGTAGGGCTCACGCATTGGAAAACATGGAAGTTGTTCTTCTTGAAAGCCCTCCTTGGCTGGATCTTCTGCCTATAGCTCTGCCAGTGAGCTCCAACCCCAGCCCTCCATTGGTTTTGTGTTTATGTGTGTTTTGTGTACTGGGATTTGAACTCAGGGCTTCATCATTGCCAAGGAGGTGCTCTACCACTTGAGCCACGCCTCTAGCCTTCTCCATTGTTTCTTTAAGGTGAATCTTGCTGGTTGAGAACATGTCCTCAGCATAGAAGATTGTTTATCTTTCTATCTTTTTTAATAACTGAAGGTCAGACAAAGTTCATATAAAAAAAGAATCAACTATCCATAAGTTGGTACTGGGGGTTAAACTCAGGGTCTTGCACTTGGTAAGCAGGCAGGCACTCTACCACTTGAGCTACTCCACCGGCCGTGCATTCATAAGTTAAAACGAAAAAGGAATAGACCACTATGGGAAGTCAGCTACATATGTGGAGGTCCACAATTGCTATTATTGTTCAGTATCTTACTATAACATTAAGGATCCTGCCATTAATTTTTTTTCCCCAATATTGGAGCTTGAACTCAGGGCCTACACCTTGAGCAACTCCCAGCCCTTTTTTGTGATGGGTTTTTTTCAAGATAGGGTCTCTCCCTGGGCTGGCTTTGAACTGCGATCCTCCTGATCTCTGCCTCCTGAGTAGCAGCTAGGATTACAGGCATGAGCCACCGGTATCCAGCCCTGCCATCAATTTTTTTGTCTCATCCTGGTGGACCTACCAGGTTGTAGTTGCACCTCAGATTAAATATCACATATAGTTGCAAAAGGGTAGGGAGTGTAGGACTGGAGGTGTAGCTTAAGTGATACAGTGGCTGCTTTGCAAGCACTAAGCCAAAAAAAGGGTAGGAAGTACAAATGTCAATTTTTTTTTAAAAAGAAACATCTTCCCACTTGCCTCTAGCATAGACTCACAAATGATTTTTATTTTTTGGCAATATTGGGATTTGAACTTGGGTGTTAGCACTTGAGCCATGCCGCTAAGCCTCCAAAAGTGAATTACTTCACCAAGGGTAAAATCTCCTAATCTTTCCCAGAAAGAGGCCTGCAAACTAAAGTGAGTGGATAGCTGGGCACCAGTGGCTCCCACCTGTAATCCTGGCTACTCAGGAGGCAGAGATCAGAAGGATCGCAGTTAAAAGCCAGCCCAGGCAAATAGTTTGGGAGACCCTATCACAAAAAAGGGCTGGCGTAGTGACTCAAGTGGTAGAGCATCTGCCTAGCACGTGTGAGACCCTGAGTTCAAGCCCCAGTACTGCCAAAAAAATAAATGAATAAATAATAAAGTGAGTGGATGCAGGAGGCAGTGTATTTCTGAGAGATATTCATTCATTCATTGTCATATTGTCACTGGCTGGCTAGAGGCTACCAGTGAGCTGTTCCTCACCTTCAGGGAGTTTACATCCTAGTGGAGGAGACAGATGATAAATAAGTACATAAATAATAAGGCGATAATTGGGCTGGTGGAGTGGCTCAAGTGGTTGAGTACCTGCCTGGCAAGCATGAGGCTCTGAGTTCCACCAAAAAAAAGTAAAATAAAATAAGATACTTACAGATCATGATAAATGTTCTGAAGGGAATAACCAGAATGATGAGAACATAAGTGGGAAGGGTCACTTTTAGTTTAACTTATTATGGAGCAATTCCATAATACAGAAGAAAATGTTATGGTGATCCCTATCCCCATCACCCAGTTGAGCAGTTCTCAGATTACAGCTAATCTTGTTTCATGCATTTCCCTTCACTACCCCCAATCGTATTTTTTCAGATGTCACATTTAATGTTTTCACCACTGAACTTCAAATATACACTGTACAACATGACCAGAAAGTGCCATGGTAATTAACCAGCCAACCTCTGAGATTGTACCTTTTATAATAGTGTCTTCTTGGGCTCTTCTGACATCTGCTTTTTTTTTTTGGCGGTACTGGAGTTTGAACGCAGGGCTTCACACTTGCTAGGTAGGCGTGATACCACTGGAGTTGTGATACCACTGGAGTTACGCCTCCAGCTCCGTCTTGGGCTCTTTTGATACTGAATATGTTTCTCACTCAAGTGAACTGAAATGTTTCAGTTGGGTTGATTTTCAGGAGCCTCATAAAAAAACAATGATATTGGATCATGTTTGTTTAGTGAGTCAATGTTTGTTTCTTTCACAGCAAACACAAAGTGACCAGAAGTAATTATTTCATTGAAGTTAAAACTTCTAAACATAACCTATTAATAGTCTTCATATTCACCTCAGATCACTCAAGATGAAAATACTCTGCTAAATACAGATAACTTACAAGAACTTTTTTTTTACAAGAACTCTTAACAGTGAACTTTCACAATACACACCAAGATTTTTTCCTTGATCAGTTTTAATGTCCATTCATAATTCTTGTACAGGTGAAAAAAATATTCAATTTTCTCATCTTTTTTTAATATAAAAGTTGGAAGGGGCATTCAAGTTTCAATTCTCAAGTCTCCACATTAAACTTAAAAATAGTCATCATCAGCACGTGGAAGTAAGCAAGCCAAGCTGTATAAGTCCACGTGGTAGAGACCATCAATTTATATTCAGAGCTGGGTGTAGGTGGCTCATGCAACTTGGGAGGGTCGAGGTACGAGGCCAGCCCAGGCAAATAGTTCTTGAGATCATCTCCAAAATAACCAGAGCAAAATGGACTGGAGGTGTGGCTCAGGTGATAGAGCACCTGCTTTGCAAGTGTGAATAAAAATTGTATTCACATATACAAATACACAGAAGAATCCAGTATTCCAACAGTAAAAAGAATTTGTCTTTTTTTTGATAAAAACTCCCATAGTGTTGCCTAAAGACATAAACACATTTGACATAATTTCCTTTGTGCCTTTTTGTGTCTTTAACTTATGAAATTTGTTTTTGTCTTTTATACAATTGAATTATTTTGAAGGAAATGCAAATACTATATCATTTGTCTATATACTTCAGTAACCAGAATATCATTATCCTGTATAAAAATTAACAGTAATCCTTAATCTCAAGTAAGTGGTAGTGTTCAGTTTTCTTTCATAAGTGTTTTTTTAAATTGTTTGAACTGGTCCATAGAGTGCAATTGGTTGATATGATTTGTAAGTTACTTTTATCTTATAGCTTCTCTAGACATCGCCTTTTTTTCTTGTGGTATTGGGGTTTGAACTCAGGGCCTATACCTTAAGCCACTCCACCAGCCCTTTTTTACATTGGTTTTTTTTTTTTTTTTTCTGAGACAGGGTCTTGTGAACTATTTGCCTGGGGCTGGCTTTGAACCGTGATCCTCCTGATCTCTGCCTCCTGAGTAGCTAGGATTTATAGACGTGAGCCACCGGTGCCCAGCTAGACATCACATTTGATATTTTGATTGGAGACCTGAAAAATGAATGTGGTCATTGTAGGAAGAACATTCCAGATAGTGGGAAAAGTACCCGTAGGCTATGAAGTGGAAGGGGGTGTGGTCAATGTGAAGAAAGAGAATGCATCTGGTGCGCAACAAGCTAGGGAGAAAACATTTGGTGATAAGCTATTTCTCAAAATAACTGCTAAAATCAGAGCTGTCTAGGTTCCCTCACAGTCCTGCCTAGCTTCTCAGAAAGTAATACAACTAACTGGAAACTGAACTAGGTCCTTTTGACTGACTACAGAAGTGTCTTTGTCTTTTATACTTCTGTGACCTCAGCTTTCATTGCAGGCTGCAGGAATGATTTACCCAAGTATATAATAATGCACTTTTCAAAAAACCATGAATTTTAAGGGTTGAGGTAGTAGAGTTCCCCTCCCCCAGTGGTAGAGTGGTTGACGTAGCATGTACAAGGCCCTGGGTTTGATCCCTAGCACCTCAAAAATAACTGAATTTTGAGATAATTGTAGCTTTGCATGCAGTTGTAAGAAGTAGTGGAAAGAGATCCAGTGTACGCATTACCTTGTTTGCCCAAACTTCCCAGCCATATTTTTTTCCCAAACTATAGTTTCCTTGTAAAAACAGTGGAACAATCAGCATATTGACAATGGTAATCGTCAAGGCACCAAATGTATCACTAGAAGGATCAGTGCTGTTGCCCTGTGGTAAGTACGCCTCCCTTTCTCCTCCCTGCTGCGCTTTGCTTTATGTATGGTGCTGTCTGGTCTTAGTGTCTGAGTAACACTGGCCTCATAAAATGAGTTGGAAAGTGTTCCCTTGTCTGTTTTCTGGAAAAGATTGTATAATATTAGCATTGATCCTTTAAATGCTTTGTAGAAGTTTCCAGTGAACCTGTCATTGTCAGTTTTCCTAGAGGTTTACCAATTTTATTGATTCTCCCCCCCCACAAACCAGCCTTTTGTTTCATTGATTTTTCTCTATTTTCCTGTTTTCACTTTCATTGATTTTAGCTCTTGTGGTTCTCTTCCTTTGCTTGCTTGTTTTATTTTGTTCTTTTTCTAGTTTCTAAGGCAGGTACTTAGATTTTTTTTCTTTTTGTTTTCAGACAGGATCTTATTGTGTAGACCAGGCTGGCACCAAACTCGCCACCTGCCTGCCTCAGCCTCCCAAGTACTGGGATTACAGGTGTACATCACCACACTCAGTAGCAACAGAGATTGGTTTTTTTCCAAATGGAAAGACTTTTTTTCTTTGGAGGGACTGAGGTTTGAACTCAGGGCTTTGTATTTGCAAAGCAGGCCCTCTACCACTTGAGCCACACCTTCAGTCCATTTTCCTTTGGTTATTTTTTTGGAGATGGGGTCTCAAGAACTAATTGCCCAGACTGGCCTGAATCCATGATCCTCCTGATCTCAGCCTCCCAAATAGATAGGATTATCTACACTACAGTGTGAGCCACTGATACCCAGCTAGAAATGTAGATTATTGGCCTGCTCTGAGCAAATAATTCACTTAAAGTATAAGGATCCCTAGTGTAAAATATTTCTTGCAGTCATTGCCTGAAGATTTACCCTCCGATACCCTAAACTAATATGTTTCCCTTTTTGTAATGGCTACTAGGAATCTCATTTTCCCTCTTCTAATTGGTTCCTTATTTCGCTTTTTCCATTTTTTTTCATTTCGTGATGCTGGGGATGGCACCCAGGGCCTATTACATGCTAGGCAAGCTCTCTACCACTGAGCTCCACGTCCAGTTCACATCTGCTGATTTTGATAGACATTTCTTTTAAGAGTGCTCCTTGTTTGGGGAGAGTTCTGGGGTAACAGTGATCCTGACAAGCACACACAGTGGATAGTTTCTGAAGCCATGCAGGAGAGATGCCTGTGACAAGGAGATAAAAGTGTGGATCTTTTACTTAAAAACTGCACTGCCTTTTGACTTGGACTGGTTTATCCCTCCGGAGGGGGTTTAAACCATTGTGATCTATCTGGTGTGTACACTCCCCCAAACCCTCCCATGACTAGAGGGTTCACTGGGGAAATGGGGCTGCCGTGTGGTATCATGGAGGTGGTTTTTTTTAAAGTCCACCCTTTGCTCCCATGCCCTGTTTTTGTTTTGTGGTGCTGAGGATTAAAGATAGGGCCTTGCACACTGCCACTGTGCTTCATCTCCAGCTAGTAAGTAAGTCCCTCTCTCTCTCTCTTTCTTTCTTTTTTTTTGGAAGTACTGGGGTTTTACTCATTGCCTCACGTTTGTTAGGCACTATACTTGAGCCATTCCACCAGCCCCTGTTTCTGGTCTTGAATGTTTTGGAGATAGGGTCTCTCTATTGCCCAGGCTGGCCTCAAACTCTGATCCTCCTGATCTCTGCCTCCCCAGTAGCTAGGATTGCAGGTGTGTTGTACCAGTGCCTGGCTAAATAAATTTTTTCTTGGTAGGGAACCAAGTATGGCTATTGCACTTCATTATATTGTATAGTCCTACTCTGTAACCTGAGTAACTTCCTATGGAATTTTTATTAAATAATTCTTACTGATTGGACCCGAGTAGAGTTAGCATGGAATAAGGTCAAGGACCACCTCTGTTTTATTTGCCATGTATCCCTAGCACAGTGACTAGAAATGAGCATTTAATTTTTATTGAGCAAATTGTCCATATGGCAGAAGCAGTACTTCTAGACAGCATCATTACAGATGATTCATCTCTTATGATAGTCCTACTTTCATTATGTATGGGTTATTTTACAGCCACAGGCAATATATCAAATTTGCATTTTCATCATGGTTGCCTTGTGAAATTACTATCCAATTATTTGTGCATACTTTCAACTAAAGTCACATGTATAAACTCATGACATTTGATTAGTACACTGGAGTAGGCTGAGACAGTAAGCTACTTCTGGTATAGGGTCTCCTTCAGGCGATCTTCCAGAGTCTGAGAGGGTCAGTATTCACGGAGCGGTAACCCACCCCCAGCATACTTGGAGGGAAGCTATGGTTTTTAGACCTTACTATCTGTATGGTATAGTTCTAAAAAAATCTATTTTGTTGCGTTTTTCTGTCTATCTCCATTTTAGTGTGGAAATTGGCGAAAGTGTACGTGGAGAAGATGTCTACATTGTTCAGAGTGGTTGTGGTGAAATTAATGACAATCTTATGGAGCTTTTGATCATGATTAATGCCTGCAAGATTGCTTCAGCCAGCCGGGTCACTGCAGTCATCCCATGCTTCCCCTATGCCCGGCAGGATAAGAAGGATAAGGTAGGAGCAGAATCTCGTTTTTCTTTTTCTGTGTGTGTATGCATGTGTGTGTTGTGGGGGGGACTGAACCCAGAGCCTCATGCACTCTGGGTGAGTGCTCTACGGCTAAACTATGACTTGAGCCCAGAATTTTTTTAAGCAGAAGGAGGAACACTGCCTAGTCACAGATTCCTTAACTATCACATACTTAAGGGGGGTATTTTTAAAATCACATTTTCTCTAGTATTGTCCTATCTTCAAAACAATAGACATAATTAGTTTATATAAAGCAACAGATTTGTATTCTGTATTTTATTCAATTCATATGCGACTCAGCTCACTGGTATTTCTGATTGTATCAGTAAGACTAAGCACCAATCCTGTGGAATACACATATATATATAAATATATGGCAGTACTGAGGTTTGAACTCAGGGTTTCAGGCTTGCTAGGCAGGCGCTGTACCACTTGAGCCAG
Organism: Castor canadensis; assembly: GCF_047511655.1. Taxonomy (NCBI): domain Eukaryota; kingdom Metazoa; phylum Chordata; class Mammalia; order Rodentia; family Castoridae; genus Castor; species Castor canadensis. Next base: position 46,638,343 of record NC_133405.1, on the reverse strand, counting down.
TCCACCAGGCATTTTTGTGTTCAGTATTTTTGCCCAGGCTGGCCTCAAACTGTGATCCTCCTGATCTCTGCCTCCTGAGTAGCTGGAATTACAGGCATGAGCCATGGGTGCTCAACTGAGTAGAATATTTTAAAACTATAGTAAAGCCTCTAGCTAAGCACTGTGGTGCACACCTATATTCCCAGGCACGAAGGAGGCTGAGACCAGAGGCTCTCTAGAGCCCAGGAGTTCTAAGGCAACACAATGAGACTCTATCAAACAAAACCAAATAAAAACCCACAACAAAAAACTATAGTAGATCCTCTCAAATGTCACAAGATCAGGCTCTAGTTGTAATCCTTTTGTAAAACCTGACGCCTGTTACACGAATACTTGGTCTCATATCTGGCATACTAGAGGATAAAGCGTATACATAAAACTCTGTAAGTCTGTTATAATTTGCCCAATTTTTACACACAATACCAGGGAGAAAGGCCAGATATTTTTATTCCAAGTGATTACAGAGGAATGGGCATGGACTTTGCTGTTGTACATGTGTTTACTTCTATTTAAGGTAGTTGTGGTTGCTGGAAAGTTGACCTCCAAATGAGTCAGGTAGTGATGCAATTTATAAATAAAACAGTCAATTTCCATCTTGTGATGTATCTTTAAAGTTGGCATCTTGGGTGTTATACATATATGAGTATGTGTGAATTACAATATTTTTTGGTGGTACTGGTTTCTGGGTTGAACTTAGATGCTTGAGCTTGCTAGGCAGACATTGTACCTCTTGAGCCATGCCCCAAGCCCTTTTTTGCTTTGATAATTTTTCAGGTAGTATTAAATGTGTTTTGCCAGAGCTGGCCTGAACTGTGTTCCTCGCACATAAGGAGATGACCCTATCTGAAAAATAAAACAAAAAAGGACCGGCGATGTGGCTTAAGTGGTAGAGCACTTGCACATGACATCCTGAGGTCAAAACCCAGTACCACCAAAAAACATTTTAGTAAAATTATTATTATTATTATTATTATTATTATGAGCTGGGGATTGAACTCAGGGCTCTACCAAAACAAATTTTATTAAGGGCTGGAGATGTGGCTCAAGCGATAGAGTGCCTGCTTAAAAAAAAAAAAAAAAAAAGAAGAAAGCTTTGGAAAAAATATTTGGGGGGTGGGGCTGGAGATTGTGGCTCAAGTGGTAGAGCATTTGCCTCACAAATACTAGGCTAAGTTCAGTCCCCAGATTTGAATAATACCTTGGAATAGGTTGGAATATATATATTAAGTTATGAAAACAAGCTAAGAACTTAATTTTCTTTACTAAAATATGGAATATATTGATGTTCCACTTAATACTTGTTCTAGATTATGATCTACTCAAAATTAATGGCCACATCTCCACAAATTTCCTGTAGGTACTCATTAAATAAATGTTTCTCAACAAAGGAATTGTTTTCCAAATTGGCTTTTTTTCCCTCTCCTCCCATTTAGAGCCGGGCTCCGATCTCAGCCAAGCTTGTCGCTAATATGCTATCTGTAGCAGGTGCAGATCACATCATCACCATGGATCTACATGCTTCTCAAATCCAGGTATCAATGGAAGCTAAATATTGGGCTTAGAAAGGTGGGAGGACAGCCGGGCATGGGGGGGGTGTGTCTGTAGCCCCAGCTATTTGGGAGGCTGAGGCGGGAGGATTGTTTGAGCCCACAAATTTGAGACCAGCCTAGACAATATAGGAAGACCTGTCTCAAAAAGTGGGGAGGGAGGGAAGGAGGGCAAGGGAAAAGGGAAAGCTGAAAGACTGCAAGGAGCCAAAAACTGCCCAAGTACAGCTCAAGTAAACTGGTCGTCGGCATTTTAAAGATTTTAAGCCAAGAGCATGATGCAAATAAGATCTTAAATCCATGATATAACGCCTTGTCCCTGGCAGGTGCTCAACAAATGGTAGCTCTTAATTGTCATGAGTATTATTCCTCTTGAATAGTCACTGCCTTAAATTTGGATGTTGGAACCTACTTTCGCTTACAAACCCAGAGTAAGGAGAGTAGAATGCTCCATTTATTTTATGGTATTTAAGTAGATTTTCAGATCATTATCATTGGAGTCTTATGACAATGCAATGAGGTACATAGGACAGAGGATTGTATCTATTTTCCAGAAAAGAGACAACGTAATTGAGAAATACAACTAGAGTATATCAACTTCAATTAGAACATAGATTTCCTGACATCTAGTTACTCCATGTGACTATTATAAACAGCTTCCACCAAATTTATGTCCTGTGAGATCTCTAGCTGGTTTACCTGTTATGCTCGCTCTGTGTTGAGTGGCTTGTATTAACTCATGGGCCGGCACGTTGACCAGGTAGTTTTTATGGTCTTGGCTGAATTTAGCTGTTCTGCACAAGTTCTCATTCATGTTCGTTCCTAGGGTCAGATATGGGTCAGTTGAAGGTTAGCTTTGGTGATCTTGACTAGGTGCTGTCAGCCATAATTTGAGGGGGCTATTTTTACCATCTACCATCCCAGACTTGCCTTCCCATCAGTGTGGATGTTGCAGTATTCTCCATGTACTTTCTTTGTGTTAGCTATTTGCAAATGGATGAGAGGTAAAACCGAAGCAAAACTGACCCAGCTTTTTTTTCCAGGGCTTTTTTGATATCCCAGTGGACAATTTGTATGCAGAGCCAGCTGTCCTGAAGTGGATTAGGGAGAATATCTCTGAGTGGAGGAACTGCACAATTGTTTCACCTGATGCTGGTGGAGCTAAGAGGTATGGCTGAAATTACTGTTGTTCCCAATGTACTGGGAAATCTTTCAGATGCTTGTATCACAAAGTGATGTTTTCCTATCCAAGAGGCAGGTTTTTTTTTTTTTTTTTTTAGCAGCACTGGGGTTTGAACTCAGATCCTCACACTTGCTAGGCAGTTGCTCTTACCACTTGAGCCACTCTGCCAGCCCTTTTTTGTGCTGAGTTTTTTCAAGATAGGGTCCATGAAGTATTTGCCCAGGGCTGGCTTCAAACCTCAATCCTTCTGATCACTGCCTCCCAAGTAGCTAGGATTATAGGTGTGAGCCACCAGCGCCTGGCCAAGAGGCCATTTTTAAGTACTTCAGAAGGGATACACCAGTGGCTGGGACATGAGGGATATTGAGTCACTACTTGGAAGCCAAGACAGACAGGAGGCCCTAAAGAGTTGTGGTAGCCGCTTTGTACCACATAGTAGTGAATAAGTAAGCTTTTGCATACCTTATGCTGTTGGTTAGACCATTTTGATCCTTGAGATTAAAATATTAAGCAAGGAAGAAAATAAAGTGTGGTATTTTAACTTAAAGCCAAGACCTTAAATTTTTAGACAAACTCATTGCTAGGGATTGTCAATTCCAGTGCTTTACAGCCCACGTGGTGCAGACTAAGAGCCCTTGATTGTCTTAGTGGATTCCTCCCTAGCAATGCATACAAAAGCAGAGAACATGAGTTCTGTTATCCAGCCAGATGTATGTCTTGATGAACCCATGTAATTGCTGGTTACCATCTGTGATAGAGACAACATTGAAAAATCCTCACACTGATAGTCATCACACTTGTTGTCTTGACTTCTCAGGCATTATCTTTACATCTTGCCAAGGGACTTAGATAAATAGTCACATTTGAAATAATCAAGCAGGATTTCTTTCACGTTGAGTACAAGAAAACTACCTTCAGCAGATGGCTTACTGCTTTAGATAATTTTTCTCATTACAATTGCCTTATAGTGATGGAGTGGAGTGAGTGCCTATCACTCCTGTCTTGGCAGGGTTTGGGGAGTAGGTAAGGATGCCTATGCGATTGTGATTTGCACAGTTCTCCCTTTTCTGCTTTATTGGTAACAGTGTTGGCCAATAAACATGGAGGGTTTGAGACACTTGAAATAAGTGATTATGCACTGGCCTCAGATAAGGAATCATTCCAGGCCATTTGGTTACCACTGATGTTTGGTGCCTAGACAATGGTGATGGAGAGCACAGAGTGTGGGTTTGGTTAAATCAAGGTACAAATGTTGCCTAGAATTGTGGTTCAAATCATATTATATGGTCACAAGTTATCCCTTATGCAGCAAAAACTTGAGTATGTGACCAGAGTCACAGGGAAACAGGACATAATGCCAGTTTGATCAGTTGCTACATTTAAAGACAAGACAAGCTGGTGGAGTGGTTCAAGTGGTAGAGTGCCTGCTTAGCAAGCATGAGGCCCTGAGTTCGAACCCCAGTAGCACCAGAAAAAAAACCAACAACAAACAAAATCTGTTATAAACAAGACAAAACCCAAAGCACAGGCTTCTTCATGTATGACAAAGCTGGTCCAGCAGAGCATGGACTAACATGTCACAGGGATAGCCCACTGTCATTTACAGGAAATGGCATTCTGCTATGTGGTACTTTGTCACCAGACAGATTTATCTTCTATTCCACCTACTAGTATGGTTTATGTTCACTTGTAATAAGGGGGGAAAATCAGAATTCTGTTCTTTTGGGGATTGTGAGAGGCTCAATATGTCTAGTTAATTGATACCACTTTCTTTCTAGCATTTGTAAAAGGAATTCCCAAGCTTGGTATCCAGGTACAGTTGACACTGACAGTTGGTGAATATTTTGCCACCATCACAGAGGGGAGCAATGAGGGCACAGGCATTGGAACAGGCTGAGCACTGCTCCTCTCCTGCCAGCTTCGGGTTCATTGTCACCAGATTCAGTCACAGGTCTTCCATGATGGAAATTAAGACAATCTGTACACTCTCCACATTAGTCAACAAGGTCTTCTGTCTTCCCTGCTGTTGCCAATCCATTAAATGAATATGCCTTAGCATATACTGCTTCCCAGAGCTGGTGGAGGTATCTATCTAGACTCTACCCCAAACGATTGATCATCCAAGTTTGAAGAACACATTCCTACACTGTTACTGGTGTATAAAGGCATGATTCCATAACCAGTTTGGGCATTTTGCCTTTGAGGTGCTTTCTTCCAGCCCTGGAAAAGCTTTGGTTTCAAGAAGTATTCTTCCTCAGAAAAGCAGCCCATCCTTTTGTGAGTGCAGTGCTGGGGACTGAACCCAGGGCCTCATGCATGCTAGGCAAGCACTCTATCACCGAGCTACACCCCCAGCCCTACCGGTCCTTTCTTTTTTTTTTTTTTTTTTTTTTTTCATTTTTCTTTTATTATTCATATGTGCATACAAGGCTTGGTTCATTTCTCCCCCCTGCCCCCACCCCCTCCCTTACCACCCACTCCGCCCCCTCCCGCTCCCCCCCTCAATACCCAGCAGAAACTATTTTGCCCTTATCTCTAATTTTGTTGTAGAGAGAGTATAAGCAATAATAGGAAGGAACAAGGGGTTTTGCTGGTTGAGATAAGGATAGCTATACAGGGCATTGACTCACATTGATTTCCTGTGTGTGGGTGTTACCTTCTAGGTTAATTCTTTTTGATCTAACCTTTTCTCTAGTTCCTGGTCCCCTTTTCCTATTGGCCTCAGTTGCTTTAAGGTATCTGCTTTAGTTTCTCTGCGTTAAGGGCAACAAATGCTAGCTAGTTTTTTAGGTGTCTTACCTATCCTCACCCCTCCCTTGTGTGCTCTCGCTTTTATCATGTGCTCATAGTCCAATCCCCTTGTTGTGTTTGCCCTTGATCTAATGTCCACATATGAGGGAGAACATACGATTTTTGGTCTTTTGAGCCAGGCTAACCTCACTCAGAATGATGTTCTCCAATTCCATCCATTTACCAGCGAATGATAACATTTCGTTCTTCTTCATGGCTGCATAAAATTCCATTGTGTATAGATACCACATTTTCTTAATCCATTCGTCAGTGCTGGGACATCTTGGCTGTTTCCATAACTTGGCTATTGTGAATAGTGCCGCAATAAACATGGATGTGCAGGTGCCTCTGGAGTAACAGTCTTTTGGGTATATCCCCAAGAGTGGTATTGCTGGATCAAATGGTAGATCGATGTCCATCTTTTTAAGTAGCCTCCAAATTTTTTTCCAGAGTGGTTGTACTAGTCTACATTCCCACCAACAGTGTAAAAGGGTTCCTTTTTCCCCGCATCCTCGCCAACACCTGTTGTTGGTGGTGTTGCTGATGATGGCTATTCTAACAGGGGTGAGGTGGAATCTTAGTGTGGTTTTAATTTGCATTTCCTTTATTGCTAGAGATGGTGAGCATTTTTTCATGTGTTTTCTGGCCATTTGAATTTCTTCTTTTGAGAAAGTTCTGTTTAGTTCACATGCCCATTTCTTTATTGGTTCATTAGTTTTGGGAGAATTTAGTTTTTTAAGTTCCCTGTATATTCTGGTTATCAGTCCTTTGTCTGATGTATAATTGGCAAATATTTTCTCCCACTCTGTGGGTGTTCTCTTCAGTTTAGAGACCATTTCTTTTGATGAACAGAAGCTTTTTAGTTTTATGAGGTCCCATTTATCTATGCTATCTCTTAGTTGCTGTGCTGCTGGGGTTTCATTGAGAAAGTTTTTACCTATACCTACTAACTCCAGAGTATTTCCTACTCTTTCTTGTATCAACTTAAGAGTTTGGGGTCTGATATTAAGATCCTTGATCCATTTTGAGTTAATCTTGGTATAGGGTGATATACATGGATCTAGTTTCAGTTTTTTGCAGACTGCTAACCAGTTTTCCCAGCAGTTTTTGTTGAAGAGGCTGCTATTTCTCCATCGTATATTTTTAGCTCCTTTGTCAAAGATAAGTTGATCATAGTTGTGTGGCTTCATATCTGGATCCTCTATTCTGTTCCACTGGTCTTCATGTCTGTTTTTGTGCCAGTACCATGCTGTTTTTATTGTTATTGCTTTGTAATATAGTTTGAAGTCAGGTATTGTGATACCTCCTGCATTGTTCTTTTGACTGAGTATTGCCTTGGCTATTCGTGGCCTCTTGTGTTTCCATATAAATTTCACAGTAGATTTTTCAATCTCTTTAATGAATGTCATTGGAATTGTGATGGGAATTGCATTAAACATGTAGATTACTTTGGGGAGTATCGACATTTTTACTATGTTGATTCTACCAATCCATGAGCATGGGAGATCTCTCCACTTTCTATAGTCTTCCTCAATCTCTTTCTTCAGAAGTGTATAGTTTTCCTTGTAGAGGTCTTTCACATCTTTTGTTAGGTTTACACCTAGGTATTTGATTTTTTTTGAGGCTATTGTAAATGGAATTGTTTTCATACATTCTTTTTCCGTTTGCTCATTGTTAGTGTATAGAAATGCTAATGATTTTTCTATGTTGATTTTATATCCTGCTACTTTGCTATAGCTATTGATGATGTCTAGAAGCTTCTGAGTAGAGTTTTTTGGGTCTTTAAGGTATAGGATCATGTCGTCTGCAAATAGGGATATTTTGACAGTTTCTTTACCTATTTGTATTCCTTTTATTCCTTCTTCTTGCCTAATTGCTCTGGCTAGGAATTCCAGTACTATGTTGAATAGGAGTGGCGATAGTGGGCATCCTTGTCTGGTTCCTGATTTTAGAGGGAACGGTTTTAATTTTTCTCCGTTAAGTATAATGCTGGCTGTAGGTTTGTCATATATAGCTTTTATAATGTTGAGGAACTTTCCTTCTATTCCTAGTTTTCTTAGAGCTTTTATCATGAAATGATGTTGGATCTTATCAAAGGCTTTTTCTGCGTCTATTGAGATGATCAAGTGGTTTTTGTCTTTGCTTCTGTTAATGTGGTTTATTACGTTTATTGATTTTCGTATGTTGAACCACCCCTGCATCCCTGGGATGAAGCCTACCTGGTCGTGGTGGATAATCTTTTTGATGTGTTGCTGAATTCGGTTTGCCATTATTTTGTTGAGGATTTTTGCATCAATGTTCATTAAGGAGATTGGCCTATAGTTCTCCTTTTTGGAGGTGTCTTTGCCTGGTTTTGGGATAAGTGTAATAGTGGCTTCATAAAATGTGTTTGGCAGTTTTCCTTCCCTTTCTATTTCATGGAACAGTTTAAGGAGGGTTGGTATCAGTTCTTCTTTAAAGGTCTGATAGAATTCAGCAGAGAATCCATCAGGTCCTGGACTTTTCTTTTTGGGGAGACTCTTGATTGCTGCTTCAATTTCATTTTGTGTTATAGGTCTATTCAGGTGATTAATTTCCTCTTGGTTCAGTTTTGGATGATCATATGTATCTAGAAATCTGTCCATTTCTTTTAGATTTTCAAATTTATTTGAATATAGGTTCTCAAAGTAGTCTCTGATGATTTCCTGGATTTCCATGGTGTTTGTTGTTATCTCCCCTTTTGCATTCCTGATTCTACTAATTTGGGTTTTTTCTCTCCTCATTTTAGTCAGGTTTGCCAGGGGTCTATCGATCTTGTTTATTTTTTCAAAGAACCAACTTTTTGTTTCATTAATTCTTTGTATGGTTTTTTTGGTTTCTATTTCGTTGATTTCAGCTCTTATTTTTATTATTTCTCTCCTTCTATTTGTTTTGGGATTTGCTTGTTCTTGTTTTTCTAGGAGTTTGAGATGTATCATTAGGTCATTGATTTGGGATCTTTCAATCTTTTTAATATATGCACTCATGGCTATAAACTTTCCTCTCAAGACTGCCTTAGCTGTGTCCCATAGGTTCCGGTAGGTTGTGTTTTCATTTTCATTGACTTCTAGGAACTTTTTAATTTCCTCTTTTATTGCATCGATGATCCATTCTTCATTAAGTAATGAGTTATTTAGTTTCCAACTGTTTGCATGTTTTTTGTCTTTACTTTTGTTGTTGAGTTCTACTTTTACTGCATTGTGGTCAGATAGTATGCACGGTATTATTTCTATTTTCTTATATTTGCTGAGGCTTGCTTTGTGCCCTAGGATATGATCTATTTTGGAGAAGGTTCCATGGGCTGCTGAGAAGAATGTATATTGTGTAGAGGTTGGATGAAATGTTCTATAGACATCTACTAGGTCCACTTGATCTATTGCATATTTTAGATCTTGGATTTCTTTATTGAGTTTTTGTTTGGATGACCTATCTATTGATGATAATGGAGTGTTAAAGTCTCCCACAACCACTGTGTTGGCGTTTATATATGCTTTTAGGTCTTTCAGGGTATGTTTGATGAAATTGGGTGCGTTGACATTGGGTGCGTACAGATTGATGATTATTATTTCCTTTTGGTCTATTTCCCCTTTTATTAGTATGGAATGTCCTTCTTTGTCTCGTTTGATCAATGTAGGTTTGAAGTCTACTTTGTCAGAGATAAGTATTGCTACTCCTGCTTGTTTTCGGGGGCCATTAGCTTGGTAAATCTTCTTCCAGCCTTTCATCCTAAGCATATGCTTATTTCTGTCGGTGAGATGAGTCTCCTGTAAGCAACAAATTGTTGGATCTTCTTTTTTAATCCATTTTGTCAAACGGTGTCTTTTGATGGGTGAATTAAGTCCATTGACATTAAGTGTTAGTACTGATAGGTATGTGGTGATTCCTGCCATTTAGTTATCTTAGTTGTTTGAAGGTTTGATTGTGTGTACCTAACTTGATGTTACTCTCTACTGTCTTGCTTTTTCTTATCCTGTGGTTTGGTGCTGCCTGCCTTTTCATGGTTAAGTTGGGTGTCACTTTCTGTGTGCAGGATCCCTTGCAGAATCTTTTGTAATGGTGGCTTTGTGGTCACATATTGTTTTAGTTTCTGCTTATCATGGAAGACTTTTATTGCTCCATCTATTTTGAATGATAGCTTTGCTGGGTAGAGTATCCTGGGGTTGAAGTTATTTTCATTCAGTGCCCGGAAGATCTCACCCCACGCTCTTCTTGCTTTTAATGTTTCTGTTGAGAAGTCTGCTGTGATTTTGATGGGTTTACCTTTGTATGTTACTTGTTTTTTCTCTCTTGCAGCCTTCAATATTCTTTCCTTAGTTTCTGAACTTGTTGTTTTAATGATGATATGTCGTGGAGTAGTTCTATTTTGATCTGGTCTGTTTGGTGTCCTGGAGGCCTCTTGCATTTGTATGGGAATATCTTTCTCTAGATTTGGGAAATTTTCCATTATTATTTTGTTGAATATATTACGCATTCCCTTGGCTTGCACCTCTTCTCCTTCTTCGATGCCCATGATTCTCAAGTTTGGTCTTTTGATGGAGTCGGTGAGTTCTTGCATTTTCTTTTCACAGGTCTTGAGTTGTTTAATTAATAGTTCTTCGGTTTTTCCTTTAATTACCATTTCATCTTCAAGTTCTGAGATTCTGTCTTCTGTTTGTTCTATTCTGCTGGATTGGCTTTCCGTTTTGTTTTGCAGTTCTGTTTCGTTCTTTTTTCTGAGGTTTTCCATATCCTGGCTGTTTTCTTCTTTATTGTTGTCTATTTTTGTCCTGAGTTCATTTATCCATTTATTCATTGTGTTCTCTCTTTCACTTTGGTGTTTATACAGTGCTTCTATGGTTTCCTTTATTTCTTCTTTTGCTTTTTCAAATTCTCTATTTTTATTGTCTTGGAATTTCTTGAGTGTCTCCTGTACATTTTGGTTGACCCTATCCAGTATCATCTCTATAAAATTCTCATTGAGTACTTGTAGTATGTCTTCTTTTAAATTATTCTTGTAGGCTTCATTGGGTCCTTTGGCATAGTTTATCTTCATTTTGTTGGAGTCTGGCTCTGAGTTTCTGTTCTCTTCATTCCCCTCTGGTTCCTGTACTAATTTTTTGCTGTGGGGAAACTGGTTTCCTTGTTTTTTCTGTCTTCCTGTCATTGTCCTTGGTGTTGTTACTGTCCCTGTACTGTGTGTAATTAAGTATTTTCTAGCTTGTAATAATAACAATGGTAATATTGAGAACAGAAGAGTGAGCTGAGATGGAAAGCAAGAAGTTAAAGAAAAGGGGAAAGCAAATATACAGACAAGAGGGAGAAAGCAGAACAAGGTATCAGACAAGAGAGTTTCAAAGGTATAAACAGGGAGTGTTAGTGTACTAATCGACAGTAAGCTGAACAGACAATAGAGAGACAGAGAGAGGATTGAAAATCAAAGATAAAAAAAAAAAAATAAGTATATGAAAGTAATATCTATTTATAAAAATGAATTAAAATAAAATGGAAAATAGGAAATTAAAAAAAAAAAAAACCAAAAAACTTCCAAGTTTATATGCAATGCAATTTCAGTCTTAATAATTTGGATGTCCGTCTTAATCTCCAGTCCTGGAGTTGGTGCCTCAGATGTTGTTCTGTAGTTGTCTCATCAAAGGGGATGCATAAAGTAGAACAAAACTACACTCACACACACACAGAAGAAAAAATAAAAAAAAAGCCCCACCAAGTGTCCCCAGTTCAAATGCAATAGTTTCAGTAAGTTTTTCGGCTTGCAGGTGTAATTCGGTTGTTCTCTCATCAAAGGTAGGGAGAAAAAGAAAAAAAAGCGTCTGGAGGCAGTTCTGAGAGTGGTATCTGCAACTGTGGCTCGCCTGCCTGCTGCTCTCAGCCTGTAGCTGGCGGCGTTATTTATGCAGATCTCTGGGGTGAGCTTAGCGCTCACCTGGTCCCACAGGCTTTGTTTGCTCAGAGTTCTCCTGTGCGGGGGAGGGGGGCCTCTGCCACAGGCTTTTCCCTTTCCAAGCACTGGGAAAGGCGACACTGCCCCGCGTTGTCAGGCCTGCGTGTTTATTTACAGTTCACGTGGGAAGTGGGTCTTCCCTCCTCTCACAAGCGTCCCGCTCCTGGTTGCTGGCGCGCCCCGCTCCCGCCAGAGCCTCTCCGGCCCGCCCGGCTCGTTTATTTACAGTCCCGGGAAGGATTCCCTTCCCCCAATCTTCAGCGCTCAGGGCGCCCCACCCTCTTTCCAGCGTGTCTTAACTGTTCTTATTGCTTAGTACTCAGTTTCTCTTTTTTTCCCGGGTGGAGGTCAGTCTGTCCAGGGGGCTATGCTGCTCTGGCCCAGGCTTGTCTGTGGGGGAACCGCGGTACCGCGAAGCTCACCTGGTCCGCGTCTTCCCAAGCCGTATGGGCGCCGGCCACTGGCGGCCCCGGGGGCCTCCTCGGTTCTCCGTTTAACGTGAAGTGGAGATTCTCTGCACCGGCTGGAGATGTGGAGGAGTCAAAGTTATGCCTTTTCTCGGTGATTATGCCTGCAAAGTGTGTCTCCAGCGTCTCTCCAAGATTTCACTATAGGAGGGTCGCTTTCTGCTTCCTACCTCTAGCCGCCATCTTGGAATCCTCCGGTCCTTTCTTAATAGAAGCCACATACACATGTATATTACTTAGCTGTGAACCTCTCCCCTGTTTTACAGAGTCACTTCCATTGCAGACCGGTTGAATGTGGACTTTGCCTTGATTCACAAAGAACGGAAGAAGGCCAATGAAGTGGACCGCATGGTGCTAGTGGGGGATGTGAAGGATCGAGTGGCCATCCTTGTGGATGACATGGCTGACACATGTGGCACAATCTGCCACGCTGCTGACAAGTGAGTACTGAGTGGCAGGGCTGGTAGTTAGACATAGAAAGCTAAGAATTGCTGTCTGAATGACTTCAGCCTACTGATTGTTTTTGGAGCTAAACTGAACTCATCACCTTTGGCTTAAATTATAATACATAGGTAAATTGTACTCTTTTTCAAATGTTCTTAGTTTTTATAGTATTAAACTATAAACAGATATTCCTCTTATGTTCAATAAACCTAATGTTAAAGTTGAAACTAGGGCGGAGGGGGTGGGGGCAGGGGGGAGAAATGAACCAAGCCTTGTATGCACATATGAATAATAAAAGAAAAATGAAGAAAAAAAAAGTTGAAACTACTGTAAAGCAAAAACACATTTTTTTCACTTTTATTAGCATATATTAATTGTCCAAAGGAGTTTCATTGTGATACTTCCATTCATATATATGATGTACTTTGATCAAATTCCATTCTTCAAAGACACATGGAACCTTCCTAGCTTACTGAGCATCCTGGCTTAGCAACACAGTCCACTGTAGAGTATCAGTTGTTTTCCCAGTAGTTGACTAGGAGCTGCAGGTCACTGCATCTGCCCAGCTTTGAGCAGTATCGACCAGTATCATACCACTACTGCTACCCTGGGGATAGATCCAAATTCCAAGTATGAGTTCTACTGAGTACATACTGTCAAGTGCATTTGCCAAGTCCAAAAAAAATCAAAAGGCACAAATCATCCATGTAACAAGATTAACAAGAGTTGTCATTTTAACCTTTTGGTTTTTTTGTGGGGTGGTACTGAGGGCTTTAACTCAGGGTCCTGAGCTTGCTAGGCAGGTGCTTTGCCACTTGAGCCATGCCCCAGCCCTTTTTTTTTTTTTTTGCTTTTAGTTATTTTTCAGATAGGGTCTCATGTTTTTTTTCCTGGGGCTGGCCTCAGACCACAGTCCACCTACCTATAGCAGTCTGCATAGCTGGGACCACAGGCATGCACCATCACACCAAACTTATTGTTGAGATGTGAGTCTCGCTAACTTTTTGCCCAGGCTGGCCTCTCACGACCTTCCTGATCTCCACCTCCCAAGTAGATGTGAGCCACCATGCCTGGCTTCTATAATGGTTTTGTAAACTCCTGAGAGTCTGTGCATGGCACATAAAAGATACTAAAAAAATGTACTTAGATGTTGAATGATTCCTGGCTCGGATCCTTGAGTTTACATTTATAAAACCCATTTCATCCTTCTATTACTAAGGAACTGATTAGTGTAACAGGTGAACTCCCTGAGATGTCTGTGGCTTACCACAATGGTTTCTTTCTCATCCATGGCACACCATGCAAGGATTACTGCCTGGACTCATTTTCAGGGACCCAGATTCTTTCCACTCTGTGATTACCTTGGAAGACAGTTCCACTTTGCCCAGCCAGAAAGGGAAAAGAACAGAGAATCACTTCTGGAAAACTGTTACAACTTCTGCAAAGAAGTGGCTCCGTGTAGATTTCTGTCCTTAGTAGGGACAGAACTGTGTCGTCTCAAAATTCATGTGTTGAGCCCTAGCCCCAAGTGTGATGGAATTTGGAAATTGCCTTTGGGGAGATATTTTGGTATAGATGAGGTCCTGAGGGCAGAGCTCTCTTGATGCAATTAGTGCCCCTAGGAGAGCTTGCTGGCAACATCCCCTGTGCATGTGTCCAAGAAGAAGTTCTGTGAGTGCACAGCAAGGTGAAGCCACCTACAATCCAAGAAGAGAGGGTTCAAAATGAAACTGATTTTGTCTGTACATTGATCTTAGACTTGTCAGCCTCCGAGACTGAGAAATAAGTTTTTGCTTGAGCCATCCAGTCTATGGTATTTTGTTATGAAAGACTAATTCACTCTTTGTGCCTAACTCAGATTCCATAGTGACATGTAAGATTAATCTAAATCAACTGTTTTTCCTCTAGACTTCTCTCAGCAGGAGCCACCAGAGTTTATGCTATCTTGACTCATGGAATTTTTTCTGGCCCGGCCATTTCTCGCATCAACAATGCATGTTTTGAAGCAGTAGTAGTCACTAATACCATACCTCAGGAGGACAAGATGAAGCATTGCTCCAAAATACAGGTGAGGGTGAGATTCTTACAAAACAAGCCTTCCTTAACTGTTCAGGAGGTGATTCTGTATGTTGAATTAGATACCTGAATTCTTTTTTGGGGGGAGGACAACAATACTAGGGCTTGAACTTAGGGCCTTGTGCTTGCTAGGGAGGCGCTCTACTACTGGATCCACTCCTCAACCTTCTTGTGGTCTTAAGATTATCACTTTTTTTTTTGGTGCTACTGGCATTTGAACCCAGGGCCTCATGCTTGCTAAGCAGGCACTCTACCACTTGAGCCACTCTGACAGCCCTTTTTTTGTGTTGGGTATTTTTTTTTTTTTGGTGTGGTACTGGAGTTTGGACTTAGGGTCTCACACTTGCTAAGCAGGCACACTACCACTTGAGCCACCCCACCATGTGTTTGGTATTTTCAAGATAGGGTCTCATGCTAGGCACCAGTGGCTCCCACCTGTAATCCTAGCTATGCAGGAGGCAGAGATCAGGAGGATCGAGGTTTGAAGCCAGCCCAGGCAAATAGTCCATGAGACCCTATCTCAAAAAAACCTATCACAAAAGAAGGCTGGTGGTGTGGCTCAAGTTGTAGACCCTGAGTTCAAATCCCAGTGCTGCAAAAAAAAAAGAAAGAAAGAAAGAAATGGGGTCTCAGGAACTATTTGCCTGAGTTGGTCTGGAACTGTGGTCCTCCTGATCTCTGCCTCCTGAGTAGCTAGGATTACAGGAGTGAGCCACTGACACCTGATGAGCCCAAGTCAGAGTTTTTCCTCCATTATTGGCATCTGGACTCTTTCCTAAGTGGTTATAGGTAAGAAACATAATAAAGAGTAGCTAAATGTGGGCTTAAGAGGAAGGGTGCACACTAGGCTGCTCACCAGCTCTGCTCCTCTGTACTAATCTGTGCTTTCTTGCCTTTGTAGGTGATTGACATATCCATGATCCTTGCAGAAGCCATCAGGAGAACTCACAATGGAGAGTCTGTTTCTTACCTGTTCAGCCATGTTCCTTTATAATAGAGTAACTTCCTGAGGCTTTTAAAAAATAAAACCAACCCCACCCTTTGCTTTCCCTTGGTATTTGATGACAAATTCACAGAAGACCCAGCTTGTTCCTGTGTAGCTCTGTACATCCCACAACAGGTGTATTAGAATTCATTTTAAATTGGGGAAAGACAGATTGAGATTAACTGCTGGGATTTCCTACCTGAGTTGTCTCATTCTGGCTTCCTTGATGATTTTGTGAGCCCTGCAGCTTTAACTAGAGCTCAGCTACTGTGAGATTTGCAAACTTTTGAGGGTGTTCTGTAAAGCTGTTTGAATGTGCGTGGCAAATGCTTGGGGTTTTTTGTTGTTGTTCAGAACAAGTAGCAACGAAGCCACTCCATGTACGACAAGTCCTCCAAGGTCTTTGCGACATTACAGCAAGAGCCCTGAGCAATGCAAAACATAGTCCAGGTAGCTGAGCACCCTGGGAGGCAGGAGCAGGCAGTTCAGCTTGAGTAGCTGTTGGGTGGGATCTTGGGGGGTGGTCATTGTATAAAAAGACTCTAGGGAGGAAGAAGCCTGATCCATCATCTGCTTGACTGTGTAGCTTGAATTCTTTGTACCTATTCCTTTCTATTTGGCTTTACCTTAATAGCCATCTTGATGTTTTCCTGGCCAGATCTTCTTAGGTCCAACTGATCATTGTACCAGTCTTCTGGAACACAAACTCGCTTCCCGCTGTGTAATTGCTAGCATTCTCATTAGGTAATTTGCTGTAGCTTAATCTTCAGTCTACTACCACTGTGGTAGTAGGTTTTAGGTGGTATCATAGTGCCTTTTGACTAATTTCACTATTTAATTTTCATCTTTCCTTGGATCCGTTTGGCCTCTCAAATGACCTGAGATTTCTGTTTTTGAAAATTGATGTCATTGTCTCTTGTAGAAGAAACTAATAAAATGTCTCTGTGTGTGTGATTTTGGGTCTATATCATATCCATACAGATTTCTCTGCTTAAGGTTTGGTATAGAAGTCTTGCTGTTCAATGATATTGGTTTCCAAACCATGTTAGCTACCTTGTTAAGACAAAACTGCAGGCGTTTTATTCAGCTGCAAGACTTTAAAGTATCTGGGGTTTGCTGAAAATCAGATGGAATCTCATTCTGTGCAGTGTACCAGAATTATGGGAGGATAGATTATGCCTGCTGGCTCTCTGCTGCTTGTTCCTGGGACCCAAATTAGGTATTGGCTTATAAAAGGGGAGTAGTTTCTGTGATTTCTTCATTCCGAACTAATTTTGCCAAGTGTGGTATTTTACCTCCATTGATCAGTGCCTAACATTTAATTTCTGCCCTTCTAAGTAAAATTATTTTGATTTTTTTTGTTTGTTTTTATTTTTATTTTTTTATTTTTATTTATTTTTTTTTCATTTTTCTTTTATTATTCATATGTGCATACAAGGCTTGGTTCACTTCTCCCCCCTGCCCCCACCCCCTCCCTTACCACCCACTCCACCCCCTCTCTCTCCCCCCCTCAATACCCAGCAGAAACTATTTTGCCCTTATCTCTAATTTTGTTGTAGAGAGAGTATAAGCAATAATAGGAAGGAACAAGGGGTTTTGCTGGTTGAGATAAGGATAGCTATACAGGGCATTGACACATTGATTTCCTGTGCGTGTGTGTTACCTTCTAGGTTAATTGTTTTTGATCTAACCTTTTCTCTAGTACCTGTTCCCCTTTTCCTATTGGCCTCAGTTGCTTTAAGGTATCTGCTTTAGTTTCTCTGCGTTAAGGGCAACAAATGCTAGCTAGTTTTTTAGGTGTCTTACCTATCCTCACCCCTCCCTTGTGTGCTCTCACTTATAATGCATCTCAAAAATTTAAATGAGTTTCTTTGTGCATCATCAAATAAGGATGCTCTTTCTTTGCCTCTGGGAAGCTCTGTGATTCTGGAGCTGGGTAGACAGTGCTCCTAGGTATATGAAGCCCGAGTCTGCTTTTGCTCATTTGATTTTTGCTTTTGTTGAATATTGTGATAATCTACATTAGAATTCACTTTTTGACAAGTGATTGAAGAGCGACTGAAGAAGCTGGGTTGTTGTAGTGCAATCTGTAATCCCAGCACTCAGGAGGTTGGGGCAGAAGGATGGAGATTTTGAGGTGAGTTTGGATAAATAGTGAGACCCCGTCTCAAAAAAAAAAAGTAGCACTGAAGTAAGCTATGAAATCTTTGCTCTGAAGAAACTGATGGAGCATCATCACTTGCTGATTTTGTTATTTCCTGAAGCACTGGATCCGTTAAGTCAAGGTTCATCATTTCAGTAATTCCCCACTTGTCCACAGGGGATACTATCTGAGCCCCCCACCCCAGTGGATGCCTGAAACCAGAGGTATTACAGGACCCTATATATTACTAGGTTTTTTCCTATACATAGACACTGTATAACAATTCTAACTACTGTAATAAAATTGTCAGCATAACCACTCTTGTGCATTGGAGCCATTATTAAGTAAAAGATGGATTACCTGAATGTGAGTACTATGACCCAGGGACACTTGATCTGATAACCAAGACTGCTAAGGACTGGTAGCATACATGGTACAGATTCGCTTAAGCTGGACAAATCTGATTTACACCCCAGGCAAGGCAGCATGAAATGTCGTCATGCTACCCAGAAGAGCACACAATTTAAATGGATTGTTTTACTTCTAGAATTTTCCATTAATATTTTGGTTTGCAGTTGACTGTGGAAAGAAACTGACTAAGGGGAGGCCACTGTATTTTGACATAAGATGTCTACTGTGGGCCTCTGAGTAATCCATTCCGAGAATGAAGTTTTGAGGTCAGTCAGGAAAGGACCTCAGTCCTATGCCTGGGGGGAGGTCAGTGTTCTGTGTGACACTAAGCAAAGTGCCATAAGTACCTTTTTTTGCAATGGGAGAAGCCCAGTGTCTTGGATAGCGATGTGTTTGCAGCTGTAAGGAACTGCAGCAGAAGCAGATCCTGTGAGGCCTGAGAAAGAGGCAGCACCAGAGTTGAGTACAGTTGAGGAAACTACCTGTAATCAGAGCAAAGCGCATCACCCAGCTCTGTCTATACTCTGTGCCTCCCCCATCCCTAGAACCAGAGAAAAAGGAATTGCCTGGACCGAGGCTGGCATATCCCAAAGCCAATGCCTCTAAAAGATTGGCTTCATCTCAAAGTAGGGTGCTACTCTTTCCAGACTTGAACACCAAGTGTTCTGCTGAAATGTTAACTCAGCCCTCAATGACTTGGTGGTTATTAGACTTGGGAAAAGCCGAAGAGTTCACAAAAGGCAGTTTGTCCTACTGGCTTGCCCTCCTGCCATCTCCCCCTCACTGGCTCCCAGTTGTGAGGCAGGGAAGAGGCCAATAGAAGGGAAGCTGATGATGGGTGGCTCCTCCCCCACAAAAAACTTAACAGTGAGGCTGAAGAAAGATAGCTTTGCACTATTTCCCCAGAGTCCTCCACCCATACTAGAAACCACTAAGAGATGAAATGCTCCATGTGTACCAAATAGCCATTCTACCAAGTGGAGAGGTAGAGCCATCCAAGCTACCCTTTTTATGGTGGTAATGGGGCTTGAACTCACAGTTGGTAAGCAGGCGCTCTATCCCTTGAGCCATTCTGCCAGCTCTGTTTTGTATTGGGTATTTTCAAGATAGGGTCTCCAGGCTGGCTCTTGAGTAGCTAGGATTATAGGTGTGAGCCACTGGTATCCGGCGCCCTCCCTTGCTTTAGTCTGTGCCTCCAGTCTTTAGACAGATATCCTTCACCTGATTGGCTTCCTGGATCCCAGATCCATGCTTCTTGCTCTATCTTCACAGAAAATTCACTTTAATGGCCATTAACAAGCCCTTTTGCATCCTGTGCATAAAAGGTTTGGGTCCAGGAGGGCTTGTATCTTTGGAGTCCTCTTTTGGGAAGCCAAAGTGCCCCATCACCTGGTCACCAGGGTCACCTGTGCTGTCCCCTTGTAACTGCAACTGGGAAAAGGGATGGTTAGGATTGACACCCTAGGAAAGGTGCACACTGAGGTTAATTCATGGCTCAGTTCTGGGCCAAGGATTAGCTAATCTTACGTTTATTAGGCCTTGCTGCCTTCTCCAGGCTGCTGGCTCTGTGATATCCCTGTCCTTAAAATTGTGTTTCATTGACTCCTGGACACTGCTGCTTAAACAAGTGGCTTCTGTCCAAACAGCAGTGTTTAAAGGCAAAGGAGATGCAGTTAAAAGATTTCCCCACCTCACACCCTGGTGTTTTTTTTTTTTTCCGTGGTATGGGCTTGAACTCAAGGCCTTGTGTTTGCTAGGCAGGCACTCTCCAGCCCTTGTTTGTTTTTTTGATCAAGGGCTGGCCTAGAACTCTGTCAATCTGCCTGCCTCTGCCTGCACCTACCTCCCAAGTGCTAGAGTGCAGGCGTGCACCACCAAGTCCTGTTCCCCTCCTCTTTAACCTCCATGTTTTGAGACCTGTTTTTTCTTTTTTGGGGGGGAGGGCTACTGGGGCTTGCCCTCAGGGCCTATGACCTTGAGCCATTCCACCAGCCCTTTTTTGTGATTTTTTTTTTTTGAGATAGGATCTTACAGACTATTTGCCTAGACTGGTTTTGAACCGTGATCCTCCTGATCTCTGCCTCCTGAGTAGCTAGGATTCTGTAATCCTAGCCACCTGTGCCCCTGCCTGGCCTGTTTTTCTTTCATAGATCTTTTTTTTTTTTTTTGCCAGTCTAACATTACTTGTTTAAGAGTAAAGCAAATTCTGCTCCAAATTATGATGGCTAAAAATTGATGTTCCATAGACTCTTACTTCAAGTTCAATGATTTTTTTTTTAATTTTATGTTTAACAGGGTTTTTGTTTTGTTTTGTTTTGTTTACAACTCTTCGGTAGCTGTCCATTGCTGTAAAGATGTCGTTCTTGGATTTTTCTTTTTTTCTTTTTTTTTTCATTGTTGTTCCTTTAAAAATTCTTTTATTTCAGAAGAGCAGAAGGCATGGCTCAAGTGGTAGAGTGCCTGCCTAGGATGTGCAAGGTCCCAAGTTCAAACCCCTGTACTGCAAAAAAAAAAAAAAAAAAAAAACCAAGAATCCTTTAGGCTGTGCACAGTGGCTGAAGCCTGTAATCTTAGCTACTTAGGAGAATCACAGTTTAAGGCCAGCTGGGCAAAAAGTTCATGAGACCGCCCCCCCATCTCAATCAAGGCCGGCCATGGCATGAAAGGGAGAACTTACCTCAAAAATAACCAACACAATTGTATGCACATATGAATAATAAAAAAAAACAACACAAAAAGGACTGGCACTTGAGTCATGCCTGCCTACCAAGCATGAAGTCCTGAGCTCAACCCCCACACCCACTGCCGCCTAAACATTCTTATTCTTTTATTTCATCTTTCATCTTTTTCTTTTTAAAAGTTATTTTGGGGCTAGGAGTGGGGCTCAAGTGGTAGAGTGCTTGCCTCGCAATCGGCCTCACGAGAAGCTAGGATTACAGGTGTGAGCTACACTGGCTCCTGGCTTAATCTCTGTACACTTGACTTTTAATTTGTTTTAGATTGCACATAGAAGTGGGATCATGCAGTATTTTTCTTTCTCTGGGTGGCTTATTCCACTTAGTGTAATGCCCTCCAGGTTCCATGCTCTGGCAAATGGCAAGATCTCTTTGGGTGGGGGCAATACTGGGATTTGAGCTCAGAGCCTCCTGTTTCCCAGGCAGGCATTCTCCCAGTTAAGCCATGCCCCTAGCCCTTTTGCACTGGTTATTCTTGAAGCTCTTTTTCTTTCTTTCTCTTTTTTTTTGGTAGGACTGGGGTTTGAACTCAGGGCTTCATGCTTGCTAGGCAGGTGCTCTACCACTTGAGCCACTCCGCCAGCCTTGCATTGGTTATTTTTGAGATAGGATCTTGCTTCTATATCTGGGCCAGCCTGGGCCACAATTCTCCTATTTACACTTCCTGCATGGCTGGGATGACAGGTGTATACCACTGTGCCCAGCTTTTTATTGATTGAGATGGGTCTCAAAGGATTTTTACCTGGACTGGCTTGGAACCAAGATCCTCCCTCCACAATCTCCACTTCCCAAATAGCTAGGATTATAGGCGTGAACCACCACTCCCAGCCCTCTCCCTTTTAAATTACAGCTGAAAAGTATCCCTTTGTGTACATATACCACATTGTCTAGCCACTCGTCTGTCATGGAAGCTTAGGTTCTTTCTGATTCTTGTCTATTGTGAATACCAAGCATTTCTTTTAAAACACCTCTACCAAAGGTCTTTGCGGGAGGGACAGCTGCAGTGGAGAACATTCAGATCACTTGTACTAAGGCTTGGGGGGGTTATGACCAGACCTTCTTGTTATTGGTCCTCAGGTTGCTCTTCTGGGCTTCTTTCTGCTGGGTCAGGTGCTGTTAGCCACCTCCAAAAACATTATGCTGTTAAGAAACACCTGTGTAAAACTGTTGTTTCAGGGGTAAGACTTCATGTGAGATTGGATATTAAGCCAGAACTAAGGCCAGATGGCATTATCAAATCTGAGGGAAATTCTAGTGTACATACAGTTTCTAGGTTGAGGAGAACACAGTCAGTCATGCAGGCACAGCTTTGGGAACACAGCCTTGGGAATGTAGCCTTGAGAGCACAGCCTTGAGCCATCAGGCCTCGGCCGGATGCCAAGTTCACTTAGGTAACAGTTTATGATGAGCCCAAGCTGCTTTTTAACTGGATTGAGCCACTTTTGTTCTCCTCCTATGAGAGACAGGCACGGCTGGTTCTGTTTGTCTCTCCTTCCCTCCTGCACTCTCCTGTAGTGATGCTTGCAAAAAAGCCGTCTGTATGCAATTGCTCCCAGCTCTGAGTGCCTTCTTTCAGTTTTCCACCAGACCCACTCCAGAACCATTGGCCAAAATGGTGGGCATGACATAAGTGTTTTTCATAAGCCTGATCACATGGAAGTGACTTATAATCATGTTTGGTATATGTAGAACAGAGTTTTTAAGATTTGGATGTTACCACTTCATTTCAGTATTTTATGAGAGACTATGAGATAGGGGGTGGGGTGGGGGTGTTGGGTAATATAAAGAAGCAATGATCCTTTCCTTAAAGCTTCAAGAAGTTGAATTTGACCTGGAAGATGAGAGACACGTGGTAGTGATTCTATCATTGCTCTGTGGGGTCCTAAAATTACAAAGGTAAAAGACAGGTCAGGGTCAGCCAGATTCCTACTGCCTCACCTTCTCCTAGACTGCTTTCCTTTCTCATGACTGAGGGTCCATAAGAAAGTAGACCATCAACACCCCTTCCTAACCACAACCTTTCCTTCCACTCTCCCCTCCTGTAGACTGCCTGGCCCAGTTTCCTCCTGGAAGCCTGCCAGGCCTTAGCCTTTGAGAGTCCTAGGGGATCTTGCCATGAAGCTTCTTAGGCCCTCTGTTCTTTGTGAAGATGTTTTCTTATTTTATTTTTGCTTGCAGATCGAAAGGGAAGGAGATAGAACGGGGCAAGTTAGTCCTTGGCACCTCAGCAGTAGCAGAGACTCAGAAACCTACCCATGTAGGTGTGTGACTCTCCTTTCCTAGGCCTTGCTGCTGATGGGATGTGCTTGGTTCATGTGTTGGAAGCTTGGCCCCTGGGGTGGTCATGTGGGGGGTGGGGATTGGAAACTCGAACAGGTGAGGACTAGTGAGAGGTCCTTAGGTCACTAGGGGTTCTGCCCTTGGAAGGGAATGCTGGTTTCCTGGAATGAGTTTCCCCCAAGAGCAAGTTGCTAAAAAAGCCTGAGCTTGACCTCTGAATTGCTCTTTGGCTTCCTATCTGGTGATGTAATCTCTCTCTCTCTCTCTCTCTCTCTGACACACTCTGTCCACTGTAGTGCCATCTGCCATGAGGCAGTGTAGTCAAGGCGGCCCTCATCAGAGCTAGCATAATGCTGTATGGACTTTCAGCCTCCAAAACTAAGCTAAATAAACCTCATTTCTTTATAAGTACCTAGCCTCAGGTATTTTGTTATAGTAATGACAAATGAGCTAATACAATACCACTCCATGATGGCCTACTGTTTCCTACTCATTCCCTAATGAAGATAAGAAAATCTCTACTGACCAACGGTCAGACTTCCCCCTCTACCCTTTTCCTTTCTATATATCTTTCTCCAGTATATTCTTAGAATAGCTCAGCTGCCAGTGGTATTAAAAAAAAAGAGAGAGAGTTGAAGTTATGGCTCAAGCAGTAGAGATCCTGCTCTGAATCCAACCCCAGTACTACCAAAAGGAATTATATATACATATATATATATATAATTGAAGCAAAAATGGCTGAAAACAGACATAGTGACAATTGGCCGGCCCTGCTCCCATTCCTCTCAGCCCCAGCTAGCTCAAGTTCTTCTGTTCTCTAATCTCCCACCCCCACACTCAGCATGTCTACTAACTACTGAATCTGAGTTCTAGTTGCTTTACACATATAGTTGTCATGTGCTCAGTCACATCTTGCAGTCCCATTCTCCCCCTACGCCCCCGCACCCCATCCCGCTCCACTCCATCAGTACTGGGCTTTGAACTCAAGACCTCATACTTGTTAGCCAGGTGCTCTACGGCTTGAGCCACTTCCCCAGCACGTCTTGCAATTTTGATTCAGGGTTTGAATGTAAAACAAAACAGGCCACCAGGCCTAACCAATCCCTTTCCCCTGGGCAGAACACTGAGCGGAGGTTTTTGCCTCTATCCTGTTTATCCTGGGAAAAGCCCAGAGCCACACTGCCCAATTTTAGTTCTGACAGCTCTTGGGGCAGGGCCTCTAAGGTTACAATGACTGGGGACTTCACTGTGTGGGAGGGGAGCAAGGCAAGGAGGAGCACAGTAAGGCGCGGGCTGCCCTGCACCCGAAGCCCCCCCCAGCATTATGGCTGCCTTAGCTGCCTCCTGGCTGAGGACACCATCCCCCCAGCAGACCCTCAGGTCCTTTCCTGAAGCCACCACCTGGCCACCAGGCCTGTCACTGCTAGCCAGCTGCCACTAGGGGGAGTCCAGCAGAGGCTGGAGGGAAGGAAGGGACACTTGGGGAACACAGCTTCGGCTCTAGCAGTGGGATGTGTGGCAGCCTGAGCTCCTGTCAGCCTTCCAGGCCCTCTCTTCCCCTGTGTGTCCCAGGAGCCAGGGTGACAACAGAGTGCTCAGGTCACACTCACTCAGCAGGCAGGCAAGTGCACACACCCTAAGTGTATTGCTCAATGCATTTTCACAAACCAAGCTCTGTGCTAGATGCTGGGAAGACACACGAGTGTGACAAAGAGACAGATAATTAGGACTTGGTGTGATAAGTACTACTGTTGCAGGAGGACTCAGACAGAGACTGAGAGGTCACCAAAGCTTTCAGGAAACAAGTTTATTGAGCAAGCTAGCAGAGACACAGTGGCCTTGTGTCCAAAGGCTGAGCCCCGAGAACAAAGGGGGCTTTCCTTATATACCATTTAGAGCAGGTTACAGAAATGGGGGGGTACAGCTTGTCCCACACATGATCACTATTATTTCATTGGTTGTTTTACCCTCTGGGGCGAGATGACCCTCCTCTGGTCTCCAGGTAACATTCCTCAACTCTGGTTTTCCTGTAGCACTCATTAAATCTCGCTTCCCCCTCCGTGTCTTCCAGCCACACCACAATGAGGGAAGAGTAAGGTGCTAAGGGAGCACTGGGAGGACGCCTAAGACAGTGCAGGGATCAGGAAAGACTCCCTGCACACAACTGCGCTCACTTTTGAAACACTTGGTGAGAAGTAGGCTGAGGACAAGTGTTTTAAGCAGACAGAATTGCACATGTGTGCTTGAACACTCAGAAGTGTGCGTGTGTGAGTGTGTGTGTTTGAGTGAGAGCGTGTGAGTGTGTGTGAGTGTGCGTGTGAGTGTGTGTAGGTGTGTATGTGTGTGAGAGTGTGTGTGTGTGACAGAGTGTATGAGTGTGTGAGTATGAGTGTTTGTGTGTGCGAGTGTGTGTGTGAGAGAGTGTATGACTGTGTGTGCATGTGTGAGTGTGCGTGTGTGAGTGTGTGTATGTGTCTGTGAGTGTGTGTGTGAGAGTGTGAGTGTGTGCACGCACGTGTGTGTGTAAGTGTGTGAGAGTGTGTGAGTGTGAGAGTGTGTCAGTGTGTGTGTGAGTGTGTGAGAGTGTGTGAGTGTGAGTGTGTATGTGTGTGTGAGTGTGTGTGTGAGTGTGTAAGATAGTGGATGTGTGTGTGCGTGTGTGAGTGTGAGTGTGTGAGTGTGTATGTGTGTTTGTGTGTGTTAGTGTGAGTGTGTTAGTGTGAGTGTGTGTGCGCGTGTGTGAGTTTGTGTGAGTTTGTGTGTGAGTGAGTGAGTGTGTGTGAGTGTGTGTGTGTCTGTTTATGTATGTGTGTGTATGTGTGTGTTTGTGTGTGTCAGTGTGTGTGAGTGTGTGAGTAAGATAGTGTATGTGTGTGTGGGTGCGCGCGTGTGTGTATGTGTGTTTATGTGTGTGTTAGTGTGAGTGTGTGAGTGTGAGTGTGTGAGCGCGTGTGTGAGTTTGTGTGTGTGTGTGAGTGTGTGTGTGAATGTGTGTGTAAGTGTGTGTGAGTGTGTGTGAGTGGGAGTGTGTGTGAGTGTGCGTGTGTGTGTATGTGTGTGTGAGTGTGTGTGTGAGTGTGTGTGTGAGTGTGTGTGAGTGAGTATGTGTGTGTTTATGTGTGTGCTAGTGTGTGAGTGTTGAGTGTGTGTGAGTGTGTGTGTGAGTGTGAGTGTGTGTGAGTTTGTGTGTGTTTATGTGTGTGAGTGTGAGAGAGTGTGTATGAGTGTGTGTGTTTATGTGTGTCAGTGTGTGTGAGTGAGTGTGTGAGTGTGCGTGAGTGTGTATGTGTGTATGTGTGTGTGCTAGTGTGTGAGTGTTGAGTGTGTGTCAGTGTGTGTGAGTGAGTGTGTGAGTGTGCGTGAGTGTGTATGTGTGTGTGCGAGTGTGTGAGTGTGTGTCAGTGTGTGTGTGAGTGAGTGTGTGAGTGTGTGTGAGAGTGAGTGTGTGTGTATGTGCTAGTGTGTGTGTGTTGAGTGTGAGTGTGTGTGAGTGTGTGTGAGTGTGTGTGTGTGTGAGCGTGTGTGAGATAGTGCATGAGTGTGTGTGCGTGCGTGTGTGAGTGTGTGTGTGAGATAGTGCATGAGTGTGTGTGCGTGCGTGTGTGTGTGAGTGTGTATGTGTGTGTATGTTTGTGTGAGTGTGAGTGTGTGTGCGTGTTTGAGTTTGTGTGTGTGTATGTGTGAGTGTGTGGGGGAGTGTGTGTGTGTGAGTGTGTGAGTGTGTGTGGGTGTGTGTGCGTGTTTGAGTTTGTGTGTGTGTATGTGTGAGTGTGTGTGGGAGTGTGTGGGAGTGTGTGTGGGAGTGTGTGAGAGTGTGTGAGAGAGTGTGTGAGTGTGAGAGTTTGTGTGTGCGAGTGTGAGTGTGTGTGTAAGATAGTGTGTGTGAGTGTGCGTATGTGTGTTTATGTGTGTGTTAGTGTGAATGTGTGAGTGTGTGTGAGTGTGTGTGCGTGTGTGTGAGTTTGTGTGTGTGAGTGTGTGTGTGAGTGTGTATGTGTGAGTGTGTATGAATGTATGTGTGAGTGAGAGTGTGTGAGTATGTGTGAGTGTGTGTGTGAGTGTGTGCGTGTGAGTTTGTGTGAGTGTGTGTGAATGTGTGTGAGTGTGTGTGTAGGTGTGTGAGAGAGAGTGTGTGTGGGTTTGTGAGTGTGTGTGAGTGTGTATGTGCGTGTGAGAGTGTGTGAGTGTGTGTGAGAAAGTGTGTGTGAGTGTGTGAGTGTGTGTGAGTGTTTACCTGCGTGTGAGTGTGTGTGAGAGACTGTATGAGGGTGTGAGTGTGAGTGTGTGAGTGTGTGCGTGCGTGTGAGTTTGTGTGTGAGTGTTTGTGAGTGTGTGAGTGTGTGTTTATGTGTCTGTGAGTGTGTGTGAGTCTGTGAGTGTGTGTGAGATAGTGCACGAGTGTGTGTCTCTGTGTGTGTGAGATAGTGCATGAGTGTGTTTGCGTGCGTGTGTGAGCATGTGTGTGAGATAGTGCATGAGTGTGTGTGCGTGCGTGTGTGTGAGTGTGTGAGTTTGTGTGTGAGTGTGTGAGTATGTGTGAGTGTGTGTGTGAGTGTGTGCGTGTGAGTTTGTGTGAGTGTGTGTGAATGTGTGTGTGAGTGTGTGTGTGTGAGAGAGAGTGTGTGGGTTTGTGAGTGTGTGTGAGTGTGTATGTGCGTGTGAGAGTGTGTGAGTGTGTGTGAGAAAGTGTGTGTGAGTGTGTGAGTGTGTGTGTTTACCTGCGTGTGAGTGTGTGTGAGACTGTATGAGTGTGTGAGTGTGAGTGTGTGAGTGTGAGTGTGTGAGTGTGTGTGTGAGTGTGAGAGTGTATGAGTGTGTGTGAGTGTGCGTGTGAGTGTGTATGTGTGTGTGAGTGTGTGTGAGTGTGAGAGTGTGTGAGTGTGTGTATGTGTGTGAGTGTGAGTGTGTGAAAGTGTGAGTCTGTGCGTGTGGGTGTGTGTGCGTGTGAGTGTGTGAGTGTGTGTGAGTATGTGTGTGAGTATGTGTGTGAGATAGTGCATGAGTGTGTGTGCATGTGTGTGAGTGTGAGTGAGTGTGCGTGTGAGTGTGTATGTGTGTGTGAGTGTGTGTGAGTGTGAGAGTGTGTGAGTGTGTGTATGTGTGTG
The DNA here is from genome assembly GCF_047511655.1 of Castor canadensis. Lineage (NCBI taxonomy): Eukaryota > Metazoa > Chordata > Mammalia > Rodentia > Castoridae > Castor > Castor canadensis. Next base: position 46,610,182 of record NC_133405.1, on the reverse strand, counting down.
AGTGTGTGAATGTGTGTGAGTGTGTGTATGTGTGTGTATGTGTGTGAGTGTGAGTGTGTGCATGTGAGTATGTGTGAGTGTGTGTGAGAAAGTGTGTGTGAATGTGTGTGAGTGTGAGTGTGTGAATGTGTGTGAGTGTGTGCGTGTGTGAGTTTGTGTGTGTGTGTGTGAGTATGTGAGTGTGTGAATGTGTGTGAGTGTGTGTATGTGTGTGTATGTGTGTGAGTGTGAGTGTGTGCATGTGAGTATGTGTGAGTGTGTGTGAGTGTGTCAGTATGTGTGAGTGTGTGTGTGAGTGTGTGTGAGTTTGCGTGAGTGTGTGTGTTTGTGTGTGTGAGTGTGTGTAAGATAGTGCAAGTGTGTGTGCGTGTGTGTGTGAGTGTGTGAATGTGTGTGTGAGTGTGTGTTAGTGTGAATGTGTGAGTGTGAGTGTGTGTGTGCGCGTGTGTGAGTTTGTGTGTATGTGTGAGTGTGTGTGAATGTGTGTGTGAGTGTGTGTGAGTGTGTATGTGTGTGTTTATGTGTCTGTGAGTGTGTGTGAATTTGTGAGTGTGCATGCGTGTGTGAGTGTGTGTGAGATAGTGCATGAGTGTGTGTGCATGCGTGTGTGAGTGTGTGTGTGAGATAGTGCATGAGTGTGTGTGCGTGCGTGTGTGTGTGTGAGTGAGTGTGTGTGTATGTTTGTGTGAGTGTGTGTGAGTGTGAGTGTGTGTGCATGTTTGAGTTTGTGTGTGTGTGTGAGTGTGTGTGAGTGTGTGAGTGTGTGTGTGTGCATGTTTGAGTTTGTGTGTGTGTGTATGTGTGAGTGTGTGAGAGTGTGTGGGAGTGTGTGTGGGAGTGTGAGTGTGTGTGTGTGCTTGTGTGTGTGAGTGTGAGTGTTTGTGTAAGATAGTGTGTGTGAGTGTGTGTGAGTGTGTGTATGTGGGTTTATGTGTGTGTTAGTGTGAAGGTGTGTGTGTGAGAGAGTGTGTGTGTGAGTCTGAGGGTGGGTGGGTGGGTGTGACTGTGTGAGTGTCAGTGTGTATGTGTGTGAGTGTGTGTGAGTGTGTATGTGAGTGTGTGAGTGTGTGTGTGTTTGTGTGTGTGGATGTGAGTGTGTGAGTGTATGTGTGTGTGCGTGTGTGTGTGTGAGTGTATGTGTGTTTGTGTGTGTTGGTATGAATGTGTGAGTGTGAGTGTGAGTCTGCGTGCGTGTGTGAGTTTGTGTGTGAGTGTGTGTGAGTGTGTATGTGTGTGTTTATGTGTCTGTGAGTGTGTGTGTGTGAGATAGTGCACGAGTGTGTGTGTGTCTGTGTGTGTGTGAGATAGTGCATGAGTGTGTTGGCGTGCGTGTGTGAGTATGTGTGTGAGATAGTGCATGAGTGTGTGTGCGTGCGTGTGTGTGAGTGTGTGTGCGTGTGTGTGTGTGTATGTGAATGAGTGAGTGTGTGAGTGTGTGTGCGTGTGAGTTTGTGTGAGTGTGTGTGAGTGTGTATGTGTGAGTGTATGAGTGTGTGCGTGTGAGTTTGTGTGAGTGTGTGTGTGTGAGTGTGTGTGAATGTGTGTGAGTGTGTGAGTGTGTGTGCATGTGAGTTTGTGTGAGTGTGTGAGTATGTGTGAGTGTGTGTGTGAGTGTGCACGAGTGTGTGAGTGTGTGTGTTTGTGTGTGTGGATGTGTGTGTGAGTGTGTGTGTAAGATAGTGTATGTGTGTGTGCGTGTGTGTGTGAGTGTGTGTATGTGTTTGTGTGTGTTAGTGTGAATGTGTGAGTGTGAGTGTGTGTATGTGTGTTTGTGTGTGTTAGTGTGAATGTGTGAGTGTGAGTGTGTGTATGTGTGTTTGTGTGTGTTAGTGTGAATGTGTGAGTGTGAGTGTGTGTGTGCACGTGTGTGAGTTTGTGTGTGAGTGTGTGAATGTGTGTGAGTGTGTGTGAGTGTGTATGTGTGTGTTTATGTGTCTGTGAGTGTGTGTGTGTGTGAGTGTGTGTGAGACAGTGCACGAGTGTGTGTGTCTGTGTGTGTGTGAGATAGTGCATGAGTGTGTTGGCGTGCGTGTGTGAGTATGTGTGTGATAGTGCATGAGTGTGTGTGCGTGCGTGTGTGTGAGTGTGTGAGTTTGTGTGTGAGTATGTGTGAGTGTGTGTGAGTGTGTGTGTGTATGTGAATGAGTGAGTGTGTGAGTGTGTGTGCGTGAGAGTTTGTGTCAGTGTGTGTGAGTGTGTATGTGTGAGTGTGTGTGTGAGTGTGTGAGTGTGTGTATGTGTGTGTGAGAGAGTGTGTGTGTGAGAATGTGTGGGTTTGTGAGTGTGTGTGAGTGTGTATGTACGTGTGAGAGTGTGTGAGTGTGTGTGAGTGTGTGTGAGAAAGTGTGTGTGTGTGAGTGTGTGTCAGTATTTACCTCCGTGTGAGTGTGTGTGAGAGACTGAGTGTGTGAGTGTGAGTGTGTGAGTGTTTGTGTGTGTGAGAGTGTATGAGTGTGTGTGTGAGTGTGCGTGTGAGTGTGTGTGAGTGTTTGAGTGTGAGAGTGTGTGAGTGTGTGTATGTGAGTGTGTGTATGTGTGTGTGAGAGTGTGTGTGCGTGTGAGTGTGCGTGAGTTTGTGTGTGTATGTTTGTGAGATACTGCATGAGTGTGTGTGCGTGTGTGTGAGTGTGTGTGAGTGTGTGTGCGTGTGTGAGTTTGTGTGTGAGTGTGTGAGTATGTGTGTGTGAATGTGTGTGAGTGTGTGAGTGTGTGTGTGTGAGTGTGTGAGTGTGTGTGCATGTGAGTTTGTGTGAGTGTTTGAGTATATGTGAGTGTGTGTGTGAGTGTGTGTGAGTTTGTGTGTGGATGTGTGTGTGTGTAAGATAGTGTGTGTGTGTGTGCGTGTGTGTGTGTGTATATGTGTTTGTGTGTGTTAGTGTGAATGTGTGAGTGTGAGTGTGTGAGTGTGTGCGCGTGTGTGAGTTTGTGTGTGAATGTGTGAGTGTGTGTGAATGTGTGTGTGAGTGTGTATGTGTGTGTTTATGTGTCTGTGAGTGTGTGTGTGAGTGTGTGTGAGATAGTGCACGAGTGTGTGTGTGTCTGTGAGTGTGTGAGATAGTGCATGAGTGTGTGTGCGTGCGTGTGTGTGAGTGTGTGTGCGTGTGTGAGTTTGTGTGTGTGTGAGTGTGTGAGTATGTGTGAGTGTGTGTGAGTGTGTGTATGTGTGTGTATGTGTGTGAGTGAGTGTGTGAGTGTGTGAGTTTGTGTGAGTGTGTGTGAGTGTGTATGTGTGAGTGTGTGTGAATGTGTGTGAGTGTGTGTATGTCTGTGTGTGAGAGAGTGTGTGTGTGAGAGTGTGTGGGTTTGTGAGTGTGTGTGAGTGTGTTTGTGAGTATGTGTGTGAGATAGTGCATGAGTGTGTGTGCGTGCGTGTGTGAGTGAGTGTGTGTATATGTGTGAGTGTGTGTGTGAGTGTGTGTGCGTGTGTGAGTTTGTGTGAGTGTGTATGTGTGTGTGTGAGTGTGTGTATGTGTGTGTATGTGTGAGTGTGAGTGTGTGAGTGTGCATGTGAGTTTGTGTGAGTGTGTGTGAGTATGTGTGAGTGTGTGTGTGAGTGTGAGTTTGTGTGAGTGTGTGTGAGTGTGTATGTGTGTGTGTGTGAGAGAGAGTTTGTGTGAGAGTGTGTGTGTGTGTGTGTGGGTGGTGTTTGTGTGTGTGAGTGTGTGTGTGAGAGTGTGTGAGTGTGTGAATGTGTGAGTGTGTGTATGTGCGTGTGAGAGTGTGTGTGAGTGTGTGTGAGAAAGTGTGTGTGAGTGTGTGTGAGTGTTTACGTGCGTGTGAGTGTGTGTGAGAGACTATGTATGAGTGTTTGAGTGTGAGTGTGTGTGTTTGTGTGTGTGAGTGTGTGTGTGTGTGTGAGAGAGTGTATGAGTGTGTGTGAGTGTGCGTGTGAGTGTGTGTATGTGTGTGTGAGTGTGTGTGAGTGTGAGTGTGAGAGTGTGTGTGAGTGTGTGAGAGAGTGTGAGTGTGTGCGTGTGTGAGTGTGTGTGCGTGTGTGAGTGTGTGTATGTGTGTGAGTGTGAGAATGTGAGTGTGTGAGTGTGTGTATGTGTGTGTGAGTGTGAGTGTGTGAGAGTGTAAGTGTGTGCGTGTGAGTGTGTGTGAGTGTGTGTATGTGTGTGAGTGTGTGAGTGTGAGAATGTGAGTGTGTGAGTGTGTGAGTGTGTGAGAGTGTAAGTGTGTGCGTGTGAGTGTGTGTGAGTGTGTGAGTATGTGTGTGTGTGTGAGTGTGAGTGTGTGCGTGTGAGTTTGTGTCAGTGTGTGTGTGTATGTGTGAGTGTGAGAGTGTGTATGTGTGTGTGAGTGTGAGTGTGTGAGAGTGTTAGTGTGTGTGAGTGTGTGAGTGTGTGAGTGTGTGTGTGAGAGAGAGACTGTTCAGGTGAGCTGGGGAGCTTGCGATGAGAGGTGGGACTGTAAGAAGGATTGCACACATAGAGGGATCACATGCCTGTTGTCACAGTTTATTTACTAACAGCACCCCACTTCATTTTCAAAATTGTCCTGGTTTGGGTGATAAATTATATGTGAACCCTACTTGCAAGATACACTAAAGCATTAAGGAGATTGAACTTGAACTTACCCTTTTTTAATTTTTATTTATTTATCCCGTACTTTTTTTTTTTTTGCAGTACTGGCGTTTGAACTCAGGGCCTTAGCACTCTACCACTTGAGCCACTCCACCAGCCCTTTTTGCATTGGTTATTTTGATATAAGGTCTCACTTTATGCCCAAGTCAGCCTGGACCACGATCCTCCTATATGTGCTACCATGTGTAGCTTGGGACGATGAGCTTGTGCAACTGCACCCAGCCATTGGTTGAGATGGGGTCTCACGAACTTTTTGCTTGGGCTGGCCTCAAACCTCTATCCTCCCAACCTCTGCCTCCCAAGTGGCTAGGTTTACAGGCTTCATCATTGTGCCCAGCCTATATACTTTTTTGTTTGCAGTGCTTCGGATTGAACCCACAGCCTGGTGTGTGCTAGGCAAGTACTCTACTACTAAGCTACACTCCCAGTCCTCTCATGCACTTTAAATCATCTCTAGATTACTTTCAATATTTAATATAATATAAATTCAGTGAAAATAGTGACTAGCCTACATTATTTAAGGAATAATGACAAGAAATAAAGTCTTTAAGTCTTAAGTACAGGTGCTAATTTTTCTTGATTTTTTAAAATTTCCTGACTATTTTCAATCAAAAGTTTATTAAATCTGAGGATGCAAAACCTACAGATGAACAAAAAAATAATTAAAAAACCCCATGGATACAGCCAGGTGGGGTGGTACATGTCTGTAATCCCAGCATTTGGGAGGCTGAGGCAGGAGGATTATGAGTTTGAGGCCAGCCGATGCTATATAGTGAAGCCCTGTTTAAAGTCCAAGCAAACCACGAACCTCTGGATATGGAGAGCCAATGATCCAACTACACATCTGTGTCCAAATGTCTTCTCCAGACAGTAATAAGCCGAAGCCTGGGGCTGTAAAATAGGCCAGTCTAATCCTCTGTGATTGTCTTAAAAGGACAAGGAAACAGTGGGGGAGGTTATGGAACTGAAGGACACCTAGGGAACAATAGAGAAAGATAAAAAAATTTCAAATGCATAAGATAAAAAATTGGGGTTATGAGATAACTACTGGAGAAAGAGAAAGAGCTGTGAGAAAGGCTCTAAAAGGAAAAGCTGTGAGTTCAAAATTTGTAGCCGTTGTACCAGCATTGCAGAATCCATGGGAAACGTGAGTAAGGAACCCCTAACTTGGCCTCCCATCACAATGATGGCATTGTTGTATATGCGAGCCATGTGTGATTGAAGCCAGCACAGCAGCAGGCTAACTAACAGAAATCTAAAGTGACACTTTAACATAGTCAAGGACCTGCCATAGAAGGTTCTGTTGAAAACGCAAATAGGGAATGACAAACCAAAGTCACTGAAAAGGGAGGCAAGGACACGAGAGCCTTGCGTCTGTGCTGAAGTCAGTCTCTACACATCCTTGAAATATAATTGTTTGTTTGTTTGGTGGTACTGGGAATTGAATTCAGGGCATTGCGCATGCTAGGAAAGCACTGTGCCACTTGAGCCATGCTCTAGTCCTCGGTTATTAGTCTTTGGTGTTGGAAACAGTCAACTACCTGTTTTGAAATGTTCCATTAATTGTTGTCAACCATAGTTATCCCATGGGCTTTATTTTTATTTATTTGTTCGTTTGTTTATTGGGGTACTGGGGTTTGAACTCAGGTCCTACACCTTGAGCCACTCTGCCAACCCTGTTTCGTGTTGGGTTTTCTCAAGATAGGGTCTTGCAAACTATTTGCCTGGGCTGGCTTCGAACTGTGATCCTCCTGATCTCTGCCTCTTGAGTAGCTAGGATTACAGGGGTGAGCCTCTGGTGCCTGGCTCTCATGGGCTTGAGAACATTAGAATTCACTCCTCCTATCCAACTGCACCATGGTATTTCTTAACCATCCTCTCTCCATCACCCCTGCCTCCACACCCTTCCCAGGCTCTGATAACTACTATTGGATTTTCTATTGTTTTTTCGAGATTGACTTTTTAGTTTTCCACATACAAGTGAGAACATGTAGTACTGCCTTTCTGTGCCTGACTTATTTCACTTAACATGATGTCCCCAAGTTGCAGCCAATGACAGAATCTCATTCTTTATACAGCTGAATTATACTCCACTCTGTATGTGCACCACATTTTCTTTATCCATTCATCAGTTACTATCTAGGTTATCTAGGTTGGCTGTCTAGGTTGACCCTGCATCTTAGCTATTATGAATACTACTGCAATGAACATGGCAGTGCAGATGTCTCTTCAGTATACTGACTTCATTTCCTTTGGATACACAGCCCATAGTGGGGTTGTTGTGTCATCCAGTAAGGAACCTCTGTGCTATTATTTATAATGGGTATGCTAATTTACACTCACACCAACAGTGTATAAGAGTGAACTCAAGGCCTCACACTTGCTAGGCATGTACTCTACCACGTGAGCCACTCTGACAACACTTTTTTTCTGTTGGGTATTTTGGAAATAGGGTCTTGTTTTTTGCCTGGGCTTGCCCTGAACCATGATTCTCCTGATCTCCACCTCCTGAGTAGCTAGGATTGCAGGTGTGTACCACAGTACCAGGCAAGTTCTTCTTTCTCCACATCCTGACCAGAACTTGTTTTTATTTTTTGATAATATCCATACCAACTGGAATGAGACAATAACTCATTGTGGTTTTGATTCCTATACATTAAAAAAAAATCTGAAGCCAGCCACTGGTGGCTCATGCCTGTAATCCTAGCTACTTGGGAGGCTAAGAGTGGGAGGATCTTGTTTCAAGGTTAGCCTGGGCAAATACTTTGAGAGATTACATCATCAAAAAAAATCCAGAGCATAATGGACTGGAGACATGGCTCAAGCAGTAGAGAACCTACTTTGCAAGCATGAAGCCCTAAGTTCAAACCTCAGTCCCACATAAAAAAAATTATCTTTGAGATAGGGTCTTCTTATGTAGCCCAGGCTGGCCTTGAACTTGAAATTCTCCTGCCTAAGCTTCTCCAGTGCTAGGATAACAGGCCTGGCTTGCCTACATTTGAATTAAACTTTTTTATTTTTTGCAGTACTGGGGTTTGAATTTAGGGCCTTGCACTTCCTAAGAAGGTGCTCTACCACTTGAGCCATGGTCCAGCCTTAAACGTTTTATTTTGAGATAATTGTAGATACACATTCAAGAGTTTCTATATGCTCTTCATGAGGTTTCTTCCAGTAGTAACTTTGTGTGTGTGAGTGTGTGTGTGCATGTGCGTGCGTGTGTGGGGGGGGGGTACTGGGGTTTGAACTCAGGGTCTACACCTCAAACCATTCCACCAGCTCTTTTTAGTGGTTTATATATATATAGGGTCTTGAGAACTATTTGCCCAGGCTGACTTTGAACCTCGATCCTTCTGCTCTCTGCCTCCAGAGTAGCTAGGATTACAGGCATGAGCCACCAACGCCCGGCTCAGTAGTAACATCTTGAAGAACTATAGTGCGGTATGCAACCAGACTGATAAAGGGATAAAGGCAAAAGATATGATTTAAAAAAAAAGAAAAACAGGGAGCCCTGTCTTGTTCTTTCATAGCCACCCCCACCATTTTCCTATCCCTACCCCTCCTCAACCCCTGGCAACAGCAAATCTGTATTTCCATATTATCATAGAAAACAGTGTTCGGGTGGTACTGGGGTTTGAGCTCAAGGCCTCGAGGTTGTTAGGCAGGCATTCTGCCACTTGAGCCATGCCCCCAGCCCTATTTGCTTCGGTAATTTTTCAGATGAGGTCTCACATTTTTGCCCTAGGACCCATATTGCTTGTTTGTTGAGATGGGGGTCTCACTAACTTTTTGCCCAGGCTGCCCTGAAACCATGATCCTACTGATTTCCACCTCCTAAGTCACTAGGATCACGGATGTGTGCCACCACACCTGGCCTTGTCATAGAAATTGAATCGTATGGTGCATAACCTCTGGGGATTGACTCTTTTTTTTTTTTTGAGACAGGATCTCAGGGTGCCCTCAAATTCAAGATCCTCCTGCTTCAGCCTCCTGAGTTCTGGGATTGCAAGTGTGTACCACCAACCTGGTCTGGGGATTTTTTTAAAGAAATGAATGTGGTGATTCATTCAAGTTGCTGCATGTATTGGTAGTCTGTTCCTTTTTAGGGCTGAGTAGAATTCCATAGTGGGGGTGTGCCACTGTTGGCACATTCACCAATTGATGGACGGTGTGTTTATAGTCTTTGGCTATTAAGAATGAAACTGCTGAGAACATTCATGGACAGATTTTGTGTGAATTTCCCTGGGAATAATGCCCATCAATGCAGTTGTCAACTAATGTGGAATTTGCATATTTACATATAATGGGATTTGAACTCAGGGTTTCTCGATTACTAATGGTGTTCTACTATTTGAGCCACACCTCCAGCCCTCATCAGGGTTTTAGTTTTCATTTTCCTAATGGCTAGTGATGTTCAACATCTTTTTTGTTGTTGTTAGCAGAACTAGGATTTGAACTCAGGGCCTTACACTTGAGCCAAGTCTCTACCTAGCTCACTATCTTTGCATGTACTTATTTGCCATCCTTATATCCTCTTTGCTGAAGTGTGTAACAGTTGCTTTGGATCTTATTTAAATCTTCAGTTTTAACTGGTTTCCTCTAACACTGGGTCAGCAAGGGGTGTGGGGGAGGGGATACCACTCCATTATTGCCAGCTGAGGAAGGGGAGGTGTTAGAGGAATCAGACAGCCAGGAACAAGTGAGAAAGAGGGTGGGTGAGTGGGCCCCACCCCCACGTCTGAGACATTCCAAGCATAACAAGCCCCCTGGGCTTGTGATTAACAAACACCCTCTTAGAAGGGGCCCACACTGGACAACACGTGCGCATGCCCTGGCCTGTTTAAGTGGGGTTAAGGGTTGAGCCAACAGATGTCACCTAAGGAAGGACCCAGACAAAGGCAGCTTGAGGCAGTTGGACTCTGGGCTTCCCCTGACACACAGACATCTCTTCAGGAATGTGCTATCACTTTTAATAAAAAGCCTTTCTTTTCACAGTAAAAGTCTGTTTTTCTACAGTGGTATCCTTTATCCTTTGTCTGTTTATCTTCCTTTTCTCCTCGTCCTCTCAGTACAGTGTTCTCATTTTAAACACTGTACCCAAAGGATCAAGGTCATTACAAAGCCATGACACCACAGACCACTGCAAACTGCTAAGCAGTAGAGGTTGCATTCCCCACTCAGCCTTCATTGACGGCCATGTGGGCAGCCTCCCTGCTGCTGCTGGGTGGGAATAGGAGTTCCAGAGATACCACAGGGAGGGGATGGTGGTGACCTTTCTACTGCTGGGTGGTGGTGAAAGTCCAGTGAGGAAAGGAAAGGCTGTCTCATTACCCACAGTGGAGGTGGAAGTCTGGAGAGGGGGGCCTCATTGTCACTTAGTGGGGATGAAAGTCCCAGCTCCCTACTCAGACTTCTCTGACACTTGTGCATGGACTTAGGGTGCCTCATTACTGCTTTGCAAGGGTTGAAGTCTCTGCTCCCCACTTGGCCGTTGCTGGTACGGTGTGTCCACAGTTTTTCCTGGAGTGTTTATGGACAGTGGAGTGATCAACATGTAAAATCTCTCCTCTTCCTGGGCTGCCCCTTTCCCTGGTCCTCTGCCTGGAGAGAGACTTTTCTGGGGTGTTTTGATCTGCACTCATTGGGCGTTCCATATTGTCAGCTTCTTCAGTTCCCAGTCTGGGATGTAGGAGGCAAAAAGAAAATTCAAGGAACTCATCACCATGTCATTCCTTGAGTCCTGAAATCCTTCGCTGCCTTCTTTTTACCTTTGAGTCTTTTTATGGTTATTTTGTAGATAACGTCCAGAGTTTCAGAACTTTTTCTTTCTTTTTTTCTGAAACTAGACTTGAATCCAGAGCCTCATGCATACTTCTCAAGTGCTCTACCACTTGAGTCATACCCCCAGCCCTCCTTCTGTTTCAATTTGTTCTTGATACTAGTCACACTGGCTTTGAACTTGTGATCCTCTTGCCTCTGCCTCCTAAGTGGCTGGGATTATAGACACAAGCCACTGTGCCCCCCCCTCCAGCTCAGAGTTTTTAGTTGTTCTTAGCAAAAGGAATATACAGAAGCACATCTATTCCATCTCCCTAGAACTCTATTTCGATTTTTAAAAACTGCACAATTCATGGACTTATAGCTCAATGAATTTTCCCAAAGTAAGCATATCTACCACCTAGATTAAAAAATCAAGAACATTGCTGACACCCCAGAAGTCCCTTCTTGTCCCTTTCACTCACTACTTAGCATTACAAGAGTAACCACTGCTTCTGTGGTTTTCACCTGGCTGGCTTATCAGAAGGTACTAACAGCTCAGGAGCTGATCTGAGCAGCAAAAAGCTCTCTCTGAGCTGTGACTGTGGGCATAAGTTCTCACATACATCCCTCAGTCTGATCTCACCCGGGTACCTGAGTTTTGAAAATTCTTCCCAGACCCTGGTTCAAATTTGAGTTCTTTTATTTCCCAGAAATGTAGTATAGTGAGTGGTTCAAAGCCTGAGATATAGAGATAAACCTGAGTTCAAATATCAGCTCTCCACCTTCTTGGCTGTGTGATCTATAAAATGGTAATAGCCGTACTGACCTTGTGGTGGTGGTGTGTGTGAGGTTTAAATCCAACAACTCATGTGAAGTGCTTGAAGCAGTGTTTGGTACAGAAGCCAGCTGTCAATCAATACTATATGTTAGCAATTTTGTTATTATTAGGGCTGTTGTGACTACCAAGTGGTATAGATTATGTAGGTTATCTGATATGGTTCCTGGCACTCAGTGTCCAGAAGTGTTAATTCCCCTCCTCTTCCCTTCCGGTGGACAACAGGGAGTCAATACCAATTGCAGCTTTGTTCTGTGGGTTGGCAGAGGCAGGGGAAGCTCTGAGAGGGTCTGTACCATGATATCCTTCTCAGTGTCTCCTGGGAGTCTGCAGCGTGTCACCTGCTACTGCAGACACAGTAGCAACTCAGAACTCCACACCCCAACTCAGAACAATCAGTGAAAGGCTACACAGAGCAGAAAACAATGCTGATTGGAAAGTCAGTCCCTCTTCATAGGTTGGGGTCTGCTTGTTCCTTGAACTTGAGCACTATTCTACTTCCTTTTTATTATGGTGGGATATAGGCCCTAGAATGTTCCAGGCTAGCACAGCTGCATGTCCTAGCTTGGCCTCCGTGAGTCCTTTCCTCTCTTTGGTAAATTGAATTGGCTTCCATGCTCAGGCCTGTCTCAGTGAGGCCCCAAAGTGGCTCCCAGTACCCCAATTTAGGGGGTAAGGGAAGATCTTGTCATTAAATATCCAAAGTGGAATTTGAGGTAACTTTTGTTTTCAAAGTATATCACTGCACATTTCCGTGAGGAAAGCAGCAAAAAGTACCTTGAAGTTAAATAGAGCTAGGGTGTTATAAGTCCCCAGAGTTTGGGGAACAACTCCTTTAATAATTGGATGTAATTTGTGACCTCCTAATCCGCATTGTTGCACTGCACAGGAATTTTCTACAGTCTCTGGATTTATGGAGTTGCCCTTCTCTCTGCAGACAGCAGAGGGCTTCATTAGCACAAACTCAATGTCACAGGCAAATAGATGGGAAGTTAGCCAAGGTTCTAGAGGCACAGTAAAAGTTCAACAGAAACGGGCAAGAAAATATGCTGGTCAGCTAAATTCTGTCCAAAGAAATGGATTTCCTAAGATAATAGGGGTTGAGCACAACTTTTCTCTTTGTTCCACTCTTTGTGGTTGAAAATTCATCTAAAATCCCCAAGTTGTCTTTGCTGCATCAGGTGGTACTAGGGATCCTGGGTAGGGTTGCCAGATTTGGAAAATAAACATACAGGATGTCAAGCTAGGCATGGTGGTCCATGCCTGTATTCCAAGCTACTCGGGAGGAAAGGGCAAGAGTATCTTGAGTTCAAGGCCAGCCAGGGCATAGGTAGTGAGATCCTGTCTCAGAAAAAATTATGAACAGTTCCAGTGTTAGGGCAGTTGCCTAGTATGTACAAGGCCCTGAGTTCAAACCCCAGTGCCACATACACACAAAAAAACAGAAAACAAAAAATAGCGTGCCATATAACAACCTTAGACCTGAGGAACAACATGGCGTGTAGCTCCCCAGGTTTCCTTTTTGCCTTATATATCCTGAGCTGGGTGCTGGAGAAGCTGCCTAAAATGCCAAAGGGCACAGACCAAAAAAGCCGTAACAAAATTCATCTCTCTCTAGGCAAGGGTGAAGAAAGAGGCAGCTTAGCAAGGCAGAAAACTAGAAGACAATAAAGAAAATGTCCCCACCCACCGCCAGCAAGGGCCCAGTGGGGAAGCTAGATTTCCACTCTGGCCAGGCTGGAAGGTGTGCCACACTGCTCCCCAGCAGCTTTCAGAAAAGGCCTACTATGGAGGTGGTTTTCATTGCTACCTGTAGGTAGCAATGAGGCCAGGTGACATTTGGGACATACTCATACTACAAAATTCTTCCTTAGAGGTTTTGGGGTTTTTTTTTGTAATCTCAAAATAATTACAGAATTTATTTTTTAAATATCAGTTTACATTAGATGAGACCCATATTTAATGCTTTTTAAATTTTTGCTTATTTATTATTTTATTTAAGGTTTATTACTAGTACATGAAGATTTCATGAGAAAATTCCATATAGGCATACAGTGTATTTTGAACAAGTTCCCTTAACCTCCCTTCCTCCTCCCTCTCGTTTTTGTTCTGTTTGGTTTTTTGGTGGCACTGGGGTTTGAACTCCTCCTCCCTCTTTTTTAAAACAATATTTGGGTGCTGGAGAAGTGGCTCAAGTGGTAGAGCACTTGCATGGCAAGTGTGAAGTCCTCAATTTAACCCCCAGTACTGCCAAGAAAAATTATAGGGACTGGTGGAGTGGCTCAGGTGATAGAGCGCCTGCCTAGCAAGCCTGAGGCCCTGCATTCAAACTCCAGTACCACAAAAAAAAAGTGACATTAAAACAATATTTGGTGGATGTCTTTATGCTTTCACCATACATGTATAAGTTACATACTTTGATTCTCTTCAAATCCCCCACCCTCTTTATTTCCCTTCCCCCTTCTGTTGAACTCCCCCACAATGTTCATTTTGCATTCAAGTCCCATTATTGTCATTTTTATCAAATTAGTCCAGCCACTACAGAAGTCAATATGGAGGTTCATCAAAAAGCTAATAATAGCCGGGCACTGGTGGCTTACGCCTGTAATCCTAGCTACTCAAGAGGCAAATCAGGAGGATCATGGTTTCAAGCCAGCCAGGGCAAATAGTTCCCCTAGACCCTATCTGGCAAAAACCCATCACAAAAAAAGGGCTGGTGGAGTGGCTCAAGGTGTAGGCTCTGAGTTCAAACTGCAGTACAGCAAAAAAAAAAAAAAAAAAGCTAAAATATAGGGCTGGTGGAGTGGCTCAAGTGGTACAGCACCAGCTTAGCGAGCACAAATGTGAGGCCCTGACTTCAAACCCCAGTACCACAACACAAAAACCTAAAAAATAGGGGGAGGAGGAGGAATTGGAATATAATGGAGGGGTGAACTTGTTCAAGGTGCACTGTGTGCACTTATGGAATTGCCACAATGAAATCCCCTCATGTTATTGATGTATGATAATTCAAAATGAAAATAAGATAATTTTTTTAAAGTTAAAAATAACTCATGACCCTGCTCTACCACTCTTGGGCATATATCTGAAGGAGTGTCAGTCAATATACAAGAGCGACACCTGCTCACCCATGTTCATCACAGCACTGTTCACAGTAGCCAAGCAGTGGAATCAGCCTAGGTGCCCAACAACTGACGAATGGATAACAAAAGTGTGGTATTTGTGCTACTCAGCCATTACGAAGAATGAAATTCTTCCATTTGCAGGAAAATGGATGGAACCAGAGATCATTATATTGAATGAAATAAGTCAAGCTGAAAAAACCAAATACCACATGTTTCCCCTCATATGCAGAATGGAGGTCTTCCTTGTTTTTCTGAGATTCAAATTTAACTGGGTATCATGGTTTTTATTGGGCTACCTTAATTTTCAGTGAATCTTGATTTTTCTGACTGAAGTCTGTGAAGCCATCATGGTTGTCAGGCTGAGCACCAGGGGCCACCACTCCAAGCCCAGGCAAGGAGATAGAGAGAAAGTTCCAGAGACTGAGTTAGTGGATAGTTCATGGGTAGATCCCCCTTTGACAACTGCTTGCTTTCCCCTCAACAGCTTATTTCTCCTAAAATTGATTATAACAGTGTACAGGAAGAAAATGAGCAGTTTAACTCATGTGTCTTCTCCAAGAAAACAGAGCTTATTGCCCATGAGGTAAATTTCTCTGGCAGGTTATGATGTGGATTAAATGAGACAATGCAAATGGAAGCCCTTAGTATCCATGGGTTGGTGCATAAACGTTACTTTCCTTTTTGTGTGTTTTGTGTGTGTGTGTGTGTGTGTGGGACTGGGGTTTGAATTCAGAGCTTTGCACTTACAAAGCAGGTGCTCTACCATTTGAGTCACTCCTCCAGTCCATTTTGCTCTGGTTGGTTTTTTTCTTTTACAGGGTTTCCTGCATGGTTTGTCTCCTCAGTCATTGTCCACAGGACTCTGAGAAGTCGTAGGAACTTGCAGGCGCAGACTCAAGGCCCAGCTTCCCCAATATTGTGGAAAGGGACCGTAAATCAGGGGGCAGAGCCCTATGCTCCCGTGTGCCACTTGGACGGAGCCTAGGGAGAGTGACCTCCCTGGGTATCTATGTTGGATGCCTCGGTTATTTTGGATATGAGGTCTCATGACCTATTTGCCCAGGCTGGCCCCGAACCTCAATCTTCCTGATCTCAGCCTCCCAATTAGCCAGAATTAGAGGCTTGAGACACCTGAGCCCAGCTTTTTTATCGTGTGTGTGTAGCTTCAAACTCATCATCTTCCTGCCTGAGTGCTGGGATTACAAGAGTGTACCGCCACACCCAGCTCACTTTCCTTCTTTTCTTAAACAATGAGGATAACTTTTGGACATCCTCAGCCTGGCTATGGCTCAGAAGCAAACCCCACTAACCCTCTGAATCTTGAATGTCATTATTAATTTAGCAACCAATGCTTTTATTCAAAAATAAGCCAGTGCAAAATGGAATGCGGTGAAAAGGAAGTCTCTCCTATCCCAGGCCACGGTCCTCTACTTCCCCTCCCTAGAGGCAACCACTGCCACCAATTTATGATTACAGAGAAGTCCCATATATATGTATGCCTATATATAACCTTCTTTTTTCTCATCCATGAGAACATGCTAGCTTCACTGTCCTGCACCTTCACATGCTTTTTTTAGCCTCTAACTGCCTGGCGGAGCGGGATACAGGCAGTTGATCTGGGAAAAAATGGCCCCTTGAAATTTGCTCCCGCAATTGTGAGGATGTTATCAAGGATGTCATTCACTGTAACCCACAGCGTCCTCTCCGAGGACCCCAGGAGGAATTCCTGTCTGATCTTATACTGAAAACAGTTGCCCTTCTGAGCAATGAGTTTGTTTTTATCTCCTGGACATTGTGAATTGTGTAAGAGCAAAGTTTCCCTTTTCCTGCTTGCTGCTAGCAAGCGTTGAGCCAATTTTTGAGCTCACCCTTCGTGGCAGTCGAGTTTTTTTGTTTTATTTTGTTTTGTTTTTGCGGTACTGGGGCTTGAAATCAGAGCCTTCACCTTGAGCCACTCCACCAGCCCTATTTTTGTGAAGGGTTTTTTGAGATAGGGTCTCGCAAACCATTTGCCTGGGCTGGCTTCAAACCATGATCCTCCTGATCTCTGCCTCTTGAGTAGCTAGGATTACAGGTGTGAGCCATGGGTGCCGGCTCGAGGTTTTCATGGTATGCATTTTGTAACCTCAGGCTTGGGCCACCTCATGTTTTTCTATCTTTAATGAATGTCATCTCCACTTAGTCTGTGTGCACTTCTAAGGTATCTGAAATCCTTTCCGAGGGAAGAAGTTGCAATAATGAAATAACTGTTCACTCATTACCCCCAGTCTCCACCACCCCTCCCTTAATCCCCATCACATCCTTCTTAACAACTTCCCCACTCTCCCCTCTGGCTTACTTGACTTTTATCTCAACTGGCCTTCATTGGTTTGGGGCCTGGGTGGGGGGCTCTCCTGCTTGTCACTGTCCCCTACCCCTATCCCCACCTCCATATGCCTTGTGTGTGGCATTTCCAAGCTTGCTTTGATCATTCTAAGATGAAGGACTCAGGCACTTGGCTACCTATTAGGCCTATTTCTGCCCACCCAAGGGTCTAGCTTGCAGCCCACCTGAATAAGGTTGGCAGTGTGTATTGTAAGAACAGAGCCATCAGAAAGTCAGGCTATATCTCTGTTCAAGCTGGGCAAAGCTTCAGGGGGCACTGAAGAGACCACAACATATTCCACAAAGGGGATGAATTTGTTTGAAGGGAGCTTCGTCCCGGGACAGCCATCTTTGTTTCCCAAGTGAAGGGATTAGAGTCAGAAGGGCCAGAAAGGCCGAGTGGTCTCCGAAAAACAGCATGAAGACCCCAAAGAAAAATTAGGTGACCTTCTGTCCTTCTATTCCCAGATCTGCCACTGAGCAGCTTGGAAATGTCAGGCAAGTCCTGTCCACTCCTGGGCCACAAAGACAGAGTGATGGTGGTCATTAAAGGCCATTTCAACTTTGACAGTTCATGGTTACCTGCTCCTGGTCATTCTTTGATGGCCTCTGTCCACTCCTGCTCATGCCCTCCTCAGACGGGCACTTGTCAGCTTCCTCTGACAAGTTATCCCAGGCTCCACACGGTGGGGCTTTTGCTCCTGCCTGAGGATGCACTCACCCTGCTCCTTCTTTGCCATAGAAGGGAAGGTCTTGCAACTACTGACCTTTGAAACTGGCAAAGATGCTCCTAGATCCAAATGCAAGGTTAGCATCATAAGAAATTTAAGGGAAATGCAGCTGGAAGTTCTCTAAGGTCCCCTGCTCATCTGCATTGGCACCCATGGCACTGTCATTTCCCACTGCAGCAGCAAAGTGACAGTGAGATGGAGTGACTCCAAACGAGGCCACTTCACTCTTAACCCTGATAACAGCCGTCAGTCCCATCACAACCGACAGTACTCAAATTAATAGTGGCCTTTATCTGTGGAGCAGCTACTTTTGTTTTTCAGTACATGTGTTTTAAAATTCAGAAATCCTTTGAACATATAAATGTTCATGAAGAAATGTCCAACATTTTAGCCAGGGAAATGCAAATCAAAACTCCATTAGATTCTCTCTCACCCCATGCAGAATGGCAATGATCAAAGAAACAGAATGCCCCAGTACAATAGTACGATTATAAAAAAGAAACGGAACATGCTGGGGGTGTGACTCAAGGGTCACAGTGCTTGGCTACTAAGCACAAGGCTCTGACTTCAAACGTCAGTGCTGCAATAAATGAATAAGTAAATAAATGGAAACAAGCAACACCAAATGCTGGTGAGAATTCTAGGGGGGAAAAGGAACCTTATACACCGTTGGTGGGAACAGAATTTAGTGCAGCACAAAAAAACTTAAACTAGAACTGCCATAAGATCCTGCCATACCACTCCTGGGCGTAGATGTGAAGGAATGTAAGTCGGGCTGCAGTGAAGGCATCTGCACACCCATGTTCACAGCAACACTATTCACAATAGACAAACTGTGGAATGAGCCTAGGCGCCCATTAACCGATGAGTGGATTAAGAAACCGTGGTATATACACCCAAGGGAGTATTATTCAGTCATAAAGAAGAATGGAATCATGTCGTTTACAAGAAAATGGATGGAACTGGAGATAATAAGTGAAATAAGCCAGACTGAGACAAGTATTACATGTTGTCTCTTATGTGTGGAATCTAGAATTATAAGCTAATAAAAACGATTTTTAAAAGAAACCCTTTAAGCATACGGAAAAGTGCAGAAGCAGTAAAAACAGATTCTAATAGTTTGTGCTTGTTGGGTTCAGTAATGGGCCTATCTTGCTCAGAGCACTTTATTTTTTATTTTTTTGCGGTACTGGGGTTTGAACTCAGGGCCTATACTTTGAGCCACTCCACCAGCCCTTTTTCTTTTTTTGTGATGGGTCCTCTAGCCAGATAGGGTCTCTAGGAACTATTTGCCCAGGCTGGCTTGGAACCATGATCCTCCTGACCTCTGCTTGCTGAGTAGCTAGGATTACAGGTATGAGCCACTGGCGCCCAGCTCAGAGCACAAACTTATTCTTCACAGGCCTGGTGCAGTTGATACTAAACAATAAACACATAGGTAACCATGTACAGACTTAACAAATGCTAACGTTTGCCTAGTTACCTCAGATAGTTTCTTTTTTAAAAATGAAAGAAAACATTACAGAAACAATTCAGGTTCATATCTAATTCCCCTTCTTTCCTCCCTGTTGGCAACCATTATCCTGAGGTTGGCAATGGAGAGGGTCCTTCCCACTTACATTTTTATACTTTTACCATACTGTGTATATCCATAAGTGTTATATGGTATTCATTTCTGGTTTTCTATCCGTTTTTAGATAGGATCTTCCTATATAGCCCATTCTGGTCTCAAACTGAGATCCCTCTGCTTCAGCCTCCTGAGTGTTGGGATTACAAGCATGCATCACCATTGCAGCATTTCTGTGTTTAAATTTTTTCTTGCATAAATGCTGTTACAATGTACATTTTCTTTTAAAATGTGAATGGTGAACTGGGAGTGTGGCTCAAGTGGTAGAGCAACTGTCTAGCAAGTGCAAAGTCCTGAGTTCAAACCCAAAAATAGCAAAAAAAGAAAAAAAGTGAGTAATTTTATGGCTTCGTTCACACAGTCAATTTCCAGATCATGTTAATAATTAGGTGTCATCCATAGAGCTCCAAATTCCCTCGTGGCCTCAGGTCTTGGGAGGTCTTCCCACTGGTTTTCATAGATCAGCTTTTGTCCTTGGGAATAGAGACAAGCTAAATAACTCCTTTCAGGCTGTCAAACAATTTCAACTTGTGAATCTCGTTTCCCACACAGCAAATTTTCTCTATCTTTTTTTCTTTGTTTTTCTGAGACACAGTCTCAATATATAGCCCTGGTTGGCCTCGAACTTGCTATGTAAATCAGGCTAGCCTCAAAACTCACCATCCTCCTGTCTCCCAAGTGCTGGAATTATGACAGGTATGAGCCACCATACCTGGCCAAATTACCTATATCTTTATTCACCACTTAGCTTCTTTCTTCCAAGTCGTCAGTCCCCAGAGCTTCAGTGATTCTACGGAATGACTGACTCTCCAATGTAAGCACACACCTTGATATTTCTCCTGAGCTCTTGGCTTGGATATCCACCTGCCTAACTGGACACTCTCTTTGCATGTCTCATGGGGTCAATTTGCCTCAGATTCCACCTGCCTCAAACTCACCCTCCTTTCCAAAACAAAACACAGCTCTTAAGAGTATTGTCTACACACAGCTTCCATGTCTCACTTCCCACTCACTCTTTTTCTTTAAATCCACTAATTTTTAGCCCTTTCAGTCTTTCTTCCTTCCCCACCAACTCACCAGAACTTGTCAAGGTCCCGTCAATTTGCTAGTGCCAATGGTCAATTGTCTGTCCTCAACTTACTTGGTTTTCAGCATCTTTTGTCTCACTGGTCACTCACTCCTTCTGGAAACTCTTTCCTCACTTGGCTTCAGGAACCTCTCCCTACTTTTCTAGTTTTCCAACCTTGCTGGATCCTCCTTCTAATCTGTTTAATCCTCAAACACCGGAAGGCCCCTCCCCATACTCAGTGCTTAGGTGGTGATCTCAGTTACTCTTGCAGCTGCTGAATCCACTCCACACCTCCTCTCTCATTGCCAGACTCATAGCCAACTGCTTATATGGCATTTCCAGCACACATGGCCAAAACTGAACTCAAATTTTTGCCTAAATCAGACTTCCCCACCTCAGGAAATAACACTTAACAAATGTCCCTAAGCAGATCTAGAAGTCATCCTTGACATCTTTTTGGGAGTGGGCAATACTAGGGGGTTGAACTCAGGGCCTCATGCTTGCTAGGCAGGTGCTCTACCACTTGAGCCACTCTGCCAGCCCTGTCCTTGACACCTTCACCTCACCTCACACACCCAATCCATCTTCATGTCCTAATTCTGCTTCCTAAATATAGACCTACTGCCACTGCTTCTTCAGTGCTACACCACCCCCTTCAGCCCATGCCACCATATTCTCCTTCCTGGACTCCTGCTTTGTGTCTCTCCGCCTCTACTCTTGCTCTCCTATACTCTACTGCCCATCCAGCAGGCATGTATATAAAATATGTCAACGCCCCTACTCTAAATACCTTAATATACACCCATTACCCACAATAGCACTTTTCAAACTTGTGGGGAGGTAGTGTTTTTTAAAAACAGAACTATAAAAAGTTAACAACAAACAAACAAATGAAACTTTTGAACACAGGCAAAAATGGGGAATGCTACTTGGAGAGGGCATATAGCCCCATCTGCTCAGTGTCCCTGCCCTTTGTTCCTTCCTTCACTGTTACTGTCTGCAGCTACTGGGGTAGCTATAGAGTTATGTGGAGCACTCATTTATTTATTTATTTTGCAGTACTGGGGCTTGAACTCAGGGCCTACACCTTGAGCCACTCCACCAGCCCTTTTTTGTGATAAGTTTTTTCGAGATAAGGTCTTGCAAACTATTTGCCCAGGCTGGCTTTGAACGACAATCCTTCCTGCTCTCTGCCTCCTAAGTAGCTAGGGTCACAGGCATGATCAAAAAGATTCAGCTTTTTTTTTTTTTTTGCAGTACTGGGATTTGAACTCAGGGCCTCACTCTTGCCAGGCAGGTGCTCTACCACTTGAACCACTCGGCCACGTGAAATGTTCATGCTGTGGGAAACTCATTTGGGAGACCTGCAAGAGAAATTCCAAACTCTTACAAAACAGTGACAACAGAGACAAGGAGGAAAAATGCCCTTTCTCATGCTCTGAGCCCTGCTTCCCCTGGTGACCTGGTGACCTGGTGACCTGGAGTCTTGTCACCCCTGCCTAGCTCCATACAGTTACCTGCTGGCATCTCCCTCTGCACCCCCAGCAGTTTCACCCCTCAGTGTACAAACTTCCTGTTCCCTAGGGGAGTGCCCTGTTCTCCCCCAGCAGGCTTTATTCCCATAAACTGCTCTTTCAAGACTCAATGTAAAGTAGCCCAGGCTCTGGAAGTCTTCCTTGAATTCTCTAGTGAAAGTGGAGGTGGATGGGGTGGGGGGTGCTCTTTCAAACTCTCAGCACCTAGAGAGCTTGCACTATCTTGGTCTGGATGCCTTTGAGGGCAGCCATCTTACTTTGCTTATCTCAGGACACCACAGTGCCTGGTTTCTAACAGGTGTCTAATCAATGCTTGGAGAATAGCCCAGTAGACAGAAGTGATGGTCTTGACCCTATTAATAGACCCTATTAATATGCCGTTTTAACCAGTACGACACACTAGATATGGCTATCTTTACTGATAAGCATGCAATACACTGAGCCTGGTTTCTTCTTTCCCAGCCTGGAAGACATAAACAGTGTATCCCCTCTGTGTAAGGTTTTGGAGGGGAAAGGAGGTTTCTCAAAGCCAGCTGCTGTTGGCAGCTTGCCTGAGCCATATTTGGCCTGAGTGGGAGCCCAAGCAGGACCGCCAGGTTATCGAGCACACAATGGCTGTAATGTGCTGGGCTGTAGGAGAGAAAAGCTCTGTGTGCTCTTTATTGTTCACACATGCTGAACAAAAGTATTTAGCACAAGTGCAGGGGTGCTGGCCTGAGATGACCATTGACACGGGGTGGGGGACAGTGGAGAGGGAAGTAAGTCCATACATTCAACAGCAGTCCTCCCTAGAAAACATACTGAAGTGACTCCCATGGCCATCTCATGGTTTCTGTCAAAGGAGCAGTGAGAGGGAGAATGAGCAATGACACGATGACAAATAACACCTCCATTTCTTTTTTTGGGGGGAGGACTGGGGTTTGAACTAAGGGATTCACACATGCAAAGCAAGCGCTCTCTACCATTTGAGCCATGCCTCCAATCTATTCTGCTCTGATTATTTTGGAGATGGGGTCTTGCGAACTATTTGCCTGGGCTGGCCTCAAACTGTGATCCTCCTGATTTTAGTCCCCTAAGTAGCTAGGATTATAGGTGTGAGCCACCAGTGGCCAACACACCTTGCATTTCCTTGGTGTTTACTCTGTGCCAGGCATTGCACTGATGCTTTGTGTATATCCTGGCAGCCTGGCTCCAGAGCCCGTCTTCAACCACTGCACCATCTCTCTCACTTGTGAAAGGTCATTGCAGCTGTGCTTTTGGCCCTTGGGGACCTGGTAAACAGGGCAACCAGAGACTGACATGGTCTTCAAGGGGAGAGACTATTACCGGAAGTACGCAGGGCAGAAACATGGAGAATGAAGCCCAGAGAGGCTCACCTACAGGAAATTGCTGGCAATGGGGTGGAAGTAGGATAGAATGAAGTGAGGTGCTTTCCATAGAGATGCTGCCACATGCACAGAGACAAAAATGAGTCTGAGCAGAAAACTGTGAAGGCCAGTTTCTTCTGAGGAAGGCCAAGCCACTGGGCTTCTTCAGAGAATAGGCACATGGCTCCAAGGCACGCTCCTAGAGATACACCCAAAAGAATTAAAGCAGGCACTCAGACTTGCACACTAACATTCTTCACAGTGGAAACAATGGATGAAAGGATAAGCAAAATGTAGTGTATCCATATAGTGACACATGAGCAACAGGGACAACGCATGAAGACTGTGCTAAATGAACTAGGCTAGACCCAAAGGACACATATTGTATCATTCCAGTTATGTATGATACCTAGAGTAGTCAAACTAATAGGGACAGCAAGTAAAATTGTGGTTGCAGAGGCTAGAGGGAGAGGGGCATAGGGAGATATTATTTAGTTTTTCAAGAGGACAAGAATCCTGATGGTGGATGGTGGTTATGGCTACACAATGATGTGAGTGCACTCCCGTACCTCAGCATTCATTCCAGACTGGTTGCAGGACCTCTGCCACCTGTGCTCATATCAAATGGAGTAGTATTTGCATATAACCTTTGTACATCTTCCTGGATTCTTGAAATCATCTCTCCATTACTTGCAATGCCTAACACCATATAAATGCTATGTAAACAGGCATTCTACAGTGTTGTTTAGGGAATAATACAAACAGAAATTGTTGTCAGAATACACGGATGCAGAGGGCTGACTACACAATGCCACTGAATTGTATACTTCAAATGGTAAAAGCGAAAGCCACAAAAAGTAACAAACAAGTTAGTCTCAGAAGCAGACAGCCACTACAGGAGCAGTCACAGGGAATGAGGGTTTTGAGGTTTAGGGACCTGAAATTGGGGAGTTGGGTAGCAGCGGCAGTGAGAGAAAATTGCCGGCAGAGGGCGCAAGAGAGCTCTGGGACAGTGAGTTTCCTCACTCCACTTCACCCCTCCCCCTCAAGGTCCCTGTGTGCGCATGCGCGAGCCACAACCCTACCCCTCTCCAGTGCAGACCCGGAGCCGACTGCCAGCCCAGCAGAGGCAGTTGGGCGTGGCCTGGCTCCCTGGGAGTCCTGGGGAATCCCTGCGACTGAGCAAAGGTTGCTCCTGCCTCTCTCAGCTTCTCCGAAGACAATGTTCTCTCCTCTGAGGCCAGAAGCAGTCCATTCTCCACCACAGATTAATAAAACGTCCTCAGAGTTGACCTGAGAGAAAAGGAAAGTGTAGTGCATTGGAAAAGTTATAGACCTGACTGTGGCAGACAGGTTCAAATCCTGATTTTCCCACTTGGTAGTGTATGACCTTGGGCACAGTATTGAACTTCTTTATATCAGTTTCCTTGTCTGTAAAATAGGGTTAGTAACAGTGCAGTAAGAGCCAAGAATGGTGGGGCATGCCTGTAATCCCCACACTTGAGAGATGGAGGCGGGAGGATCACGATTTCCAGGCTAGCTTGGATAACGCAGAAAGACACTTTCTCAAAATAAGTAAGTAAGATGGGTTCCAGTGGCTCACACTTGTAATCCTAGCTACTTGATAGGCTATCAAGAGGATCGAGGTTCCAGGCCAGCCCTGGCAAAACAAAGTGTGCAAAACCCCATCTCAACAAAAAAAAGCTGGCAGGGCACCAGTGACTCATACCTGTAATCCTAGCTACATGGGAGGCTGCGACTGGGAGGGTGGAGGTTCCAGGCCAGCTCCGGCAAGTAATTCGTGAGACTCCATCTCCTAAAATAACCAGAGTAAAATGGATTTGAGGTGTGGCTCAAGCAGTGGAGTGCCCACTTTGCAAGCAGGAAACCTTGAGTTCAAACTCCAGTCCCACCGTAAAAAAAAACAAAACCAAAAAAAACCCCAGCTGGCTGCAAGCATCTATTATTCTAAGGTGGAAGTGTAGAATAGGAAAATCGCAATCCAGGTCAGCTGGGGTCAAAAAGTGAGAGTCTCTCTTCAAAATTACCTAAAAACAAAAAGGACCGGAGGCATGGCTCAAATGGTAGAGCATCTGCTTAGCAAGGGCAAAGCCTTGAGTTCAAGCCCCAGTACCGTTAAAAATAAATAAATAAACATGAGGATTAAATGAGATATGTAAAGTGCTCACCACATTGCCTACAGTGAGTGTGAGACGATCAGCTAGGATTGCCTCTCAAAGTGGCAAGGTGGTTGTGATGACCAAAGGTTGGCAGTGCCCGGTACCCTGGGCAGGCAGTCAGTGGTGGGTAATACTAATGAGTGAATGAATGCAGTCAACGTGCGGAGGAGCGTGGAGACACTGAGTGCTGTAGATAAAGGAAAGCCATGTTTGGGGGCCACTGGAGAAGACGATGACAGCCTGGCACCACCTTAGGCCATGGCTCTATGGCTCAGGCAGCTATTCCAGAAAGGCGGAAAAGGACGGGAAGGGCGGGAAGGGGCGGGCAGTGGGGCGCCATCCACACTGTTGACCTTCCACACATGAGCCGCCTTCAGGGAAGAGGGAGGAGCGCTTTACCACCTTGGAGCCTCCAGGGGCCAGCCGTACAGTAACAGGTTCCTCTCAATTCCTCCCCTCTCAGTGTCTAAGCTTGTTTTTGTGGCTAGAGAGGAATGGCATGGGCGGGGCTCCGCCACAGCACCAGGAACCACAAACGCGCCCCCACAGCAAGGGTACAGAATGTACCCAGACTGCAAACCACACCCTGTGGCTTGGGGAGGCCCCTGGGCAGGCTGGGGAGCTGTCCTACTACATTGTTTGAGAGTCCTGTGCCTAGCAACCAGCCTGGGATTCCAGAGTACTCAGACAATGGGATGTCCCAAGGGGCCAGGAATGAGTTAAAGGACACCTGCCAAAGGATCTTCCAACACCAAAGATCCCTTTGACCTGAAAAAAGGTCCATGGACCTCTGACGCCCTCCTGGGAGCAGATTAGCTTTGTACTTGGTGTAAGAGAACTTCCAGCCTAGGCCGCCATGAAGGAACACCCCAGGCACAGCCACACCTGTCCCCACCCCCAATGTATGGGGACAGACTCTGCCTCTCTCCACCTGTCTCCTCCATCCCCCACCAGTCCTAACTAGGGTTTCTAGAGTAGTGAAGGGGGCAGACCTTGGGGGAGGGTGGGGACAGTTTCCCAAAGCCACAAGTGACTTGGAAATGAGAGGAGGTTGGGAGGGAGCCAAACCCACAGAGCTAGGAGAGGGACTTCCCGTTGGATGGGTCAGAGCAAGGTCCTGTGAAAAAAGGATGAGATGGCCAGGACAAGTGCAAGGGGTTCATTAGTTACCAAACCTAACAACATAATTTAACTGCACACAAGAAAACAAGAAAAACACTAAGTACAGAAGGGAGTTGACCACAGCTGAATATGAATCAGCCTGAAAATAGAACACAGCTCATTGATGTGGTCCACAAACATCAGGACACATATTTGACAAGGATGAGTGTGCTTAGGAAATGAGCTCCAGTCTTTGAAGAGGAGACTCTCCGTGAACGTAGTTCCTATGCTCTTGGAGACCCTGCTCTACGAAAGTCTAGTCTTCATCAGAGAGCTGTGTCCAGAATCTGGGGAAACAGAGAAAGGTCAGAATCATAAGAAAGAGATGAAAGATGGGAAATCTGGGCAAAGACTGGTAAAGTAGAGGCAGTGGGGTGAGATGGGAAGAGCTCAGGGTTTGTCACATAGTGACTGTGCAGCATAAGGAAAGTTACTAAAACTCTCTGGACTCTAGTTTCCTTGTCCAAAGCAGGAATGATAATAGTATCTGCCATAAAGGCTATTGTGAAGATTTAAGTGATTCACAAACCAGAAAACAGCCAGATGCCAGGTGGCTCACACCTGTAATCCTAGCTACTTGGGAGACTGACATCAAGAAGATAGAGGTCCGAGGCCAGCCCAGGCAAATAGCTCGAGAGACCCTCCATCTCCAAAAAGCAACCAGAGCAAAATGAACTGGAGGTATGGTTTAAGCAGTAGAGCATCTGCTTTGCAAGTGGAAAGCCCTGAGTTTAAACCCCAGTTTCACATAAAACAAAACAAAACAAAACAAAAAACCACACACAATGCACCCAAGCATGATAGGTCCTCCATAAATGTATGGCTGCCTGCTTGGAGAAGGGAGGAACAATGCACGAGGGTTTTTATGAAGAAATTGCTATGCAGTGGTTGTCCCTACATTTGCAGAAATGGAACCAAAGAGAAGCACTAGCTGGTGTAGGGAGGATTATGGTGAACCCTGGTTAGAACCTACGGAAGTTGCAAACTGGCAGCTAACAGGCTGAATTCAGTCCCCCGGCAGGCAGGTTTTGTTTGGCTTGAACAGTATTTCAAATTTGAACTAGTTGCCAACCTTTTTTTTTTCTTTTTTTTTCTTTTTGGCAATACTGGGGTTTGCACTCAGGGCCCTACACTTACTAGGCAGGAGCTCTACCACTTGAGCCACTCTGCCAGCAGTTGCCAACCTTTTAAAAAGTGGAAGTTTTCGCATAAAAAATTACAGATTTTTTACTTTTTTTTTTCTTTTGTGGTACTGGGGTTTGAACTCAGGGCCTACACCTTGAGCCACTCCACAGCCCTTTTTTGTGATGGTTTTTTCCAGATAGGGTCTTGTGAACTGTTTGCCTGGGCTGGCTTTAAACCGTGATTCTCCTGATCTCTGCCTTCTGAGTAGCTAGGATTATAGGTGTGAGGTACTAGCACCCGGCTTGACTTTTCTTGAAAGATCAGAAAATTCAACAACTTTGGGCCCTCATCTCCACCTGACAGTGTTGGTGAAAGGGGAGTGAGATGGTCTGTCACATTGCCACTGCTGAATTGTAATGTATATAGATGACTATCGGGATGGGCCAAACCCTACAAACCCTAGGGACAGAAAGTAAAATAGTGTTGCCAGGCTGAGAGGAGAAGGGGAGTGGGGAGGGCTCACAAGTATGCCCTGTATCCTTTCTTTTTGGAGAGGTGAAACTGTATGCTTTAAAAGGTGGTTTTTATAGTATGAGAACTACATCTTAATAAAGCTGTTATTTAAAAAATAGAGGTATCAATTCAGCAGGCCCTCTTCCTTTCCTTTAACACTGGGGATGGGGCCCAGGTCCTGGGGCAGGTGAGGTTTCCTCTGACAAGCTCCCAGGTGTGGGAAACAGCCAGGTGGGAACCAGCTCTGAGCATCTAGTCCATCCTTCCTTCTTTCCTCCCTCCCTTCCTCCCTTCCTTCCTTCCTTCCTTTCTGTACTGGGGTTTGAATTCAGGGGCTCTTGGTTGCTATGCAGGCACTCTACCACTTAAGCCAAGTCCTCAGGGTCTTGCTAACTTTGCCTGGACTAGCTTCAAACCTGTGGTCCTCCTGCCTGGAGGGGGAGCTGGGATTACAGTTGTGCACTGCAAAGCCTGGTTTAGCCAATTCTTACAGGGCTGATTTTCCACCTTTGTTGCATGTTGGAATCACCTGGGGAGTTTCAAAAACTTCTGCCCAGGCCTATTGCCCAGGGATTCTTTTTTTTGGCAATGTTGGTGATTGAGTACTTTGGAGTCAGGTGAGGCCTGGGCATCAGGATTGGAGAAGCTCCCCAGATGACTGTACTTTGCAGCCAAGTTTGTGAATCATGGACTTTCACCTGGGCCACTTTCTCCTTTCACCTTGCCTGCCTGGGCTGCCTGAGGCATTTGACCTTTGCACTACTCTCACCTCCCTCCTCTGGGCTTCCAAGGCTCTGCCTTTCTCTGTTGCACCCCTGCCCACTGCCTCACCCCACTCTGGTTCTGGCATTCTGAAGCCGAAAGCTCCCTCCCCCTCTTCTCCCCAAGTCCCTTGTGAGTGGGGTTTGTTTTGTTTTCTTGGGCAAACATGTGAGGACATGTGTCACAGGCGCTCAGACAAATCTGGAGAGCTCCGGTGCTTCCTGGTACCTCTGGCTCCCACTCCAGTCACCCAGAACTCGCAGTGAGCCTGCGCCCCGCCCCTGCCGCCCCACCCTGTCTGGTGACCGCGTGGGGACCCACGTGTCTTCCGCCTCCCTGTCGGCGGCCGGCCGCGTGGGGAACCATGTGCTGCGGGGCATGGGGAGGGGGAGCCAGAGGCCAGCGCTGCTGCTCTGTACGGGCTCGGAGGCCGCCAAGAACCAACCACAGTGACTTTTCAGATGGGACCAGGAGCACAGAGGGAGGGTTAGAAAGTGGGCGGGGGCGGGGAGGAGAGCTTGCCCCGAGGCTGCCTGGGAAATTTATTATTGCGTGACAGCGCCTTAGAGCAGCGGCCCTGATTTAGGTCCAGACATGGGCAAGTCATTCCAAGGGAAAAGAGGTTACAACCGCAAAAAGAACATTTCGTTCTGACGGAGTGGGAGGGAAGCAGCCGGGTGAGGCCGGTGGAAAGGCCCCCCCAGCCAGCCCTGCTTTGGGAGGACTGCTACCATCGCCCAGATGTTGGTAGCATAACATCTGTGTTTGGTGAAGTCGGCTTGCATGCAGCTATGTGTGCGATTGCCTGTCTGTGTTCCTAGAGATTGGAGAGGAATTAATGAGATCCCACCTTTCTAGGTGCATTAAAAGCTGAGGAATGGTCCATTGAGGGCTTGGTGGCTGAGGCCATCCTAATTGATTTAGCACCAGGGACATTTTCACACTGGCTCTTCATAACTCCTGTGAAGTGCAAGTGCAAGTGCAAGAACTGCTGTAAAGTCTGGAGAGCGAACAAATACCTCCACTCCAGGACCCCTTCTCTTTTCAAGGCTAGGCTCTGGGTTTTCAGTGTGGTGTGAATTGGGCTGTGGGGACCTATTGAGAGCAATGGAGGGTGGCAGCCAGTGCCAGGGCTGGACTTTCTGGGCCACTTGGAAGGGTACATGGGAGGTGGTTATTCGAGTCTTTGAACTTCTTGTTCCTTCCTTCTACCCAAGAGGTCAGAGAGCATGCTGGAGAGGGGGCTGGAGCCTGGGGGCAGCCCAGCTTTGGACAGGACATTCTGAGCAAGCTGTGATACCTCAGCGGCTGCCTCCCCACATGGTAGAAAGCGCAGACAAGGCATCTCCACTGCCCCACCCAACCCTCCCCTCACCAGCTTGCTTTCTCCCTGTACTTTGCCCTCTGGCTCTGGCTCCTTCTCCCACCATGGCACCAGAGCAAAAAAAACAAAAGGAAGAGATACGGAGAACAATTGGCTCTGAATTAGGATGAGAGTTCCCTGGCAAGCCACCATGTGTGGAGCAACTGAGAGCTTTAGAGAAGGATTCTTGGGAAGGGTTGTGGCCAGGCAGCAGTGGCCTTAAAGCATGGCCCTGAGCTGCGACCTTGGGGAAAAGAAGCTGATGAAGATTAATCAAAGATGGATCATTCTTTGTCTTTGAGATGGGGTTTCCCTATGTTATCTAGGCTGCCCTCGAACACACTATGTAGCCCAGGCCGATCTTGAACTCATGATCCTCCCCAGTGCTTAGATTATAGATGTGCATCACCACACCTGGCTCAAAAGGGGGATAATTATAATAGCTAACATTATTGGATACTCACTATGTAGCAGATACAAGGCCTCACACTTTACGTGGATGACCTCATTTAATCCTCTCAAGTACCCTTACCGTCACCATTTTACACTTGGATAGTGGAAATTTAGGCTCAAGAGCTTAAGTAACTTGTCCAAGGTCTACAGCTAGTAAAGTGACAGTGAGGCCTACAACTCAGATCCATGTACATTCAGAGCCATTGCCCTTACAGGATACTAGGCAGCCTCCCCACTGACTGCATAATAGCCTCAGAGGTTACCAAGGAAGATTCTGGCAACTCTGTCACAGGCCCTCAGAGGGACTCCTGCAACCTACAGGTCCTAGAGAAAGACATCAAGGATCGTAGCAAGATTCTTGCCTGACCTCTGCAGCCTGTGGGGGAAGAGCCCTTTCGTGCTATCAGTCTCCCTTCCCTGCCCCCAACCTATGTGCAGATCCACTCGCAGCCCAGAGGATGATGGGATGGAGTAAGACTTGAGCTTAGCTCCAACATCTGGGCCACAACAGAGCAAATCAAGGCCCAGAGCAGACTCTGCCTTCTTGACTTTTGTATCCCTAAGGAGTGTGAGGCTTAAGCTAGGAGAATGTTCTAGATACTCCTAACCAGCAGGGCTGAGATGGGGTGTCGCTTTCATCAGTTATGCTGAAAGTTACCCCAGAAAAGGCCAGCGCGGTTTGGACACCTGTTGTTTTTCCCCGTGTGAACCTTTCTGTTTGGGTTTGCACAGGAGGTCCTTTGCAGTGTTCTTGGGACTGTGTGGTTGCTTCCCTGGCCCTTCTGGCCAGGGGCAGTGATTCACCCAGATCAGAATGCTCGCATCTGCTCAGGAGAACGCTATGTGCTTGGAGCGGAGCCGCAGCCCAAGGGAAAAGGGAAGTGTGCAGGGCTGATGGGCCAGGGGAAAGTCTGGGAGGGTTTCAGCTATGGCACCTGCTCAGACACTTCCATCCAAGCCTCACCCCTTCCCCCTGGCAACAGAGGTTGTGGGGAACACCGCAGAATGCTGGGCCAGATCCAGCAGCACCCCCCTCCATGTCTTTCACCCCTAGGATGAGCTTGTCATTAAGGTCCCCATATGATTTGAGCCACATTACCCCTGCATCCCACCATCCTATGGTCATCACTGACTCTGCTATAATTCAGGCCCTGATCCTGTGTTTCCTGAACCGTCCTCACAGTCTCCTAGCCTTGACCTCCCGCAGCTCACCATTCTCCTTCCCACTACCTGAGTCATCTGCCTAAAAGGTATCAGTCCCCCTGTGAAAACCATTCAGTGGCCCCCAGGCCACTGGGTGGACACTGTGGCAAGGCCTTCAAGACTTTCATGGTTTGGCCCAACCTTGCTATGTGAGGGCAGGGGGCAGTTCCACGTGAGTTTCAGAAACAGAAATGTATCTTTACTTTAAAGTGTCCCTTGCATTGTGTACTGTGTTGTTTAGTTGCTACATCTGAACACCACATTCCTGCCACACATTCTGTTTCTACTGATAGAAACTTAGTTCAGGCCCTTAATGTCTCTTCTGTCTTGGATGAAGTCACTAGCTTCCAAACTGACTTCTTTACCCTCTAGCTGTCTGTGTTCCAAGTCCTTTTGCTCTCTGCCCCACCATGTGGCTCAGGCCATTCTTCATGGTACTTTTCCAGCTCCTGCTTTGTCCTGCCTGTGCTTCCCAACCCTCCAGTTCCTCCTCCCCTCTTTTCCTGGACTCTTGACACACCCCCATGTTCCACCTGGCATCTGATTGTGTAATGTTTTGTACTGCAGACTACTGCAGTGTGCACAACTTCTTGACTGGATTGTAAGCTTCAAGCCTGTCCTTTTTCTTCTCTTCCTCCTCCCACTACCTCGCAAAGGGGCATCAGTAAACGTGGCATGCTTGATGGCTTATTTTCTACCTCACAAGACTGTGAGCTTCTCTAAGGAAGGTTCTGGACTAAGTCTTATGCGGTTCTGTTGGGTTTTACGCTTATTGAGCCAGGATCTATTCTAGATGGGAGATTACGGAAAGTGTAGTCTGTCTTGGAGGGACACATAGTCTTCCTAGGAAGCCAATGAGGATGGATACTAAGAGGTGTGTGGTGAGTGCATCACAGAAGGTGCAGAGTGCTTGTGGAGGTGGAAGCGGTGAACACAATTTGGAGCATGGGAGGTTTAAGTTATAGCGATGTCTGTCTAGGGGAAGGGGGTTGGGCATTCCAAGCAGGGGGAACCACAGGCACAAAGGCTTGGAGACCAGAAGAATGTGGTGTGTGTGTGTGTGTGTTAGGGAAGCTCAAAGAACAGAGCCAGAGGTGAGGGCCATTGAACAGTAATGTGAGCTCTTTGGATGATGAATGATGGAAGTTGCACAAGGATTTTAACTGAACAGACTTCTGCATTAAGAGAGGCAAAGCCAACACAAAAGACCACATATGGTGCCATTCCATTCATATCAAACGCCCAGAAAAGGCAACTCCACAGAGACAGAAAGTAGCTTAGTGGTTGCCCAAGGTTAGAAGTGGGAATGAGAG
Source organism: Castor canadensis (assembly GCF_047511655.1). Taxonomy (NCBI): domain Eukaryota; kingdom Metazoa; phylum Chordata; class Mammalia; order Rodentia; family Castoridae; genus Castor; species Castor canadensis. The sequence continues at coordinate 46,577,113 of NC_133405.1, read as the reverse complement.
TGACTTCTAGTGGCTGTGAAGGACCTTTATGGGGTGATGAATTATTTTTGCAGTGCTGGGGATTGAACCTAGGGACTCACACACACTTGGCCAGGGCTCTACCATTGACATACATCCCCCACCAGAAAACTGTATAGAGGTGATAGTTACACAACTCGAAATATACTAAAAATGACTGAATTCTACACTTAAAATGGTTGAATTATATGATATGTAAAGTATACCTCAACAAACTCTTTAAAATCCAGCCAGGCATGGTGGCACCTGTAATTCCAGCTACTTGGGAAGTAGAGGCAGAAGGATTGAGATTTACAGGATAGCCTAGACAAAGTTAGCCTGTTTTGAGACCCTGTCTCAAAAACAAAACATACTTGTAATTCCAGCACTTTGGAAGGTGATTATGAGTTTCAGGCCAGCCTGGGTGACATAGCAAGACTTTGTCTCTAACAAAACAAAACAAGGTCATCAAATCAATGTGGCTGCAGTGTGGGAAATGGACCTGGATGTAGACAGAGCAGCGAAGAAGTTTCTGCAACTGTCCAGGGAACATTTAGGGAGACCTGGTCCTAAGGCAGTGGCTGGAGAGAAGGGGTGGGAGTCAAAAGACTTTTCAAAGATCGAATCAATGAGAGCAGATAAGTGGATTGATGGAAGGGGAGAAGAGAGATGGAAGAGTCTAGCATGATACTCTGGTTTGCTGCTTTGGCTGGGGGCAGACAGTGGTTTTGTCAAATCCCCCAGGACTTAATACAGTGCCTGGCCCTCAGCACACGCTTGTAGAAAGAATACATGACTGAGCCAGGACACGAGTGGCTCATGCCTATAATCCCTAGCTACTCAGAAGGATTGAAGCTTGAGGCCAGCCTGGGCAAATAATAGTCCACGAGACCTTGTCTTGAAAATACCCAACACACAAAAGAAAGGCTGGTGGAGTGGCTCAAGGGGTAGAGCACCTGCCTAGCAAGCATGAGGCCCTGACTTCAAACCCCAGTACTGCCAAAACAACAAAACATGACTGGATGAAATAAGGAAACGCCCTCACTTCCGGCTCCAGTGCTCCTTCTCACCCATAGGCTAAGCCCCAGACCTCAGGGTACTTGTTTTTAGCACTGCCCATTTGGAGGTACAGAGCAGCCCGGACATTCTGCTGTTCCTTGCATCAGAGATTCCTGGCGTTGGGAGGAGGGCATTTGGAAATGGGTAACCATCAAGTCCTCAGGACTTCTGTCATGGCTCGGTACTCTTACATCATTAGCCTCCACCCTCACCAGACCCTGTCACTCACCCACAAATCTACCCTCTCCTCCTGCTCAGTCACCCCTTCTTATCAATAGTGATGCAATGGGAGTTCTGAGAACCCACTGTGGTCTTAGGCTTCCACTTGCGCCAGCCACCTGCCACCCACAGAACCAGTGGTCCTCTGAGGTCTTCTGAGTGCTCTCTTTTTCAAATATTATTTTATTTTTGGTGGTACTGGGGTTTGAATTCAGGCCCTGGTACTTGCTAGACAGGCCCTCTACACTTGAGCCATACCCCCAGCTATTTTTGCTTTAGTTATTTTTTCAGGTAGGGTCTCGAGTTTTTGCCCAGGGCTGGCCTCAAAACAAGATCCTTCTACCTACTCCTCCTGTATAGCTAGGATTACAGGTGCAGACCACCATATCAGGCTTATTCTTTGAGACAGGGTCTTGGTAGAGCAGTCTCTCTAGCCCACTAACATTCAAACCATGTAAAAGGGAGATTTATTAAACATGCAGATGGTAGGCCCCACATCTGATCATCTAAATCAGAATTTGCAGGGTTGGGAGGAGGAAGGCGTGAGTTCTGAATGTTTTAGAGGTCCCTTCAGTGACACTAATGCCCAGTAATGGCAGAGCTGCTCTGGTGGGGAGCTTGTGGTTCTGCCATCCCAGCACACAGCCCCTGGTGGCCACACTCGGTGGACAGAAAGCCTGTCCTGAAATGCACCCCCAGTATGGGCAGATGTCTCTCCCTGGTGCTCATCTTTCTGTCAGGAAACACACCCCTGCTCTGCCAATAATCAGATTACCCTCTTGCACAATCTTCTGCCCCTCCCCTTCCCCCATCACATTTTCAGGGGACAATCAGCACTCACCTGCTATTCCCTTGGATGGGAATTGCTTGTTTATGTGTGAGCGCTTGAGATGCTCAGTCTGTCTGGGAAGACTCAGCCTGTAGAACAGGGCTGGGCAATACTGTAGGTGCCCAGTAGCTATTTAAGGAATTGAAACACTCATGAAGTGAGCATGAGGCCTGAATAGCTTAAACCAAAGTCTTTTGCACTTGACTTGAGGAGTGACTGCATTCTGTCTCTTCCAAGGACAGATCTGCCCTCCTTGATTGCCTGACAGAGAAGTCAACAGGTCAACACCATTGCTTTATGGCCCCAGAGAGGTGGGGACACAGTGATCTGCCACAACCATAGCAGGAGCTGTGGAGCTGGCACTGTAGGCTGCCTGAGCTGGCAGGATACATAATTTATTCATTCGTTCCACCAATTTTTTAATGGTACTGGGGTTTGAACTCTGGGCCTCATGTTTGCTAGGCAGGCACTCTATCACTTTTTTGTGTTGAGAATTTTTGAGATGATAGAATTTCTCGAACTATTTGCCAGGGACTGGCTACCAACTGTGATCCTCCTGATCTTTGCCTCCTGAGTAGCTAGGTGTGAACCACTGGCACCTGGCCATTTCACCATTTTTAATGTGCTCCTATGTGCTAGGCACTGCACAAGGTACCAAAAATAAGCAAGTGAACAAGGCAGACAAGGGTCCTGCCCTCACAGGGCTTACAGCTTAGTGTGAGAGACCTATATTGAATAATTCCAGAAAGGATTTTAGTTGTGATAAGTGCTATGAAAGAAAGGACAATGACCAGGGAAAGTGTGTATAACAGGAGGACTTAGCCTGGGAGAGGGGAGTACAGCTGTACAAGAAGAGTTTACCCAAAGACGTGACCTTGAACTTAGACCTAAGGATGAACAGGAGTTAAATAGGCCAAAAGATGGTGTGTGTGTTGGGAGAGCATCAGCATCCTAGGCAGAGGCTACAGCTATGTGAAGACTTGAGGCAGTTGCAAGCTTGGCGCCTGTGTGGGACCTGTGTGGAACATTTGAGAAGGCTGGTGTGGCCAAACAAAGGAGTGAGGGAGTGAGAGGTAGGAGGTGAGACTAGGCAGCCAGACCCTCATAGGGTCTTGTGAGTCCTGGTAAGGATTTTTCAAAACTTAGAACAGGAGGGTTTTAATCTGGAGCAGGGTAGTGCAATCTAGTTTATGTTTTAAAGAGGGTCCTTTGGCTGTTCTTGCTAGTACTGGATTCAAGGGAGACAAGGGCAGAAGTAGACATTTAAGTCAGGAAGTTATAATGGTGATCTGGCCTAAGATAGTGGTTGTGGTGATCTCAATAAGCATTTAACCCACACATTTTACAGAGGAGGAAACTGAGGCCCAGAGATGGGAGTGACTTGTCCAAGGTCACCCCATTTCCGGTCCTGTTCTCAGCAGAGGAGGCTAAATGGATTCTGGTAGGATGAGTTCATTGGGCACTGTGGCAAATTTGGAGCTCTGGAAGCCATGAAGATGCTCAAGCAGAAGGAAAAGGGCTCTGGTTTCTGTTATGCTAAGTGCTTCAGCGGTCTACTGCCTGGGGGTGCAGTGCGACCAGCATAGCCCTCACTTACGTATCCCAGCCCTGTTTAGTCTGGCCATTGCTCAGACAGGAGCTAAGTACCTTGGGCGGGCCAGTTCCTTCCTGCCTGCAGAGTATAACGAAGTGCTGAGCTGGGCAGAACTCCCAGTGCTCCCTGGGTTTCAGAGCAGCAAACAGAAACCTCATGCAGGGCCACGTGAGGTCAGCAGGGCGGGGCGCGACTGCCAGCACTGGGATGGGATTGGCTGCTCTTTGACACACCACTTAGGTGGCGGGCCAATCACAAGAGTCACGGCATCCGTGCTTCTTCCTCCCCCTCCCTTCACTTGTCCTTGCAAAAGCCACAGAACTTCCCGCCACAAAGTGAGCTGGGAAGAGAAGTTCCTTCCCTCCTCCAGCCACACCCGGTCCAAAAGGTCTTCTCACAGCCAAAGGAGGCGAAAGCCCTGCTTCTCAGAGCTTTGGGGGAGCATTTGGTCCTTGGAGACCAAATTTGAGGACCAATTAAGGAGAAAGGATGCCAAATGGATTTTCAACCAAGGCGTTGCTGAAATAGCCTTGGGTGTAGACAACCATGAAAATATTCCTAGACAGGAAAATTCCTCATCTCAGAAAGCCCCACCTTCAAGTAGGCATTGGTGCCTGCTTAACACTGTGCCTGCCAAACTGGCATGCCACCTCTCTAACCTGGACTCCAGCAGGTGGCCTCTCTCCCCACCTACAGCTGTCATTGCCCATACAGTGCTTTGAATAAAAGAAACACTATGGAGGTTTGCAAAGGTTCAGGAAACCTTTCTCTAATCCCCGTCTAGACAATGAGAAGGTCACAGTAAATGCTCTCCAAGGTCACTTCTAGCTATGATAGACTGAGTCTAATTGCTTCCATGCACCAGATACCAGGTTAAGTATTTTATATTTTTAATCTCCTTTAATCCCCACAACTGCTCTGGAGAGTTAGTTATGTGCCACCTGCCCACATACACTTTAAAGATGAGGAGACAGTGGTTCAGAGAGGTTATGTGACTTACCCAAACACACACAGCTTGCAAAGGGCAGAGAGAGGATCTAGACTCAGTGCTGCCTGATCCTGATCCCACATCCTACCCTCAAAATTGCTTTTATATTCAAATTGTCCATGAAGCTCTCACAAGCTGGAACAGCCTATGACAGGAAACGATCCTGCCTGTCCATTTTACACTCTGAGCACTGGCCTAGCATGTTAGTGGGACCAGTGGACACTTTGATGCTGGGAGCTGAACTGTCAAAAGAAGGCAAGAGAAGGATCTTCAGGTGGTGATCTGCCATGAGGCTGGGAGGTCCTGGGCTCTGTAGTGTGCCTCCTTTTGTGTAAGAAAGGAGGAAGTAAAAAATAAGATAGATAGGTAGATCGATAGATAGATGATAGATAGATAGGTGCTCATTTGTACAGGAAGAGGCAGAAGAATAAACCAGAAACTAATAGAATTGGTTACCTCCAGGAATGGGTGATGCCTCCCTTAGGTTCTGGAATGTCTCACAAATCTTGAATGATCTCTCCTGTAATAATAATAGTAATGAGCGCAGAGGAGTCTAGTGAATGTTTAATAGACAAGGATAAAAAGTTTCACAGACTGTCTGCAAAGATCTTTTGAAGGTCCACACAAAGCCACAAAGGCTGCTTGGAACTCTCTATCTAAGGAAATTATTAACCTTCCTCATTTCTGGAGTGCAATGCAATCTGTTTATGAAATGCCTAAATTAAAGGGAGAGGGTAGTGTGCATTTGGGGGTTTTCCACCATAATTCATATGAGGCTTTTGGTCAGGGAAATTTGAGCCAGGGGCTGACTTGGCTTCCTGACCACTTCCTGCTCCCAGGCTTCTTCCAACCCTGTGCCTCTAATAAGTCCTGGTTGCTTGGAGTTCAGCTCTAGTTAACCCTTTGAAGTCTAGGGGGATAGATTGCAGTTGAAGTCCAAGACCACTTCATGCACATCAAAGATCGGACAGTGAAGCAATTGTTCCAGTCTAGATGCTTCTATTGTGAGGATCAAATGAGATAATAGATGTGTGAAAACACTGTCCGATCCTAAGAGCACAGTAAATTACTTTTATTGTTATTTTTCTCAGTAGGATGGCTTATTTATGTACCAGATGGATGCCTCTGCTTATTAGGGAACTTTGAACAAACCAAATTGGTACTTGTTGAGCCTGGAAAAGTATTAAAATGTTCCTTTTACTTGTTCCTGTGTTTCTCAAGCAAATTGATCCTGGTTTCAGTACCTTCTGATTGCCTGGGGCCTTGGTCATCTGAAGTCACTGTCATTGGCTTACTGTTTCTCCTCCACAAAGAATATGAAAAGCAAACGATGGAGGTATATTTGTAGAAATGTAGATCTTGGTTTTTTTTCATTGCTTTCTAAAAGATGTGAGTGTTCAAAAGGCAGGGTTGTGTGTTGGATGCCTGAGGGGATTTCTTGTGCATGGTATAGACCAGTAACAAAGACAGGCCAGTTAGGAAATGGAGCTAGTTAAGCTCTTCCCAAAATGTCTGCAGTAACTCTCCAATGGCACTGGTGAAGAAGAAAGTTGATACAACCCTATGGAGAGCATTTTGATAATGTCTCATAAAATTATTTCTGTTTTACATTTTTCTTTTTTTGAGACAGGCTCTTGCCATGTAGTCCAGGCTGGCCTTGAACTCATAATGTAGCCTCAACCTCCTGAGTGCTGAGATTTACAGGCGTGGCATGCATCACTACACTCAGCTATATTTGTCTTTGATTCACCACTTTCATTTCTAGGAATTTGTCTCCAACACTAGGGGAATGCACATGTACAGAGTTATCCATTGCAGTGTTATTTATGATTGCAAAATATTAGAAGCTACCTAAATGTCCACACATAGGAGAGTGATTGAATAGACTATGGCATGCCTACGGGGGATATTATTCAGCTATAAACAAATGAGGAAATCTGACTATGGTTGCACATGCCTACACATTCCAGCTATTTGGGAGGTGGAGGAAGATCGCAAGTTTGAGGCCAGCCCAGGCAAAGTTAGTGAGACCAATTACCAAGGCCCCTGTCTCAAAAACAAAATAAAAACAAAAGGACTGAGTGTTTGGTTCAAGTGGTAGAGCGCTTGCCTAGCATGCTTGAGGTCAGTGGTAGAGCACTTGCCTAGCATGCGTGAGGTCTTGAGTTCCATCACCAGCGTCACACACACAAAAAACAAGTGCAAAAAATGTCTATAGCATGCTTCCTTTTATATAAGAAGGAAGGGGAAGTAAAAAAAAAATAGAAATACACCTGCTCATTTGTACAGAAAGAAACAGAAGATGAATAAACCAGAAATGAATAGATATAGCTACCAACAGGAATGGGTGAGAACAGCACATAACAGATACATTACAGGGCACAGTGGAGGGAATGGCTGACTCAGCCTGGGAGTATGGTTATGAGGAAGGGTTTCTCTTGTTGACTTGAAAGATGAGCATGCTGCCATCACCAGGTTGGCTGACAATAACGGGGAGATTATTTCAGGCAGAGGGAAGAGTGAGGGGTGAATGTGCAGAAGGAGAACTGCCTGGCACATGACGTGACCTGAGCATTGAGTGGAAGGGCAGCTGTCATGAGAGAAGGCTGGAGAAGGCAGGCAGGACTTGCTTTTGTGCAACAGTTCAGAGTTTGCATTTTCTCCCGAGTGAGATGAGAAGCCATGGGAACATGTTGAGCAGAGGAGATACAAGCCAGTTCACTCTGCCTGTAGTGGGGGTGTGAATTGAAGGGGGTGAGGAGGGGAGCAGGGAGGCCTCTTCGGAGGCTACTGTATCCACCCAGGTGACACAGTGTAGTGGTTCAGACCATGAAGATTAAGTAGAAGCGTTTCAATTAATTGTGTATTTCAAATTAGCTAGTAGAGGGGATTTTACAGCGTCCCAACACAATGAAATGATAAATGTGTGATCTGATCATTATATGTTATAATAAAGTATATATATATTTATGTTATATATATATACTTTATAATATATATAAATATAATTTGTATATAATAAAATATATATATGTTATATAAAGTATTGAAATGTCACACTGTACCCCATAATGTATAATAATTATATACCAGTTAAAATATATATTTAAAGCCAGGTGTGGTGGTGCACCTATAATCCTAGTACTCTAGAGGCTGAGGTAGGAGGATCATGAGTTTGAGGCCAGCCTGGGTTACCTTGCTTTAAAAAAATCAATATATAGCCAGGTACAGTGGCGCACATCTGTAATCCCAGCTACTCAGGAGGTAAAGATCTGGAGGACTGCAGTTCATTGCCAGCCTGGGTAAAAAGTCCACGAGACCCTCATCTCAACCAATAAAAAGCTGGGTGAAGTGGTGCACACCAGTCATCCAAGTTCCATGGGAAGCATAAATAGGAGGATCACAATCTGGGCATAAACACAAGACCCCATTTGAAAAATAATGCAGGCATAAAGGGCTGAGGGGTGTGGCTCAAGTGATACAGCACCTACCTAGCAGGTGCCAGAACCTGATTTCAAACCCTAGTACCACAAAAAAAAAAACAAAAACAAAAACAGAAAACAAGCAAACACAAAATCAGTATATAAGGCCGGGCAAGGTGGTGCATGTCTGAAATTCCCACACTCAGGAGGCTGAGGTAGGAGGATTGTGAGTTCAAGGCCAGCCTGGGCTACATAGCTAGAACAGAAAAGTAGGAGCAAAATTTTCAGGGAAACGTGATGAGTTTGGTCTTGGATGTGCTGAGTGTGAGAAGTCAGGGGGACATCCCTGGATATTCAGGACTGGGATTCAGGACAGAGGGCCTGGCTTGGGCCACACCTCTAGGGACATACTGGTTGAAAAGATGAGACTGGGTGAAGTCAAAATGGGATAGTGCATGTCCAGAGGGAGAAAACAAGGAGTCCAGTGTCAGAGCCTTGGGAACCACAAATTTGTAAGAGAGTAGGGAAGAGAATGACTTCAGAAAGGTAGCTACAGAGGAAGGGTAACAGGTGCCTGGCTAAGTGGCTCATTGGAGGCTGAGGGGCAGAGAGTTTCGGGAGGGGTGTTCAGGTGTTCAGATTTGCCTCAGCTGCAGAGGAGCATAGTAAAAATTGTCCTTTGGGTCTAATGTTTACTTGTTTTTGGGGGGGTGGGTGATAGGGATTCAACCCCGGGTCTTCTGCATGCTAAGCAAGCACTTTACCACTGAATTACACCCCCGGCCCAGCATGAAATCATTTTCAATACAAACAAAGCAATGAAGATCAAATTATCAATGTCATGAGTTGGGGGCTCTTTGTAAACTCAGATGGTGTGAACATTATGAGTTAGTTAAATAAATCCCTGGGACTTATTCATGGGAGTCTGACAAAGATGATGGGAAGTGCAAATAATGCTCACATCAAATGTGCTTGGCCCACTCAAACACATTCTAATGTATGCATGGAGCCTACTTTAATCAAGGTAAAAAGTCTCCCCTCAAATAAATTAACAGAAGGGCATAGTGGTGCATTTTGCTCACTCTGGAGACTGAGGCAGGAGGATTGCCAGTTGGAGGCCAGCCTGGACTACATAGTGACACCCTGACTCAAAAACCCCAAAAAAAAAAAAAAAACTACAAAACAAAAACCCCAAAAATTACCTACAATGAATAAATAGAATCAAATAAATGGTTTTACTGGTTTGTTTGTTCTATACTGCTATGGATTTTGGCCAGGAGTAAGAGGGCCAAGAACAGGACAGGGAGGAAGGCCTTAGGCACTTTACCTGGTTCTTGCCTCTGATGCCTTCTCTACCCACCACCCTATCCCTAAAGCTTCAGCTGAACTGGAGATAGAATTAATGCCTGGCTTTTTGCAACAGCTCAGATCTTTTATGCAACAGAGAGGCCCACTGATCACAGAGCTTGCCCTCCAAAAAAGAAGGGCTTGAGTTAAGACATTCTGTCCCTTTGCAAACAATGCAGCCTGTAAGCTACTCGCCACTAATTGAAACAATATGCGGCAACTTGAGACATGAAACAGAGAGGCAAGGGACTGGTTTGAACTCTGGCTCTGCTATGAGCTTGCTGTGTGACTTTGGGCAAGTACCTTCTATTTGCTGGACCTCATCTGCTCCATCTGCCAAATAAACAGACCTGACAGGTAATCTCTTGGGGGAAACTGAGGCCCCAACTGCCTACATTTTGTGAAAAATTAATGAACTTTCTTTTATTTTTGTAAGTACTGGGGATTGAAATCAAGGTCTCACATTTACTAGGGGGCCACTTGAGCCACATCCCTGGCCCAATGGACTTCACTTTTTTAGACCAGTTTTATGGGTTACAGTTGAGCAGAAAGTCATCATATATCCTCTATTCCCACATACAGACAGCCTCCCTCCCTATCTATTGACACTCCCCACCAGGATACATGGTGGTGCGTGTGTTATAATCGATGGTCCTCCATGGTTCCACCATTACCACCCAAAGTTCTTAGCTTAATTCCGGGTTCACTCTTGGTGTGTACAGTCTGTGGGTTTTGACGAATGAATAATGACATATCTCCTCCATTACAGTATTATAGAGAATAGTTTCACTGCCCAACACATCCTCAGTGCTCCTCCTGTTCATCCTCCATCCCCTGTAAGTTCTGCAAGCTCTGACTTTGTACTGTGTGAAGTTTTGCTTTGCCCAGAATGCAATGTAGTTACAATCACATAGTCTGCAGCATTCTCACATTGGCTTCGTTTACTTAGTAATATGCATTGAAAGTTTCTCTATGTCTTTTCACAGCTTCATAGCTTAGTTCTTTTTAGTACTGAAAAAATATTCTGTTGTCTGAATGTACCAGTGTTTACTTATCCAGTCATCTTCTCAAGGACATCTTGGTTGCTTGCAGGTTTGGGCAATTATGAATAAAGCTGTCACAAACATCTGTGTGCAGGTTTTGGGGTGGACATAAGTAAATCATTTGGGAAAAGACCAAGGAATACAATCGCTGTTTCATATAGTAAGAGTATGCTTGTGTGAGAAACAGCCAAACTGCCTTCCAAAGCGGCTGTACCAGCAAAGAATGAAAGTTCCTGTGGCTCATATCCTTGCCAGATCTTGGTGTTGCAAGTGTTCTGGATTTAGGTCATTTTAATAGGTGTCTCCTTATTTTTTTAAATTTGCAATTCCCTGGTAATGAATGATGTTCAGCATTTTATATGATTTTTTTAAGATTTTTTTTTTTTTTGGTGATACTGGGGTTTGAACTCAGCACTCTACCACTTGAGCCACTCTGCCAACCCTGAAAATATTTTAAATTACTTTCAAGATCTCCTTGAGCTGGGTATTGTTTAATCTCCAAGTATTTAGAGTCTCTCCCACTATCTTTCTGTTATTGATTTCTATCTTAATTTCATTGTGATCTGAGAGCAAACATTTTGTGATTTTTAGTCTTTTAAATTGATAAGGTGTGGTCTATCTTGGTGAATGTTCCATGTGAGTTTGAGAAGAACGTGTGTTATACTGTTCTTGGATGAAATATTCCTTACATGTCAATTCTATCCAGTTCATTGATGGTGCTTTTGAGTTCAGCTATATTCTTAGTGGTTTTCTGCCTACTGGATCTGTCCATTTCTGATACAGAGGTATTGAAGTCTCCAATGAAAGTAGTGGATTTATCTATTTTTCTTTGTAGTATTTGCACTCTTGGTTTGTGTGTATGTGTATGGCTTTGGGCCTTGAAGCCAGGTCTTCTCATATGCTAGGCAAGCACTCTACCATTAAGCTACATATACAGCCCTGTATTTTGACTCCTTTGTCATACATGTACACATTAAGGATTTTGTGATTGTTAACCCCTTTATTATTATGGAATGCCTCTATTTCTGGTAACTTTCCTTGCTCTGAACTCTGCTTTGTGTGGAATTAATATAGTTGGGCTCAGGGCATAGCTCAAGTGGTAGAGTGGCTGCCTAACAAGCATGAGGTCCTGAGTTCAAACCCCAGTGCCGCCAAAAAAAATAAGATTCAAACCCCTGTACTGCCAAATGATAATAACAGCAAAATCAATATAGCTATTCCCACTTTTTTTGATCAGCGTTAGCATGGTATGTCTTGCTCCAAGGCTTTGCTTCTAATCTATATGTGTCTTTTTATTTGAAGTGGCTTTGTTGTAGACAACATACAATCGGGTCTCCGTTTTTTAGCTACAGTGATAATCTTTCTTTTTTTTAACTTTTTTTTATTATTGTACTAGGAGTACATTGTGACATTTGCAAAAGTTCTTACAATATATCATAGTTGAATTCATCCTTCCGTCATTCTGCTTTATCTCCCTTTCCCCCCATTCCTGGAATAGTTTCAGCATGTCTCATTTTCCCATTTTCATACATGAGTATATAGTATTTCCACTATATTCACTTTCTACACCCTTCCCTCCACATGATACCAACTCCCAAGACAGGACCTGTTTTACATTCCTGTTCTCCATTTTTGAAAAAAAAGACATTTTTGTTTAAGATAGCTACACAGGGAATTTCCCTGTGACATTTCCATGTATTATAGCCCAAATTGGTTCATCTCCTTTATTTTTCTCCTTTCCACCTTAGTCAGTTTGGGGGAAATTCTTAATCATCATTGCTATAAATATCTTTTTGGTTCCTTTCTCTCTTCTTCTTCTGGTATTACCATGACATGTATTTCTACCTTTTGCATCTTCTGTTCTAATTTTTCCCATCTTTTTTTCTTTACTTTTCTTTTCCTCCACCCTCCTTCCTTTCTTCCTTCCTTCCTTCTTTCCTCCCTCCCTCCCCCTCCCTTCCTTCCCATCTTTCTTTCTTTCTCTTTTTGAGATAGTGTCTTGCTTTGTAGCCCAGCTGGTCTAGAATTCACTAGGTGTCCCATGCTGGCCTGGGACTTGTGACCCTTCTGCCTGCTCTCCTAAGTGCTGGGATTGCAGTGTGCACCACCATACCTGATGCTCATCTTTTCCTTTATGCTTCTCAGTTTTGAAAGTTTCTCATGATATATCCTGAAGCTCAGAGTCTTTCCTCAGCTGAATCCAGTCTACTAATGAAACTGTCAAAGGCCTTCATTTCTTTTGTAATATTTTTTATCTTTAGAATTCATTTTTATTTTTCTTAGAATTTCCATCTCTTTATGTACATTATCCATCTGTGGTCTTCTTTATCCATTAAATCCCTAAGTATATTAACCACACTTTAAAAAATCCTGCTCTGATAATCCAATATCCCTGCCTTCTCTGATTCTGGTTCTGATACATGTTCAGTATCTTCAAAATGTATTTTTTTCTTGTACATATGCCTTGTTGTTTTTGTTTGGGTTTTTTGTTTGTTCATTTGTTTTGAGACTGGCTCTTGTGTGTTGCCCGGTCTGGTCTGGATCTATCATCCTCCTGCTTCTGCTTCCAAAGTGCTGGGGATTACAGGCGTGAGTCACCCACCATGCCTGGTCAGGGTCTTGTAATTTTTTTCTTGGAAGATGTAAAGGATATACTGGATAAAAGGAATTGCTGCAAATAGGCCGTTGAGAATGTAGTGGTAAGGCTTGGGGGAGGGGAAACAGTCTATGTTCCTGTGATTAGGTCTCTGTCTTTTGGTGAACCTGTACCCCTGGACTGTGACTTTGACCAATGCTCCCCAGTCCCTGTCCCCCTTAGATAGGACAGAATGGCTACAGGGGGCTGGAGATGGGTATTTCCCTTCCCTCACATGGAAGGCTTGAGGGATCTGGAGTTGGGTATGTCTTTTCCCCCAGGTTGCTTAGGCATTGATATAACGTCAGCAGGCTGGGCTCTAGTAAAATTGTTTTTCTCAAGGCCTTTGTAAGAACAGAATGCTCTGACATATTTCAAAATGTTTTCTTTTCCCCTCCCCCTGCCAGAAGCAGGAGGGGATTTTTCTTATAATCAATGTGAGGACCTATTTGAGTTCCTAGGGTAAAACTCACAAAAGTGTGTCCCCTACCCCATGGCTGGGCTGCTCCTGGAGTTTGTGGCTCTCAAGTTTGTCCATACTGAGCCTCTAGCACTTTGTCAATTACAGTTCAGATTTTTTTCTACCCTGGCACTGGCACCTGCAGAGGATTTTTTTGTTTTGGAAAGGTGTGAATCTCTGAATTGGTCTACCTTTCTCTCCAATTCTGAAGGTTGCAGTTTGCCCTGTGACTTCATTTCTCTGATGGATCCCAAAAGAGTCATTGATTTTTTTTCTTTTCTTCAGCTTTTTGCTTGTTGTTAGGGCAGTGTGGAGACTTCTCACATCCTTATGTGACACACCAGAAATCAGAAGTCTTGATGGTTTTTCTGTATTTATTCAGTTTGCCTCATTGACTCTACTATAAGCTCTGAAACCTTGTTTGTCTTATTCATCTTCTATTCTCATGGCCTAGCGCTTTGCTCTTCCAATCCTGAGGTTGTTCTTATTTGTTTCTCTCTTGTCTGTAGGTCTCCCTCCACTGGGATATAAGCTGCATAAGATCTGGAGCCCCATCTGTCTGAGAGCCCTGTATGCAAGAAGTTCTCTAGAAATACTTGTTGAATGAATGAATGAATGAATGCTTGATTGAATGGCTGAATCTACAAAAAGAGAGGTTTAAATTTGGGACTTGGATAGGAGAGATCTCTGGAAGTTTCCCCTGCCCATACCACAACAGGGTGCCTGTCTAGGCTAGTTTTAAGTACTCTGGAGAGAGCACAATGCTCTTCTAGAAGAACCCAAATCAGTCACATGGGTTAAGCTGCTTAGAACCGTATGGAAAAACAACTTAGCAAATTTGGAACTCAGCAGCTTCTTTCAGCTACCCAGGAAAACAGGGGCTGGCTCCAACATGTGTGTGGGACAACAATTTGCAGCTTGATGTTCAGCCCTTTAAAACCACGTTGACTTATGTAACATGACCCAATTCCTTAGTTTTGCAAAGAGGGGGGAGTGCAACTGGGAGAAGAGAATGCAGTTATTTACCAGTTTCTTCCTAAGGGCAAAAAACAGAATGTTCAGCATTCATGGGAGGGGCAGGAGTTGTGTTCTGCCTGAGTAATTCTTGCTCACTAGAAGGGCAGGGTCAGGTGACAAACTTCCAGAGCTCTGCCTGGCACTAGAATGGGCGCTGCCCAGAGGCAGGGAAAATGTTTTCTTGAAGTTCTAGTTTCTCCAGCACTTTGTCACAATTCCCTGCTATTCCATTTCCCAGGTTTTGTGGGGGAAGCTGGGGATAACCAAGCCCTTCAAGGGAAACTATAGGTACAAAAGTTCAATTAGGAATCCCCAAGACCAAGTTCTAAAAAGCTCTTTGCCTTTGTATTTTTTATTTTCTGTGGTGCTGGAGATTGAACCCAAGGGCCTCATTCATGCTAAGCAAGCGCCCTACTATTTGACCTATGCCCCTAGCCCTTTTGTGTTTGTATTTTGGTTCTGAGATGTGATCTCACTACCTTTGCCTGGGCTGGCAATCCTCCTGCCTTTGCCTCCTCAGTAGTTTGGATTATAGGCATGAGCCCCCACACCTGGCTCCTTTGCCTTTTTCTAAAGGCCAAAGAAACATATGCCTTGACCATCTACTGACTTAGAAGCTTCTAAGATGATGTAGGCACCTTTGGAGGGAGAGGAAGAAGGGAATTTCTGGGAGCTATGATGTAGTCCTTGTGACACTGAGTTGTCTGTGTCATTTTCTGTAAGGTTCGAATGACTGTTCTTCAGCAAGGTTGAAAAGTGTTGAAATGGATCCTGTAATATATTGGGGGGAACAGGGTGATTGGAAGTAATTTTCACCCACAAAAAATCCTTTAGCTCTGCAAGAAGCTATATTCCCACTGCGTGT
This sequence comes from Castor canadensis, assembly GCF_047511655.1. Taxonomy (NCBI): domain Eukaryota; kingdom Metazoa; phylum Chordata; class Mammalia; order Rodentia; family Castoridae; genus Castor; species Castor canadensis. The sequence continues at coordinate 46,561,638 of NC_133405.1, read as the reverse complement.
GATGGTGCACACCTGTAATCCCAGGAGGCTGAGGCAGGAGGAATATGAATTTGAGGTGAGCCTGGGCTACAAAATGAGACCCTGTCTCAAAACAACAAACGAAAGTTACATTCCCAGGAAAAGGAATCTTCAGGAATGAACCTCTCCACACAGCCTGTCTGTCCTGAGCAGGAGGGTGCAAGAGTGTGTGACTGGTGGGAAGAGATTGATCTAGAGGACTCTGCAGGCATCATCCACACCCAGGATTTGAAGGTTCTGTGCTGATGATCCCAAAATGGAGAGGACCTTTTCCAGAAATTTCACTTTGGATATTGAGCCCCAGATTTTAACCTAGGGATCTATTTTAAGAATCACTATCCCCTTTGCCTCCATAAAGGCATTTAAGAGGATAGTCTGGGTCCCCTGTTTCTGGAACTTCTGTGGTGAGAGTCCTCTTGGGTTGCATCCTGAGGCCCCCTTTCTTGGGCCATGGAAACTCACTCTGTGGCAGCAGAGACTTCCCTCTTCAAGAGTCCGCTCTGCTCACCCTGTTCCCAAGGTATCTGGCTCCCTGGGCAAGCATGTCCCCTTATATGGAAGTCAGTGGTCACAGACCTTTTTAATAAAGTTCTTTCTCTTTCTCTTTTCTTCCCCCTCCAATCTCTTAGGATATCTGAACACTCCAAAAAGAAACTGCTAGTCACCTTCTCCAATGTCAGCTCTTCTCTTCCTTCATAATCGAAATGAATTTGTTTGGCAGTAGCAACATGTATTCAGTTAAAGAATTCTCCTTTAGCTAGCAGTGGGCAGATTAAGTTCCGGCCAATGAGATCAAACAAAAGTGTTGTGTAGTATTCTTAGGAAGCTTTCTCAAAAGGAAGGAGCGATCTTCCTTCTCCTCCCTTTCTGCTGCCTGAATTGTGGATAGAATGGCTGGAGGTTGAGCAGCCTTGTTGGGCAATAAGGCAATACGCTAAATGTGGTTGGTACCAACACTGAAGAAGTGTGAGGTCTTTGGTGACTTTAGAGAGAGGCTGTATCAACTCCCGACTGCCTACCTTCAGTTTTCTCTTATGAAAAGATACACTATCTTTTAGAAGCACCTGTTCTTATGTTTTCTGTTATTACAGTCAGAGTTAATCATAATTACACCCAGTACCCCATTCCAGCACGAGATTGTGGCTGGACAAATGACTCTGGATAATGGGCTGGGGTTTTATGGGTTAATGTATGGCTATGGGGAAAAGTGGACTTTTAGAATAGCTTAAGGAATAATAGCTGGGACTCCCCTAGGTAAGAGTCACAGGGATAGCAGTAATACTGCAGGCAGTTTCTGGTCACAGTGATCCACCAGAGAAGCCCCACATTGTGCCTCGCAGGACCCCAGTGCGGAGCATAGTGCCTGACACATAGAACAGTCTCAACTAAAAATTGCTGCTAGGTATTGTGATGTACGTCTGTAATCCCAGCACTCAGGAGGCTGAGGCAGGAGGATCTCTAGTTTCAGGCCAACCTGGGCTACATAGCGAGACCCTGTCTCAAAAACAAAAATCGTTGACATAACAAGGAGATCATTGCTCTCATAACTGACGTAATCACCAGGCCAGTTTACGTGCATGATTTGAAAGGCTGCTAAGGTATAGAGGCAGAAATGTTATAATCTGGGATAAGTGCGATGAAAGAAATGATAATGGGGGACATTTCTTTGGAGAGGGTGGCGGGCAAAGATCTCTAAAGGGAAGGGCTAGTGGAGGGGGAGGAATAAGCAGCTATGCTAAGAGCAGGGCTGCGGTGTGCCAGGAGCCGCCCATCACAAAAGCGCATGCGCAGAGGCCCTGACCGTGTGAGGCGGAAGGGAGCTCTGTGGGGCTGGAGTTTGGTCAGAGCAGGGTGGTGACCCGTGGGAAGGCTGGAGAGGTTGGCTAAGGCCATGAGAGGGAGTTTGGACTTTATTCTAAACACAGTGATAAGCTTAAAGCAAGGGAACAGCGTGATCAGATTTTGTGTTAAGAAGGTCATTGTGGCTGCTGTATGGGCTTGGACAGGGTCCATAGGGGAAGCAGGGAGAGCAACGTGGGAGGCCATGCCTTTGTGGGAGACAGGAGGGTGGCTTAGACTGGGCCTTGGCAATAGAATGGACGATGATAGGCAACTGCCTAGACTGGCAGTTTTCTTTCTTTCTTTCTTTCTTTCTTTCTTTCTTTCTTTCTTTCTTTCTTTCTTTCTTTCTTTCTTTCTTTCTTTCTTTCTTTCTTTCTTTCTTTCTTTCTTTCTTTCTTTCTTTCTTTCTTTCTTTCTTTCTTTCTTTCTTTCTTTCTTTCTTTCTTTCTTTCTTTCTTTCTTTCTTTCTTTCTTTCTTTCTTTCTTTCTTTCTTTTTCTTTCTTCCCTCCTCTCTCTCTCTCTCTCTCTCTCCCCTCCCTCCCTCTCTTCCTCCTTCCTTCCTTCCTCCTTCCCCCTCCTACTCCCCATCTCTGTGTGTGTTGGGGATGGAACCCAGGGCCTTGTGCATGCTAGAAAAGTGCTACCACTGAGCTACAGCCACAGTCCTTAGGACTAGAGATACAAATTTGGGAGCCATTGGCACTGGTACTTAAGATTTTGGGACTAGATAGAACTCACCAGGGAGAGAGGACAGAACGGGTGAAGCTGAGGCCAGAAGCATTCCAAACAAAGGAGGACAGCCTGCGAAGGTGACTGAGAAGGGGGCCACAGGATTATTTACATATTGCCTACTGTCCCTACTGTAAGGTTGTGGCATTTTGAGTGGCACCTCTTTCCTTCTGTCTGCAATCAGAATCAGTCAAGAGACACATCCAGGAGGTAGGCAGGAGATAAGAATGTCTTCTTTATTAATCACCAAGGTGTTCAGAGAAAGAGGGACCATGCTGCCCCCAAACAGGCTTGCTACTGTGCACCCTTTCCCCAATTAAGTGAACGGCCTTCTTGTCCCTGCCATGGAGATAAGCACAGGCCTTCTCTGAGGGGCACAGTCTGTCCCACTAGAGTTACTGCAGGACTGGAAGAGCAGGCAGGAGCACATGCTCTCCAAAGCTGAGAGAGGTGGTAAGTGAGGATGGAGAAGTCTAAGTGGGTCAAGTTCCCTTTTTTTTTTTGTAGTACCGGGGTTTGAACACAGGGCTTCACCCTTGCTATGCAGGCACTCTACCACTTGAGCCACTCCACCAGCCCCTAAATTCCCTTCTAATTCCCGTCTTGCCTCATCTTCTCTCCCATCAGGAAAACATGAAACAAGCCCCAGGAGCAGAAAGGCCATGCCCAACCTGGTCACTCCTGCATTCCTGTTGGCCTACAGTAGGTACTAATGTTTTTTGAATGAATAAAGGCATGAGCAAATCTGGATATCGAGATGGGAACAATTCTCACAGATCATCCAGGACTCACTTATGCCCAAACCCTAATCCCAGACTAATTCCATCAACATTTCTGTGGAGGAGGCATCAAGATTAAAAAAAAAAACTTTCCCCAGGGGATATCCACATGCAGCACTATTGTTCTGGCCCAACCGCTTAGTCCAGAGATGACCTTTAGAGCGCTCATGGTGAATTACCCAATTTTCTGATCCCAGGTGTGACTTAACTCACTGGGCCATTGCTTGTGCTTCAAGATACCTCTGTCTAGTGGGTAGGTTCATGACAGTTGAGATGACAGTGCCCTGGATTGAAAGGAAGAAGATATGTTTTGGCGAGTTCAGGACCTACAGAACCAGACTTTGGTGGTCAATTCATTCTGTCTTCTTTTTTTTTAATTATACATTTTTTATTAGGATATATTGATTATGGGGGGGGATTCGAAGTGACAATTCCAGTCAGACTTATATTGTACATTATTTACATTTCCCCCATCATCTCTTGCCCCTCAGTCCCTTCCCACCCCACCCAAAGCAATTGCAAGAGGTTCTTTTAGTTCTGTTTCATATAGGTATATGAAGTCCATCAACCATATACTGTCACCATGGTGACAGCAAATTCCCCAGTGGAACAGCAGGAAGTACTGGAGAAACCCAGCTGAGGAGGTTGCAATGGGCTGGGGCTGCCTTTTTCTTTCTTTTTTTGCTTCCACTCCTCTTCTTCCAGTTCTTGTCTTTCTCTGCCCACATCCTCACCATCATCTCTTTCTTGATCCTTTCCTGCCCTCTCCATGTAGCTGCATCAATCACAGGTCTCTCAAAGGCAAACCAGTTACCTTGGCCTATACCAGATGTCCTCCAAAGATTCCACGCCCCTCCCTTCCATTCTGGTTTTGTGATCCAGAACTCAAAAATGTGCTGTCATATTATAGGCAACCAGAAGTGCCTTATGAACTGAAAAGTGAAAATGGCTGAGACAGAGCTGGCAGAGTGGCTCAAGTGGTAGAGTGCCTGCCTAGTAAGTGTGAGGCCCTGAGTTCAAACCCTAGCATTTCCAAATAAAGGGGGGGGGAAGCTGGGAGATAACAGCTTAGCTGATTCCTTCCTATGCAAAGTTGCATGGTTTTTAAAAGTACGTATTGGTCCTGAACTCTCCCAATCATATCTTCTTTGCTGTTCATTGCAATCTAGGACCTAATAATTTCAAGTGCAAGATTAACCTAATCACCGTGCAGAGGCATCAGTAATGAGCACAAGCAATGGGCCAGTTATCTAAGTCACACTGGGGATCAGAAAATAGAATGATTGACCATGACAGTTTTAGAGATCATCTTTCCTATGTTCCCTGGGTGTTCCTTAATACTGCAACATGATAAGAACTAGGTATGAGATGAATAGAATCTGGGCACTAGAAGGGAGACTGAGACTTAGAGAAAGAATGTAATGTGTCCAAGTCTCACCGCTAGGGAGCTCTTCTTGGTGTCTGGACTTACTGATGGCTGGCTTAGAAATGATCCTGTATAGCCATTTTGTTTTTCAGCTTGGAAAACTTGAGTTTTAGAGATGCCAGTGACTTGCCCAGGTCATTTAGTTTGCTAGTCAAAGACTAGGACAGCAGCCCAGGAGTCCTGAACACCTCTTCCTAGAATACCTCAGCCACCTCAGCCTTTCCCAAAGTAACTTTAGGCGCTAGTTTAATTTTATAAGATGGCAGGGCTTGTACTAAGGACTCTGAAGAGGAAACGTCAGAAAGACTAGACCAGAAGATTAAAATGAGAGAAGGTTAGCAAATCTCAGTGTTCGATTTGAGGCTTTCCCTAGCTTGTTCTTCATAGCCTGCCTGCCCTCCTTGGCTCTTGGTCTTCTGCTCCTCCTCCTCTGCTGCCACTTCTCTGGGGCCTTGTGTCTACCCCAGCGACTGTGACATGCAGACATGCACACATCTTGCAGCTCTTGACTTCATGTTTGCACAGCTGGGAGGAGCTACTTGCATATGTAAATATGCTTAGCTTGGTTGGAAATCCAAATTGGAATTCACCTTCCTTCTGAAAAGCTCTTCCAATCCTGGGACTCCACAGGGGGAGGTGGAGAGAGGCTAGTGTTTCCTGGGCACAGAGTGCCAATGTTTGGTATAATGACAGGTTTGGAGATGGGCAGCGGTGATGACTGCATAACAAAGTGAATATATTTAATGCCACTGGATTGTACACTCAAAATTGGTTCAAAGGAAACCAGGCCTGGTGTTACCCACCTGTGGTCCCAGCTACTCAGGAGGCTGACAGTAGAGGATTGCTTGGGCACAGGAGTTTGAGACAAGTTTGGGAGACATATGGAGATTCCTGTAAGAGTAAAATGCAAAGCAAAACTGCACCGAGAGTCCATCTCACCCCAGTTAGAATGGCTATCATCAAGAAAACAAACAATGGCAAATGCTGGTCAGGAAAAAAGAACCCTTTACACTATTGATAGGAATGGAAATTAGTGCAGACACTATGGAAATCAGTACACAGTTTCCTCAAAATAAAAAAGATAGAACTACTATATGATCCTGCTATATCACTCCTGGGTATGTATCAGAAGGAATGCAAGTGACTCATAGAGATAACTTTGCACTCATTTTTCTAATAGCCCTATTCACAACAGCCTAACTATGGAATTAGACTAGGTGCCTCTCAACTGATGAATGGATAAGGAAAATGTGGTACATATACCCAATGGAATATTATTCAGTCATAAAGAAGAATAAAATTATGTTGTTTGAAGGAAAATGAATGGAACTGGAGGTCCTCATGTTAAGTAAAATAAGACAGACTGAGAGACAAATATCATGTTTTCTCTCACAAGTGGAGTCTAGACCAAAAAAAATGACACGAATGTAAAAAGGGGTTCTTTTGGGAGGAGGATCAGTGGGAGGGGAGGAGAGTAAAAGGAGAGGGTGATGGGGGTTAAGTATAATTGAAGTATATTATTTGCATGTATGAAAGTAGAATAAGGAAACTCATTAAATTATAGAAACAAGGGGGAGGGGGATGAGAAGTACTGGAGGTGGTGAATATTTGATCGAAGTATTTTGTATACATGTATGAAAATATCACAATGAAACCCCTTCGTACAATTAACATATGTAAATAAAAACAATCAAATAAATGGTTAAAATGATAAATTCTGTTATATATACATTAAAAACCCAAAACAAAAGACGTTCATGTTATCCTTGACTTAAGGTTACTTTGCCACCAGGTTGTGCTGACTTTGTGCCTAGTGGAGGCTCTTCAAACTTTCCCATGCTCCAGCATCACTGGTGACTTGTGGATTTGTTAGTAGGTGGTTGCTAACCTCTGACCCCCTCTGTCATCTCTGGGTGAGGCTGGCATCTACATTTTAAATTTCCCGACAAACTCAACATCGGTGGACTGCAAACCATACTTGGAGTGATACTTCTTTTCAGTGTCTTTTGGTTCTATGCTTTCCTTTCCACCACCCCTATTCCTGCCCGGCTGGCCCTCATCACCTCACACCTGGATTACAGTAACAGCTGGCCAGCCACTAGTCTTTTCTGGTCCAGCCTCTCCAGCTGCCAGGACCCATCTTCTACAAATATCTTTTGCATCACATCACTTTCCTTCTCAGAAGACTACCATGGCTCCCTGGGAACTATCAGATGCCATCTACCATCACTTGGCTGGGGACCGGCCAAGTCGGCTTCCCATCCTCCCCTTTCTTCCTTCTCTATCCACTCCCATCCCTCTTACACTTATTAGTCATTTTTTCCTTAAGGTTAGTCCCTCTTCTAATTGGAATGGTCTCTTTCCTACCTCCCTGCCTCGTGACCACTGTACACTGGCACACTTCTGGTTACATGAGAGAAATTATGAAAACTTCAGATTCTCCATCCTGTTTCTTAATGCACCCATCTGGCCTCTCCTACATCCAGGCTCTGACATTCACTTTGGGCAAGCTGCTTAACCTCTCTGTGCCTTAGTAGTTGTGCTTTCTCATCGGTAAAATTGGAATTTGGGGAGGGGGGGAGGTCGAGGTATTGGGAATTAAATCCAGGGCCTTGCACATGCTAGGCAGGTGTCATATCACTAGGCTACACCCTCAGTCCTTCACAAGGGGGAACTTAATAGGACATACCTCATGTGTTTGTGAGAGGATTAAGAATCAATAAATGTAAAAGGGATCAGAATGGTGTGTGCCATAAGGCAAGTACTTTGTAAGTAATATCTATTATTATAAAGTGTTGAAATCGTTTCTTCTAGCTAGCTCCTTTCTGGAAAGCATTTTTGCTTGGAATAGCTGACTGCTGGAGTTCTCTGTTAAACCTTGCCTGATCTGGTGGAGAGGGTTAAGTATTCAGTATTTGGGTTCCAGTGAGCTTCTCTGAATAAGGCAAGCTGAGGGCCTACAAAGCTCTAATTTGGTCCATCAGTCCCTAACCAACTAGGAGGAGAAGAGGTGAAATTTGAGAGCAAGATTTTCCAGAATAAGTCAGATTATGTTAGGACAACTTCAAAATACCATGAGGAACAGTGGGGTGTGCGCCTTCTTTCCTCTGGTCTTTCTAGAGTCTTCTCTGCCCTGTTTCCTTATCTCATTCTCTTGCTTCCTTCTCAGGAACCCTCTCAGGACCACCTTCCTCTGTGGCTCAGTCCCCAGCCTAAGAGCCTTCACCTAGTGCCCAAGCAGTCCTTTTTCATAAATCATCTATTCCCACATTTCTCTTCCAGTGTCTTTTCTTTAAATTGACAGGTAAACTTATGTGTATTTTATTGTGTACAACATTATATATATATATATATATTTATTTATTTACTGGAACCACTAAATCTAGCTAATTAACGTTTGCATTACTGTTCTAGTTTTCAAATCCACAATACTTTTGTGGCAAATTTTGTGACAATTTTTTTAAAAGCCTTGCTGAGGCCAACTACAGTGGCTCAAGCTGCTCAGAAGATAGAGATCAGTAGGATTACAGTTAGAGGCCAGCTTGGGCAAAATGTTAGAGAGATCACCATCCCATCAATGGCTGGGCGTGGTGGCATGTGACATCATTCCAGCTACATGGGGAAGCACAAATAGGAGAATCATAGTCCAGGCCTGGGCATAAAGCAAGACCCTATCTCAAAAATAATCAGAAGGGCTGGAGGTGTGGTTCAAGTAGTAAAGTGCTGCCTAGAAAGAGCAAGTCCCTGAGTTCAAACCCCAGTACCACAAAAAAAGTCTCACTGAATTCAGTCATTGTCATTGTTCCTTCCTTTTTTCTTTCTTTCTTCTTTCCTTCCTTCCTTCTTTCTTTCTTTCTTTTTTTTCTTTTCCTCTCTCCCTCCCTTCCTTTCTTGATCTTTCTCTGTCTCTCTCTCCACAAAAAGTCTCACTGAATTCAGTCACTGTCATTATTCTCTCTCTCTCTCTCTCTCTCTCTCTCTCTCTCTCTCTCTCAATTGAAAGTTCAACTACTATGGAATTGGGGAGGTCTGAGTTATTTTTGATATTTTAAAGGGGAACCACTGCCCCATGGGATTTGTGGGAACTATGGGAGTAGCACAGCTCCCTGGCACTCAGTTTTCTTGTCTGTCAAATGGAGGTAAATCGTAACTGCCTCTTTTTCGAAAGGCAGGAAACAGAATGTTCTGCCTTCAAGCAGGGGCTGTGGAGAGGGGCTTTTGTGATCCTTGCGGCTATACCAGGAAGGCTGCCCAGAGGATCGATGAGGCAGTAGATGGGAGGTCACATGGTGAGGCGAGGTAGCATATTCAGGCCCAAGAACTGCAGATGAGGTTGTTTCTTTATCCTCAGTGCAGCAGGGCCAGTGGAGCCCAGAACCTCAGACCATGAAAGCCCAGGAACACTAGGTTTTTCTGCCTTTCTCCTTCTGCCTTCTTCTTCTGTTGTTCTGTGGAACAACAAAGAGCTGCTCCTGTGTGTACAGAACGAACCTCCACAGTTCCTCTTATCTGCTCTAGTAACCACTGTGGCCTCGGAAGTTGCAGTGTTTGTCTCTGTTTAGGCGGGGTTGCCTAGGAAACAAAGTTGTTCTCTGTTTACCACTATGTGACTATGGGACAAGTTTTTTCCCCTTTCTTGTACAGAAAGGGCTTGATGACCAGAGAGTGGGTGTTACTGGGCTACTTTCTGGGTTTCTTTTTCTTCTTCTTCTTTTTTGGTGGTACTGGGGACCAAACCCTTGTTTTTTTTTTTTTTTATTTGTTTTGGTTCAGCTGGCAATTGAGGGTGGGAAGTCTACAGAAAACAGAATAGTCCAGAAGTCCACAGACTTGATTTGTAAGGGAGGGGGTTTGGGAGTAAGTGGGGATTGGGAGCCTGGTCAGGTAGGAGTGGCAGCCTGGGGGCTGGCAGTGCACTAATCCAGCTTGTACTGGGGCCAGTAGCTGTGAAAGCTGCCTGTGATGACCACATTGGCAGGTGTAGACAGTGAGTAGCAAGATTGGGAGCAGGTGGAGTAATCGGGGCTTGGGAGGCCAGCAAGGAGAGGTTTGTAACATTCTGAAGAAGGGCTTTAGTGGCTGAAAAGAGCAGGCCAATGTGAATGAACTGGGCAGAGAAGGAAGCACATACTCTGATTACTATTGAGTAGTGATTAGTATAAGGCAGGGGGCCAAGACATCTCGGTCACCTTGAGGTTTATGGCTCTGTCCAAGTGGCCAAAGGATAGCTGGGTATATGGTACAGGAAGCTGAGATTGAGTGGAGCCACCTATATAGGGGTAACCATCTCCCATGGGGACACAGTAGACTTAAAACAAGTCTCAGGCTAAGGTGGCCCCAGGAAAGGGTGTGGTAGGAGAGACACTACGTGCTCACCAAAAGTCGATCAGAGAAACAGCAGGAAATGGCAGAGAAATAGGGCCAGGAAAGGGTAATAATGAACAGCCGAGAGGGAGCCCAAGCCTTAGATTTGGTCTTGCCCACGGGCTAATGGCCTTTGTGAGGGACCGCTCAGCAGTGACAGCGGAGAAGCAGGGACTGAAGGCATCTTTCTTTGGGCAGTGTGGAGGTAGCAGAATTAAGGAGGTAGCTTTACCATCCCACACATTCTCCTTTTTCTCACTAAGCTGCTTTGCCAAGGTCAAGGGTCAGAAGTAGGTTGGTACTGAGGTTGCATGATGTGATGAGGACTTCAGAAGGAAGAGGCCCCTTATGTTGCTCTTTCACATGGGCACCTGCCCTTTTTGGCTCTCTTGGGGGTATCCTTCGGGTACCCTCAAGCTGAGGTTGGATATTAGTAGTCAACTCATTGCTCACTCTGCAGCTGTCCCATAAAAGCCAGAGCAGGGCAGAGAGGGCTGCTAGTTTAAGTCCAACCCACATAATAGCTGTGTGACTTTGGACACAGTGAGGGTCCAGAGCACGTCCTTCATGTAGGGACTGTGTGGATGATCTGTGATCATGGAGGGAGCACAGGCCTAGCATTTAGGGGGTATGTGACAAATATTTGGTGGGTCAGCCAAACAGCCTCCCGCCACTGGGTAAGAGGCCTCCCCCACCCAGTCCACTTCACTCAGTCAGATACCAAATTTATTTTTAGAAAAAAAAGAGCAAAGTTTATTGAAATTTCAAGCTACATTTGAAAACTCATAGTCCAAATCCTGGAGACATACATCAGGATAAGGTGTCAAAAAGTGGAAAGTGTTCACTGTCACAGAACCCCCTTAGAGACAAGTTCCCTGGGAACATCCCCCAGGCCCCATGGGACCAAAGCCATTCATTCCCTCAGTCATCCCTTGTCCACAGCAGGACGCCGTCCTTCTATTCACCTGAAAGTTTTCCATAAGAATTAAAAAAATAAAATAAAAGTTCTCAAACGACAATGTGAAGTCCAAGCTGATCTTCTCTCAACCCCATTCTATGTAGTCAGCACCAGTGAATGGTGGGTTTGGCATTCCAAAGAGGACTTCACACATCTTCAGTGGACAAATGGGGAAAGGGCTACAGCAGCAAGGCATCTGTGGCCACAATCTGAGGCTGGTCCCCTCTCCCTGCCTTTACTCTGAGTCTCACTTTAACCTAAAGCACGAACTTGATCAACTTGGTAAATGAGCACAGTCAAAGAATTAGCTTTAAGAGGTAAGGGACCAGTTGATACTCTCAAAGCTGGTTAGGCCTTTCAACATGTAGGTGTATGTGGATATGTAGACATCACTACACTAAGATATAGGTCTAGCCCTATGGGGATATATATGCATTTATGGCTATATAGAAAAAACTATGCCAATACTAACCAAACAGAACTTTGTAAGCGCTCATCCCAAAGCTGTAATCCCACACTGGGCTGTGCACAAAGCCATGCATTATACCATATTAACCAACAGAAGGCTGACTTGGCTCAATCTCTCCCATCTGTGCCCCTGCCTTGGCGAGGCTGGGGAGAAGCGAGAGGTTGCCTCTGCTTAAAACACAAGTGGCTTCTTCATAGGAACAGTCGTAGTCAGGTGAAGCTGCTGAAGATGTCCATGGAAATGAGACAGACCCCTTATGCTTTCTGGAGCAAACTGGCGTCACACCGCAAGCTACCTTTCTCCTTTGCCAGCTGCAACTAAGTTGCCCAGGAACCTGGGAGCCCCCAGGGCGCAGTGGCATTAGAGGCTCACTGGCTTGGGGTTACTGTGCCCCATGCAACTCAGCCTCCAGAGACCTGCTCTTTGTCAGGGGTCTGTCACTGGAGTGGACCCAGGTGGCCATGTCCTTGGGACATCTCTTGGCACCAGCTATGCTAGGTGTAAAGTTCTCCACGTGAGATGACGCTTGGGGAGCCAAAAACAAACCGGAAAGAACTAGGTAGAACAAGTTTAGTGGCTCTGTCCACCCTGAGGACAGAGCCACTTACACCGCAGAACCACCAGGGGCCTCGGGCGTTTGTGGGGATTCAGGAGCTGGCTCCTCAGGGCCCAGCCGGGACTGGAACTTCTCCAGCTGCTCTGGGCTTGCTAGGGTCTTCAGGAGGGTGTTCTCGCGCTCCAGCTGGGAGTTTTTCTCCACTAGCTCTCGGATCTGCTCCTTTAGGATCTCCACTTCCTCTCTCACAGCATACATCAGATGATTCTTCACGAGATCCTGCCGTGGAAGAAATTACAACGAAGCCATTCATTAGCCATCCACAGCACCTTCACCCTGCCATCAGCCTGCCTGCTTCATGTCACTGCCCTGTAGTCCCATTCCTCATGTTCCCTTCTCCGAAGCACTTAGACCCTCACTCAGGACAGGTGCAGGATTTGGGCCTTGCTGGGGTCAAAGCCCAGCTTTAAACCAGACAGCTTCCCTTCCAAGTTTCTGATGACTTCCCAGTCTAGCTGTTTAGAGACCTCTGCTGCTGCGGTGGGAGGCAGGGGAAGGGGACCTGCAGTGCACCCCATATTGTCGGTCTGCTTTCCAAATCTTCACCAAGAATATAAAATTAGCTCTTTTGGCATCTCCTTTCTTCCACATGACACAGTATATCGAGTTGCAGCTGTTCTGAAAACTGGAAGAGATGGGACACTGGACAGGTAGGGGCAGAGATGGCTGCATGTTTTCTGAATTTGATGACTTCACCGGGGCCAAAGAACTGTGACATCAGGCTCCTGAGTACAGTTAAGGGGCTTCTAAGTGCAGGAAGTCCCAGCCCCCACAGCCATCTTGGCTGCTCAGTGGCTGTGACCTCTACCTGGTAAGAAGCAGGCAGAGGGTGGAGTGCTTTACTCTGTTTCCTTCCAACTCCTGCCCCCAGCCCAGGCTCTGCAGAGGCACTGCAGTGCAGATGCATCCAATGAGCTCTGGCCCCTGCCAACTGCAGGAGGCAGAGGAATGCAAGCCTCAGCTCTCTGCCCTGCAAGGTGGTGGTGGTGGTGGTGGTATGTCTGTGTGTTGGGGGGAGAGCAAGAGGCTGCTGCAAAGCCCTGGGATACAGGAGGGGTCGGAAGGAGGGAGGCCAGCAAGGGCAGACTGGAAATGCCCTAAAAGGGTCACTGTGAGCAGGTTCTACCTAAGGTCTCCAGGGAGCTGCGAAACAGGAAGTTGGCTTCCTCAGGCTTTTGGCTAAGGCCTTTGCACCCACCCCCTCAGTCCTGCCCAGAGTTACATAAGCAGCAGCTAAGTATGGGGATGGAATGACGCAGTAATGCCACTCACTCACCATGGCCTGCTCAATCTTGTTGTCTATGGCCACCACGCTGGCTCCAGAGGCACTGCCAAGACAAAAAGGAAAGCGACCCGTTAACCCACTTGGTTAGATTCTGTACCAGGCAGCTGCGGCCCAAGTCCTCCATTTCCCCGCCTCTTCCTCCCGTGGCCTCCCTGGCAGTTTGTCCTCAGGTCCCTCTTTGGCCCCTGCAGGAAGCTGCATGCACCTCCCCACCCAAGCTAGCTCTGTCTGTGCGGCCGCCGCCCTGAGTTCCAACCGAGTGGAGCAGCGCGCGGGTCCTGGGGCGCACGGGCCAGCATGGCCTGCTCAGGAGATTGGCAAACAATGGGGCGCCCGGCCCAGAAGGTCCTAGGAAACCTACCGGGCGGCGAACCTAGCTAAGAATTACTTCCCAGCTCGGAAGCTTCTGGCCTGGTCCTCAGCGATGCACGGCCAGCTCCCTGCCCTGCCCTGCCCTGCTCTGCCCGCCGCCCCTCGGCCCACGGCTGCCTCTGCGGCTGCAGCAGCTGGTTCTCACCGCGCAGCAGCCTCAGGGACGCTCCGACGGCGGATCCCAGCGCGGCTGTGACCCCCCTTCCTGCGTCCCCTCCCCCCGCCCCTTCCCAGGATGCTGCACCGCGGGGAGCAGGGACCAGCGGTGCAAGGCTAGCTTGGAGATCCGGCTCGGAGCCCAGCTCCCGCCAGCGCCCCTCTCAGCTCCGGAGCTGGGGCCGGGGTTACCTGTTATCCAGCTTAACGGAAACCACATCCCCTCCAAGCAGGGAAGAGAAGAAGGAGATGGAGAAATTGTGCAGCTGATAGACCGCCACCTCCATGGGGGTCTGATACATTTCGGTGTTCATGGCTCGGGGTGCCTGGGCGGGCTGGGCGGCCGCTGGCTGCTGGCGCGCTGCACCGGGCTGGGCTCTGCGCTGGAGTCTGGCCTGGGGCTAGGAGGGGGCGAGGGCTGCCGAGCAAGCGGACCCAAATCTAGGCAGGCACTCCAGCTGGAGTTCAAAGGAAGTGACTCCAGGGGTGTCACCTAGTGTGTCACAAACTCCACAGCCGCCAGTCCAACCCAGACTCAGAGATATTTCGGCTCCTGCTTCTTTATATAGGAGGGGCCGGTTGCGTCACATGGCGTCAGGGGCCATGCAAATGAGTGCTGTACCGGGCTTTGTGGCCCAGTTAAACCACATCCCCTCCCTGAACCTTAGGCTAGGACTGTAAACAGTTCAGCACTTTCTTGTGCCAACTGGCATCTCCAAAGAGGACTCTGTGATTTATAAAAACCAAATTGGGGCTGATTTCTAGAGAAATAAGAAAGGCTCTTAACAGGAGGTGAAAAGCATGCAGTAGAGGGCGGTGCTGCTTTTAAAAGCTGTTCTTCAGGTGTCAGCCAGCATACTTCCATGGTTTTGCAATGCTCTTCTGTCGTTCTGCCTGGACACCCACTCCGCCTGTTAGGAGCCTTATTTTCTCTGCTGGCTGCCTTCAGTCTCTCCTCTGAACACATACTCTTTCGCCTGCGTGTTCAATCTCTCAGCAAACAGCTGTCCCTTCACCTAGCCAGCTAGCTGGCTCACCAGCCTGCCTCAAACTCCAGAGTCTTTCCACTCATCTCTTCCTTGGGATGTGCAGGTGTGCGAGTATCTGTGCACTGACATGTGCCCAGGTCAGTGTCACATATGTGGTATAGGCACAGATCTGCACTGATCTGCACATGCATGTGTGAGGAGGAGAGGGTGTCTCAAATTCAGGTTAGTGAATCAACACATATGAGGAAGAGCTAGGTGGGTAAAAGAGTAGGCCGAGAGGAGCCAGGGTCTCACTGTGTTGCCCAGGCAGGCCTCCTGTCTCTGACTCCCGAGTTCTGCCGATTACAGAAGTGCACCACCACACCAGGATATCCCTATTTTTTTTAAACAAACAAAATTTTGTTGCTTTCCTATGAATAAAAAAACAACAAGAAAACTACAAACCAAGGTTATATATTAACTACCCCAGGGAAACACCTGGCCTGTGATGGGTACAGCCATACATACAGCATTAGAGGGTACTTCATGAAAAAGTTGACTCCAAGCCACAAGGAAAATGAATTGATTGTTGCCTAATAATGGTTACACATGGGCCAGGCATGGTGGGGCATGTCTGTAATCCCAGCACTCCATAGATGGAGGCAGGAGACTTTGGAGTCTGGGCCACATAGTGAGTTTGAGGATATCCTGGGCTGTGCAGTAAGACCTTGTATTAAGAAAAGAGTTACATATATTTCCATCAAAATATATTTTCATCCTCAAGCTGAAAAAGGCACTGGAGACTTGAGGGTCTTTCCTCCTGCTCCTTCCAAAGTGAGGCCACCTGGTGGACAGCAATAGAATTGCAATCAGAAATTGCAACCTGGGCAGGGAAAGGGACAGGTGATGCAACAACCAATATTTTTTACACCAACCTGGGACTAGAGGAACATTTGGTTCCACCACATATACAATAGTTTGAATGAGGTTGAGGCCAGTACCCATGAATCAATGCTGCACAGGCGGTGGTCCGAAGAAATATCCTAATGCAATCATGCTCTTGGAAAAGTACTGGGGCCTCTTATCAGCAAAGAAGGTAATTATTATTTGCTTGAGGATATTTTTCTTAACAGGTACCTGGCACTGACACCCTGGCCAAGGCCCCAGCCAAGCCCAGTCTGAAGACCTTGACTCCCTCTGGGCTTCCAGTGTAGTTTTGCCACTGAGCAGCCACCGTTTTCAGCTTCCAGATACAATGGCCACTGTGTTTGCGGTGGACTGATCAATGAACTCTCCAAGCCACTTCACCCCACTTTACGTGGGAGATAATGCCAATCTCAATATGTTGTTAATGTCAGTCTCTCTAAACCTGGTGTTTGCACTGAGCTGCATGCAGTAGACAGGACAAAGTGCAGATAATATTCATAGGTCATCAAGAATGTCATCTGAGGGGAAAAACCCCTTAAATCAGGAGCTTAATTGCTACTGAAATTCTCTGATCTATTCATCTTATCTCTGTGCCACCCAGAGTTTTCTTGGTCCAGGAAGAGTCTCTGAGTTGGTCTTTCATTGGCTTGTTAATTTTTTTCTAAACTCCTGCTACCCACCCTAAGATTCCAAGGGAGATGGTGAGAAGAAAGGAGAAGAGAGAGACAAGCTGGATGGCAAGAATGAAATACCACTAAGAAAACAGGGCATAAAACAGAAGTAAAACAGCTCTTTTGATGTTGACTCCCTTAGGTGGAGACAAAGGCAAGGAAATTCAGGTACTTTGGGAATGGGGAGGGAAAAGGGGTTAAGTTTGCTGGCAAGGCTGCATTTGGATGGTTTGCTAATTATATTTCAATTATAAAAACAAGCTGAGTTAGAGACTCACTGATCATAAAAGCTACCATTTCTGGATCATTGGCTATGGGCAGACACTGATGGTTGTGCCACAAATCCTGCAGTGTAGGCACTATCACCATCAATCTACAGACAAAGAAACTGTGGGGGGGGGGTCTCAGAAGCTACCTTGCCCAAGGTGGCAGAGCTAATGAACTGCAGAGCTCAGACTCCAGCCCAAGTCTTCCCGACCTAGAAACCAAGTTGCTTCCTACTACTACACCTACTTATGGCTGCTAGTGGGTCAGGGAGCAGGCTTGTTGAAAGAGCAGAAGTTCTTATGAATGAGTCAGGCAGTTGAGGGAATGGGTTGGAAGTGTCAGAGAGGAGCGAAGGGCAGGGAAAGTACCCTTGGGATGCCAGCAGCACTACTGGAGAGGTCCAGAGGCCGACTTTGAGCTCTCCAAGCGCAGCCAGCTTTTCTGAACATTGAGGATGGGAAGAATACCCGAACTGTCTCAAGATGCTTTAGAAGGCCGAGTTCACTCACATCATTTCAAAAGACAGCCAAGAAGTCCGCAAAGAAAGCTATGTCTTTCTAGGAAATGGGAAATAGTAATCCAGCCAGGTGGCTTCCTGAATGGAATATGTAGTCCTGGGGTGTACAACATTCTAAATAACGTGTGCAGTCTCTGAATAAAAATCACAGCCCAGTCAAACATCAAGTTCCGTGCTGGGGGCGTGGCTCAAGTGGTAGAGCACCTGTCTAGCAAGAAGGAAGCCCTGAGTTCAAACCCCAGCACCACTAAGGAAAAGAAAAAGCTAAAATGTCAAGTTCTTGGGGCCCCACTCACTGGCACCCTTAACAAAGTCCCCTTTTCCACCTCTGCTGTGCTCATCTGTTAGAACAAGGGCATCAGGAAAACAAGCTCCTATCAGGGATTTAGTTCACAAAGAAACAACTTCAAAAAGATGTCCTCAGTTCAGCCCACACAGGCTAATCTCTCATCACCCATATGCTCCAGTTCCATTGAGGGTGAAGTGGTCATCTTGAGCCCCTGTGACCCTCCATTATCAGAGAATGATTGAATGCAAGGGCCCTGTCCCATAAGGAAGACAATGGACTTGAATGTCTCTACACAAACAAGGACAAGGGAGATCGGGGTAGGTCCAAGGTGGGGAGCAGAAGGAACCCCAAGGATTTTCTGCTTAATCCTTGGCGCACCAGAAATTTCCTCTGCCCAGAATAGCTGCACCAAACCTTGCAGTGGGTGGGAGTTTGTGTTGTACATGACATCCATTATCTGATCTAATATTTCGGAGTTATATGCTGATCTGAGACTAGCAGTGTCCTTTTGTCCTGTGAAGGTGGGCTCCACACAGGAAGACAGTGGCCTAGGCAGTTAAACAGCTCAGCAACCCCAACACTGGTAATTGTTTCTAAGCTCCCCTAATTGTTACATCCCACAATTTACATTGTAGGCAGGATCCAGAGCCTGCATGCCGTGCCAGACTCACTACTGGCTCTCAGTTCTAGCCCTAATTCCATGGGACTTTGCAATGAAACAGACATAGCTGGCCCTACCTCTCTTAGGGGTGACCTTCTAGTGGACAGTGATATAGTGAGGATGTGACCCCATTCTCCCCATTTCAGGAAGCTCTGGACTCCAGCTTACTCTCTTTGAGTTGGAAGTCGTAGCATTCCCACCAGTCTGTTCCACTTCAAAAGCCAGACTCTCCAGGACAAGAGCCTTTGACACTTTGGGTTCCCACGGGACAGTGGACTGGTGTCTGGGCAAAGTCTAGGCAGCAGAAGCCTCGGGCAGGATCTCTGTAAGCTGATGAGGGGTGGGGAGCAGGCTTGGGTGGGTGCGGTAAATTGGGGGAGGCAGTGAGGGGGAACATCTCACTTCCCTTTTTGTCACACTTGAAACATTGTGTACCACACAGCCATAAGGAAACTATTTGTAGGCAAGTCTTCCTTATTTTCTACAGGGAATGTTCCACCCAAGGATTCGGCAATGTTGCCAGCAAAACACAGGGTCCTGTGTCAGGAGAAGCGGAAAAAGACATGATGCGAGAGGTGCAGGAGCAGCCACAAAGCAAACAACTGGGTTAGAAGCTGGAAGAGGAAATGCAAAAGGATACTGAGCACTAGTCGTTAGTCCAGAGTCAATGGGACGGGTTGAAAAACCCCGCCCCCCCCGCATACTTCTTACACCTTCACCACGACCCCCTTCCATCTGAGGCTCCATCTAGTTCTAATTACTTACTTGTCCCTTTTCCTGAAGAGGCTGGGGGAAAAAGGAGGCTGAAATGCCATGGCTTAATTTGTCCTTGCTTCTCTCTTGTCTTCTCTCTTCCCCTCTGGTTCCACTCCAGTGTGGAAGACTAAAGACAGGAAGGCCATCACCACTTACTTTGACTTCATGGAAAATTCCCAAAGTCCAGAAGGAGGGAAGCAAGAAGCAAAAGACAATGACAGAGAAAGTGCCTTGTTCTCTGCTGATCATGTGAACTGCCCTGCATGGCCAGAGCCCAGAGGCCTGACTTTGAGGGGTCCGAAAATGGGGAGGAGGATACAGAAGCAGAAGGCAGAGGAGGGGCGGCGGGGAGAGGAAGAAGGGGCCTAAGGAGAATCCTGGAGGACAGATGGGTATGCTCTTGGAGAAGCAGCTCCAGCAAATGATTTTGGGCATGCCTTGGCACTGGGTGATGGCAAGAGCAATGAATTGTGCCTTTCAGTTCTCTCCTGGACAGGGTCCCGTGTGAGCTTCACAAACAATCTGAGTGACACTAGGAATGGCAGGAGGAACTGAACCCTGTTTTAACAAAGCACTCTTACCCCTGCTGCCCCAGGTTCCCTCATTCAGGGAAGTCAAAAACTGCTCTTGTCAAATCACCTTTATCACCCCAACTTTGATGGCTTAATATGAGGGGGAGTTGTCCTGGCATCTCAGCAGGACTGGAAGTATTGGTGATTTATCCAGGAATGCAGTTTAAGCTCAGAAGATCTTAAATTTCATGAACCTTGTGTCAATATTTATGCCTCTCTTCCTTCCCCTTATGCCTTGCAGCTGGGAAAATTTACCTCCATAATTTTTCCAAGCCCTCTTCTCGTTTTCCACCCTCCCCAATATCCATCTACAAGCATGAAATAGATATTCCTGAAAAAGAGGTTTGTAAAATTAACCTTGGTAAATGGAATCACATCCTCCCTCCTCCTCCCCACACTCACTGCCATTAACACTCAATTTGACTCAAATCAATTCAATTCAAATCCGACTGAATGCTAATTCAAAGCTCAGGGCACCTTTCAGAGAAATTTTAAAAAGCAGACTGGTAATACAAGTCAAAAAATTGTGCTTTCTTCCAGAATATTCTGGGACTGTAGCAAGTTCAGAAGTTCTCCCTATCAGGTAGACCTTAGTGAAAAGTTCATTTCAGGAAAAGCCTAGGGCTTGGGGGTGCACAGCAGGAGTGTGGAGTTCAGGAGGACCCCACCACTCTCATTCCTGGCATGACTTCACCTCATAGGATGGGTGGGGCTTTTCTCCATCCTACTTGAATGAGGTGTAATGCAGCAGACACAAAACTTGGGTTAAAATGGAGCCTAGGGATCCTCTGACACTGGCGGACAGTGTATGGAAGGACCCTCACTCTGAATTTCTTCCTTTACCCTAGAGGACTGCAAAGTAAGGGGACAAAGCCAGTCCCTTCCTTCTGCAAAGGGCTTCTTTGTTTAGCCTAGGGCTCACCTCTCCCTGCCAACCTCTTTGCCTTCCTCCTTTGGTCAGTTCACAATCTTACCCTTACTTCCAACTCCCTTAGAAGCAGGTGCTAAAATTCCTTACCCTCCCCCACAGACCAGCGAGCATTTTCAGGCAGGCAAGCAGGTCCCTCCTCACAGCCCACCCTCTGGAAATCCTGGTGCACTATAGCCTTCCAGGGGCTGGGAAAGACAGTGGCAAGAACATGGCCATTTGCCATGTCTGTTTTTCTGCACAAGCCCTCCACCAGCTTATTTGGGCCAAGGAGATACCGGCAGGGCCTCTCCCCTATTCCCTCTGCTCTGTGGAGTCATCCCAAGAGCTGAAATCCCAAGTCATTTTCTCTGGCAGTTGCCAGGGTTACTTTGAGTGGCATGTTAAGGACTTGGGGCTCCTGGAAATGCCTGGAAGACAAGAACCAAGAGGACCTTGTCAGGGACGCAGAGGCAGCAGGCAAGGGGCCTGTGCAGAGGGCAGGGGTTCTGAGGTGGAGCACCTGGCTCCATTGTGGGCCCACTATAAAATGGGTGACCTTTGAAGTGGTACAGGTTTCCTAAGGAACAAAGGGACAGTTAATAATGCAGGCCTCTTCAGGGCTTCTAGGCTCCTCGGCCATGATGGGTAGGCATTATTAGCTTCCCCTGGCCCTGGCCTTGTGTTCTTGAGGCCTTCCTTATCTCATAGCAGAGCTATTCACCATGGGCTCACTTGAGGTGGGTCCTTGATCCCTTTTGTGGGACTCTATGACTTGTGAAGAGGGGCTCTGCAGATTGCAAAGGGCCTCCAGCTCTGTAGCCACCATCCCCCTTCCTGGATGGAGAAAAGGCAGCCCAGCTGGGGTGGGGAGCAATGGTAGGGGCACAGAGGGCATGCTACTCCTGGAACAGAAAGAAAGGAGAGAAACAGGGCGAGCTTCTCCCCGGGCAGGCCCCCCAGCCATGGGAGCAGAGCCAGGGAATTCAAAGGAGTGCTGGGAGGGGCTAAGGAAGGCCTCCTGCCCTGTTTAAGAATTGCTGACAAGAAATACACACACCTTATCAGGAAGAAAGAAAGCACACACATACATTTATGCAAACAGCTTCTCTAGTCACTTCCAGAGAGGGGCCTCATCTCTCTCTCTCTCTCTCTTTCTTTGCTGTTTCCAAATCTTCCCCTTGACCCCAACAGTGTAATAAGGCCAACAAGGTATAGCAAGATGGCAAGACAGGACCAGCCAGAGTATTAAAAGTCATGGCCTGAAGGTGAGAGCCAATAAAGGGCCTACCTGAGGAACCCCTGTCACACCACAGATACTGAGACCTACTTTGTATAGCAAGTTCTGCTACAGTTTGGCATATTCCAGGTCAGTTGTCTATTCTCCCATCTCTTTCTCTCCCTCCTGGAAGCTTGGTTAGATCACGAATGAGACCTACAATGAGAAGGATAACCCTGAACCTACTCTGAATTACATTTAAATCGTTGGCAAATTTTACCACCCTATTAGGAGGAACAGACTCCTTCTAAGATACTTCACAGCTGCCTGTGGGAACTCCCAGCCTGTGAAGTTGGGGACATGGGTGTGGGCATCACACTGAGGAAGAAAGAAGAACCTAGGCTAGAGAACAGGAAGGGGATGATTTTTCTCGAACAGCACAGTTTGGTCAATGAACCAGCCCGAGCTTCCTTATATAGAAACCAGATGTCCTGTAGCCCCCTGGCTGTCACCACCCAATCAAACATGGGTCAATTCCCAGGTTAACTGGAGGGGTGTAACTCACTCCCCCACAGGAACCTACAAAGGTCTGACTTCCCAGGATTGCTGTAAACATGCCCATCCCCACTCAGATCCAAGCCTGGCACTCACTCACCTCTACCACTATCATCCCATCCCAATGGCTTGTGAGCAACCACACCCCCCAACCATGAGGCTGCCCCACTGTTCACTGTCTCTCCTCTCCTAAAGAGAGCAGAGGGGAATGTGCTGTTTTCTGTGGTATGCATCCAACCTGGGTTTTGGAATTTTGTTTTATTTTTCTGTTTAATTTACACTGCCTGCTAGGTTTGGGGCTTATAAATTTTTAAAAAGGCTATACCCTCCACCCAAGGCCTGGACTTCCTGGCTGCCTTCCAGCAACAGAGTGACTCTTTCAACCATTTCTCTTACTTGACCGTGTTAGGGGTAGGGTTAGAAGAGAAAGATGTTTTCTGTCAAAAGCCTGGAAATCCTTAGTTCCAACCTAAAATACCAGTGTTTGAATAGGAAATGCCCCGGAAAAGCTCACGTGTTGAACTCTTGCTTCCTAGCTGGTAGCATTATTTTGGGAGGTTGGGGCCTCACTGGAGGAAGTAGGTCACTGGAGGTGTGTCTTTGAAGGTTACACCTGCTCCCCTGCCTTTCCTCTGTACTCTTTCCTGTCCACCATGAGGTGAGTAGCCTTTGCCACATGCTCTTGCCACCACAATATTCTGTCTCGCCACGGGCCCAGAAGCAATGTAGCCAAGGACTATCAACTGAAACCTCTGAAACCATATGCCAGGTTAAATAAATCTTTTCTTTTCTTTTTTTTTTTTTGGCAGTACTGGAGTTTGAACTCAGGGCTTCACACTTGCAAGGCAGAGGCTCTACCACTTGAGCCACACCTTCAATCTTTTTTGCTCTGGTTAGTTTTCTCTCACTTTTTGTTCAGGCCAGCCTGGACCACGCTCCTTCTATTTTATGCTTCCCTCCTTTGCTGGGATGACAGGTGTGTGCCACCAGGTCCAGATTTTTCCATCGAAATGGAGGTCTCATAAACATTTTTGCCCAGGCTGATCTGGAACCTCAATCCTCCCAATTTCATCCTCCAGCATAGCTTGGGATAAGGGGGTGGTCTCTTGAACTTTTTGCCCAGAGCTGGCCTCAAGCTGTGATCCTCCTGATCTCAAGCCTCTCAAGTAATTATGTTTATAGACATGAGTCACCATTGCCCAGCTATATTCTTTTGTCCTTTTAAGTTGTTCTGTCAGTTATTTTGTCACAGAGATGAAGAGTCTAACACAACCAACCCTCAGCCTTTCCTGACAACATGAATGTGAAGTACAGAAGTCACCTTACCAAGTACAGACTTCTTTTAAAGGCCACAGTACGACAGTAAAGATAGAGCACAAAAATGCAAAACTCAGAGTATGGCATTTAAAAAAAAATTTACTTACAGTTGCCTTTGTTGCCACCGAGCAAAGACAGAAGTGCCTACATCATTGTGGGTGGAGGCTTTGTGGGCAGAGTAGGCCTTCAAAACCCATGGACAACGTAGCACAGTGGGCCTGACCAGGAAAGACTTGCCAAAGCTCATACACCTTAAAAAATAAGAGGAACACTAGCCCCTATGTCTTGGGATAGTGTTCTAACAGCAAACTGATGAATCCTGGTCAAAAGTTCTGACATCCTGTTATTTCCTAAAACTAGTAATACTGTGGAGTTTGTTGACAGAGTTGCAGAAGAGCTAAAGTAAATATGGAGACTGAGGGACAGCCAGGTATAGATGGTTACTAGCTCTGCAGTTGAGAAGAGGGGAGTTTCACAGATATCCTTTGGACATTCTGAGGAACCAGGGCCTAAGCACAGTTGGGAGAAAACAAAGGAGGCATCTATCATGTCTCCAGGGATTCCTCTCCAAACAATGGGCTGCTGCAATGACGGGTTGGTCCATGGACTGGTACCGCACTCCAGAAAGTAACGATAAGGAGATTGAAGACGGACTCCCATGATGCATTCCTCTGGGAAATGCTCTAGCACCCATCCTGAATGAACTTGGTCTAGCGGGAAGAAAATGATGTCAGGAAGCCAGAGTTCTTCTACCTTGGCCAATAGCTTAGCTGGGGGCTGCAAGAAGGTTTCTGTTTAGAATCCTATGCTGCTAGATCCCTCATTCCTGAAATGGGAGTCACGTTCCTCCCCCATATAACAGACATCACACAGGGTGTACATGTTTATGACACCCTAAGGTCCGGAAACATAATATTTTATTTTTTTAACAGATTAAAGATGTCCTTGATGAAATCATATATATTTGCCTTTTATTTCCAGACTTTATGAACTTTAGTTGGCATTCTAGAATTCTTTGGAGGGTGAAAAAGGGCCGTGGGAATTGTGATACACTCCATGATGAGTAAGGGCCCATGTCCCCAAACACTAGTGGTAAAATGGCTCCTATTTCAATGCTGTTTCAAAGTGTCATGTTTCTAGCATTCTGTCCAGTTCCAATTTTTGTTCTCATGTCTTCACAGGTTATTCACACTGCTTATGGGGAAGGGGTTGTTTGAAGAATTGGTGTGAAAATGAAATTGGTATTTGGTATTCTTTTTAAGTTCTTAGCAATCTTTCCCTATGGAGGATATCTAACTTGCACAACTTTTTGACCTTTACAGCCTCTCCAATGGTACAATCCATCACCAGCAGGAGCTCTACTGTTTCAAGCAGGATTGAAGGCACAGCCAGATAGGACCATGACTAAAAGCGGGCAGTACAAGGGCTCAAGTGTGCATGCATTAGCTGTCTAGGGTAGAACACAGACTCTGTGAGGGCAGGGGCTTTTCTTATCCACCACTGCACATCCAGGGCTGGACCAGTGCCTGGCACACAGGGTGAACGTGGTAAATATGTGCCGAATAAATAAGTAAAAGGGCTGGCTAAGTGTTAGAACTTTGCTAATGACCAGTGGGGAAGAAATAAATATAGGCAAATTCATCTATTAGCCTTTTGTTAACACTTGACTTTGGGGCCAATCATTGTCTCTGAGAGAAATTCTGCAGTTAAAACACAAAGACCTTTGAAAATCAAACATACATGGGAAATCCAAACATAGTTTAATTGACTAAGTGGCCACTAATGATCTAGAATCAAGGCCCAATCTCTTAATAAAAGGGATAATTCACCTGGGTGTGTGCTCCTGGTTTTTTGCTAGTGCTGAGACTTTGGTTAGTTTCCATCTTTAGCTAAAGGGGCTGGGTCAGTTGGGAACAGGTCGCCCACAGGGAGCAGTAGAGGGTGACAAAGTCCAGGAGCAGAGTAGCCAAGTCTTATCTGGCACCAATATCAAAGAGGGATTTAGGGCTAGCAGGCCTGATTCTCTGAGTGACAGCCATGCAACTGGAATGATGGAGTGGGAGGAACAAAAATCATCCAGATAAAAATATCCTAACACTTACCCATTGGGCTTGTAATCTTGAGGTCCTCTGTTAAAATGCAAAGTCTTTCTCAGAGGGGAGCCATTTAGTTTTAGTTTTTCTTAGGGCAGGAACATGATGAGCTCCTCAGCTTGGTCTGAATAGGCTGGGGCTTGGGGGGGTGGGCATCACAATGGGTACTGATTATCTGGTGGCCTTGGGTTTTCAGGAGACATGCAAATGTGCCCAAATATTTAATACTAGCTGTCAAGAAGCAAGTGAGTGGGCAGCTCTAAGGGTAGTGAAGTTTCTGGCTCCTGAGCACAATTGGGGAATAAACACTGAAGCCATCTGTCTTATAACTGGGATTTCTCTACAATAGGCTCCTGCCATGGTGGGCTTAGTTCAAGGATGGGTACTGGGCCCTTAAACAGTTAGTAGTGATAGGAGAACTGAGAAAGACTCGTGCATACATGGAGGGAGGTTCTCTGTGGGAACCACATTAGACCATTGTAAATGAACTTCATCAAGTTTGAAGAAAATGATGTCAGGAGAGCAGAGTCCTCCTTCCACCTTGGCTAGAAGCCAGCTGGGGGACTGCATAGAAGGCATCTAAACACACCCATCCTCATCCCTGAGATGGGAATCATGCCTCCTCCCGTATCACGTATATACCACGCAAGGTGACTGTTTTCTCCTCTTGTTGGTAAATAAAACTGAGCTGTTATGAAGGTGTCATGCATGTGGAGCAGCAAGGCAGCCTTGGATATACTGGGGACGTTCACCTTCAGTGCTGCCTGTCTGGGGGATCTCACCGGCTTGCTCACAACCTCATTCCTAGATAAGGTCTCCTCCTCTAGCTCTACTGTCTCATCTATAAGGTAGCAGAGCTGAGAAAATGACCCCTGGGAAGAGCCTGTGGCTGAGAGGGGTTGATGGAGTCTCCTTCCCTGGGGTGATTTCTTTTCACCTAGAATCTCCTGTAACCTAAAAGGAGTAAGTCTAGGGAGGGAAATTTCAGGGGAAAGGCAGGTCACTGGGGGAGCTCTGTGGACATTTTCTGCCACTCTGTAGCCAGTGGCCTTCTCAGCCTGTGCACCAGGCGGCCCTGACAGAAGACACCGTATTCATATTAGAGCTGGTGAGGGTAGCCTTGATCCTCAACACCCCTCCTACTAGCCCTTGTAAAACTCTAGAAAACTTGGCCCTGGGGCTCCCTGTAGCTTGATCAGGTTGATAGTCAAATGCCTGACATTGAGCCATGCTGGGCCTTGGTGAGGAGGGAGGCAAGAGAGGGGGGCTGAGCACCCCCCTAATCATGTAGCCCTGTTGTGAGGTGCTGACAGCTGGGAGAGGACCAGTTAGCCTGGGGCTCCCAGCCAGCAGTGTATTTTCATCTTGTTTTGACTAGGACTGTCCTCCCCTGTGTAAACACATCCACATCAGGGGACAGAAAATGTAGAACAGCTTAAAATAGGTGGGTGGAATGCACTGCACCCCCGAATCACCAGTGTAGGAAATGCTCTGCAGGTGGGCCTTGCTTTAAGCAAAACGGACAAAGGAAAAACCAGTCTCTATTTAACAAGAGGGCAGGGGTGGAGAGCCGTGAGGGCTTAGCTTACCACTGGGAGATCTCAAAGCCTCATCTGGTCCAAATAATAATAGCAGCAGCACCCTGTCCTGATTGCGTAGAGGGCACTGTGCTAAGAACAATATATACCTTAG
The DNA here is from genome assembly GCF_047511655.1 of Castor canadensis. Taxonomy (NCBI): domain Eukaryota; kingdom Metazoa; phylum Chordata; class Mammalia; order Rodentia; family Castoridae; genus Castor; species Castor canadensis. The sequence goes on along the minus strand of NC_133405.1, from coordinate 46,534,212 downwards.
TCTTTTGAACCTTGTCAGCAGTCTCAGGAGTGAGGTATTATATTATCACTAGGTCCCTTGTATAGAGGGGCTCAGGGAAATCATTAAATGACTTGTCTGGGGTTGCACAGCTAGTAAGTGGCAGAGGCCAGATAAGAATCCTCGGTCTGTGATTCTAAAGCACTGCACTGTCTCTAACTGGGTGTTGCCCTTTTTTGGTTGTTGTTGGAGGTGCTGCGCTGGGGAGGGGGGATCCCCCTTCCCCTCCCTGCATACAAGGGCTCCCACCACTGAGCCTGCTACTGAGCTTCATGCCGGCCCTTTGCACCTTGTTTTGAGGAAGGTTTCACGCAGTGCCTGGAACTTGCACTGATTTCCCTTCCCACTGACCCCTTTTCACCTGCAGGGGAATGGGAAAAGCATCCCTATCAGGGTCATGGTGGGAAGGTCCTTGGGGCAGCTCTTTCCACTGAGTAAAAGAATCCCAAGACAACGAATTCCCAGGAGGAGTGAGCCCTCCCCCTCTACCACCTCAAATGGGTGGATGGGATGGAATTGCATTTCAATGCAGGAACTGGCAGACTAAAGTTTAGCCATTCTCAAGGATGGCCCCTCAGTAATGGCAAATGGGTAAAAACTACCCAGAAGCCAGACTAGAGAAGGAACAAAAGATTCAATATAATCCAGCATAAGGAAAGACCAAATGTAAACGTGTATTTTGAAACAAAAAGTCACCCATCCTGTGTCCGTGCAGGGCTGGCCTCCAGGCTAAACTGTGAAGTAGGAGCCTGTCTTTAGGACCTTCCTGCTTCCTTTTCGGGTACCTTCCTTCTGCCTGTTCCCTCAGGTGACCTGTGCCCTCCTGCTGCCTGGAAGTTTCAGGGTGGTGGCTGGGGCACTGGTGTCCTAGCGATGCCCTTTTTGGAAGAGACTGCTAGTCTCCCTCCCACAAATCAAACGTACCTGGCCTTTGGGCTGGCCCTAAAAGGACAAAGTAATTTGTTTGTGGAAACGGTAGGCAATGCCTTACCAAGTTTTCCTCAGTCAGATCACAGGTGTTTTTGTCAATGGTATAATTTTAGTCACAGGTAGAGGGTGGCAATGGTGAAAGGAGACTGCTTGTCAACAATTTTTAAATTTTGCCAGAAAGGTCATGCTCTGTTCTGCCTATACATAAGACTGGTTCTATGTATAGAGATAAATACATACTTACACTTATGCTCTATTCTTTCAAGAACATAGAAAAAGCACTCGAATAGTAATCAGGAAAGCTGGGTTCTAGCCTGGTTTTGTCCCTGGCTACCAGAACAACCTTGAAAAGTCCCATAACCATTCTAGGGCCCAGTTCCCCTCAACTGTAAGATGAGAGGGTTGGGGCTGCAAATTTGCATGTAGGAGGTGCTCACCAATGGAGTAAGCGAATGACTGGATGGCAAAAGTGACTTTTAAGATTGATGCCAGCTCCAATACTCTCTGCCATGATCTCTTCAGATGCATCCATTTACAATACCTCTGAGGTCAAGAGGCCTAGGCCAGGGGCTTGGTAAGACCTTCAGGCCTTTTCCCACAGGATGTGTCTGCACCATCCTGGGTATGGGGTAGCCTGTGCTGGGGAGGGGCGAATCTGGGACCAAAGGCAGCAAGCAAAAGCTTTCATGGGCCCCAGGAGGTTTGCAGGATGCTGGGCTGGCGCTGGAAGGTGGTGTTAGGACTGTAGGAAGGGCAGGGTCGGTCAGGAAGAGGAGCCAGAGAAGTAACTTTTGCACAGTTTCTGTAAAAATGGGAAGCCAAGATAACAGAGACCTGGTGGGTGTCTGGGCTGAGGTAGGAAAAGTGCCGAGATACATGGTGAGTCAAGGTCAGGAGCTGGAATAGGGCCCAGAGCTTACAAGCCTCTGCTCACCCCCTTGGGACTGACCCCTGGCTCCAGGCCAGCTCCCTGAATAGCTGCCCCCACCTGCCCTTCCACAATTCCAGCTTCTTAGGACAAACTGCTTCCTTCTCCGGCCCCTGACAGAGCTCTCTCCTCTCCCTCCACCATAGTTATGTGGAAGTCCTCCCCCAACCGCCCTCCAGACTCAACTGACACAGTCACCCTCTCTAGCTGTCCAAGCCAGCCTTGCTTCTGGGTAGGTTTGCCCCTTCACAGTGTTGCCCGTATTCACATGGACCTGATTCCATTCCTTACACAAAAGGAGGGAGGTCTGCCAGTCATTGCATGTCTCTCCCCTCCTAACAGCCCCTGCCCTACTCCACACCATCCACTGCCCAACCCATTCCTAGGGACACTCCCAGACAGTATTCTGAGGTGCTGAAACCATCCTCCCTGCCCTCCCTACTCTTGTCTTCAGCAGCACCCTTTTGCATTCTAAGAGGCTATAGTTTCAATCCAGGAAAAAACAAATTTCTAAGAGTGACATTTTAGGTATGGGTGTGGGGGGTGTGGGGGGTAGATATTTATGGGGTCCTTTCCAGAATTCTTGAAATAACACTATGGAGAGGGTTACCTACTCTAGACACCCATTAAGCCAATTCTGATCTCCACTGTGCCCAAAGTTCTGGCCCCATCCTGCCATTAAAACTGTGCAGGTAACCTTGGGCAAACTGCCTAATCTCTCTGCCTCTCAGTTTCTTCATCTGCCAAATGGAGGCAATTATCCTTGCCCTACCCACGTTGGCAGGGCTGCAATGAAAATTAGAGATTCTGTGTGTGTGTGTGTAGGAGAGAGAGAGGGAGAGAGGGAGAGAGGGAGAGAGGGAGAGAGGGAGAGAGGGAGAGAGGGTGCTTTCTAAACAGCAAGGCCCTGAATGAGTATCAGGGATTATGCTACATCCCTTGCTGAACTTGAAGGACTCTTTCAGGTCCAGGGTGATGGCTTTGCAAAAAATGCTCATGTGCCCTAGGCCTGCCCCCTTTCCTCTCTCTTAACTTCTGTCTCTCTTCTAAGACTTGGCCCTTAGCCACATTTGATCTCCTGTGCACCTCCACCCTGCTTTAAGAACATCTACCCCACCCTCATCCCCCTCACCGCCCATCCTGTCACCCTCAGGCTTTCCTTCACCACCCAAGAGCCTCTTGCCACCTCTCTCTCCAGCTTGCCCATGATCCCACTTTCCCAGCCCTGACCTTAGGCTTTCCCCATCAAAACATTGAAGAGGAAGGGCTTGGGGGGTGGGGGTGGGGTGGGGGGAGATAGGACAAGACAGGACTGACAATTGGCTACAAAGGCTGAGCACAATGTGGAACAGAACACCCAGCATGTGCTCAAGAAACATACCATTGTCTGGTTGCATGTGCTGGGGGAGATGTGTGGGGTAGAGTCTGCTTTGGGGCCCCTGACATCTTGCCAGGTAGACAATTGCCTGCTCCACCTCTAGGTTTGGCAAGCCCTGCCCTTCTGTTCTTCCCACCTACCTTCCCCTTCACCTCTCAATCCAGAGAATGGGCAGGGCCATTTCATCTCTAGGACCTGCACACTACAATGCGATTTCAGTCCTCCTTGGCCTAGTGCCACTGAGTTTCTCTGGTAACCCCACCTTGTCCCCAGGGATGAGAGGCTGTGGAGCAGTTTGGGGCACCCTCTGAATTTCCCAGCACGAGCGATCAGCTCCTTCTGTGGGCCACACCCAGGAGTCTTCTTTCTCATCTGAAGTAGCCTGGGCTTCTACCCCAGCACTCAAGGCTCCTGGGCTGGGGAATGAGACCCGTGCCAGTACAGCATGGATCGGATAGTTCTGCCCCTATCCAGGGTGTCAGCATCTCCCTTGGAACATCTCCTGGTCTGGAAAGTTCTGGAGAAAAAGTCTCTCTCCAGTTGTGGGTGCAAAGGCCTTGCTTTCATGTAAGTGCTCCCCCTGGGCTGCATTTCAACCCTCCTCTCCCCAAAGGGGGAAATTAGAAGGAAAAGGTGACCTTGCTAGGCCTCGCCAGGGAACTGGTGACAGGACAGCAATGCATGGCCTCATTTTGTTGGCCTGTGCTCCTGTCTCTCTCCTTCTGTCCACTGCTGGGCCCCATGTAGGCAGGCAGGTTGGGAGGAGGGTGGGACACCTTGGAGAGGCCATCTGAGAAAGCTGGTTTCATAATGGAGCTAAGGAAGGTGGCCCTGGTAGGGAAGGACTCTAAAGGGAGCAAAAGAAGTGGGAGGTTGGCCGAGGTAGATGGCAAGCTGTCACATTTATTACCAGTAATAGCAGTAAGAATAATAGCAATTAATAAAAACAGTAACAGCTACTACTTATTGAAAGTTTATTTTGTTTTGGTTTTTGTGGTACTAGGGTTTGAACTCAGGGCCTCATGCTTGTGCTGCACCACCTGAGCCACTCCACCAGCACAAAAGTTTATTTTATAACAGGCACTGTGCTAAGTACTTTTCGTGAATTATTTCATTCATTCTTCCTAACAATCCTATGTAAAAAAATTACAAATGACAGGAGGAAGCAGAAACTCAGGAAGGTTGTGACCAGCCCAAGGCCACACAGCCGGAGCTGAGATTTGAAGATCCAGTTGACTCTAGATTCATAATCTTCCCTATTTACCCAGCCCTGTGCCCCAAGCATGGGCCCCGCCACCAAAGCCACCAGCCTGCACACTTCCGCCTCCCATGGCCCTCAGAGACCATTACCTGGAATTGCTTTTTCTTTACTCTTTTTTTCCCCCTAAGAGATTAACATTCCAATTAAGGATTTGTTTAAGAGCACCCCGAGGATGGGGATGGGGTAACACAAGAGTACGAGGCTCTGAAATCAAGAGACAGACCAACTTTTGCTCCTGGCCCTGCCATGAAATTGTCATGTGACCCCTAGCAGGTTGAATCCACACCTGCACAGATTCTATCTATAGTCCTAGGCTAAGATCAGGAAAGAATAATATCCAAGGGTATCAAACAGTGATGGGCCCTTGACCACACTTGCCCCAGTGGAAGAGAGTCTGCCAATTTGGAAGTGTTCCAGCTCTCCACCTTCCACTTGGGGTTTGTTTGGTGAGTGTGTTATAGCACTCACCATCTCTTAACATCTGATTCTGGGACTCACGACAGAACTCCATGCCAGCTGTGGCTTCTCACCAGCATGCCCTCCAACCAAGCCTACTTTCACCAAACAACACATTCATGTCCTTTCTAATCACTCCTTTGAGATGACCTGGACTTGCCTTTTCCTTTTCCTTCCTCTCCACCCTCACCCCTCCCACTGCTGTTCTGAGAATGCCATCCTTCTTTACTCCTTTCATAAATCTCTAATCCATGCTGGCTGTCTCCTTCCTTGAACACGCAATTCTCCCCTTTGGCTTACTTGGCATCTCTGGCTCCTTTTTATTGTGTTTTGTTTTCTCACATATTCAGAGAGATGAAAGGAACCTTGCAGATCAACTCCTTCAATTCCTTCCTTTTATGGATGGAGAAACTGAAATTTGGGTAGAGCAAATGACTGGGCCAGGGTCACACAGCCAGGTAGGAACATAGCCCCTGCTTCATTCAAGTCTGTCTAATTCAAGAGCCTCTGTTCTTTTCCTCTGCTCTCTTGCCCTCCAGGTAAAGCATTCGCCTACCATCCACCACCACCCTTCCTCCTTTTCTCCAGATGTGCACTTACTGTGCGCTCACACTGCCGAGCACCAGTTCTATTCCCTAATTGTTTGCTATGTGTATCTAGTTTTCCCAACAAGAAAGTAGCCTGGTTGGCAGGGGGGCTAACTTTCCTCCCACTGGAATGAGGTACAAAGGTAGGAAATGACCTGCCTATTGTCATGTAGCTCATTAGTGATAGAGTTGGGAACAGGATGGAGGCCACCAAGCCTCCACTCGGGGCCACTCCCACTCCATTAAGATGCAGCACACCTCCTTTTCCCTCCCAGTTCCCATTCCTGTACTGTCCTGGAATGTTTCATTCTTGTCCCCTCTGCTCTACTCCTTCTTCCTGATGTCTGCATTTTTCACAAGCCTCTTAGGTTTTAGAGCTGAAGGGAACTTGCTTATCACTTACAGACCAAGAGAGGGGAAATTGCCTGAATTCAAATGGCTAATTTTGTGACACAATGGCAACATAGCTCAAGTCACCAACTCCCAATTCAGAGCTCTTTTAGCTACTCTCTTCCTGCCTGAGATTTATTCCTCTGGTTCTTCATGCTTAAAAATCCACCCTCAACTGACGACCAGCTCCTGCAAGATCTGAGAGTACTTGGGCCAGGGTCACACAATGTCCCTGGGGAAAGGTGGAAGGAGTTTGAGAGGCTTAGAACCACCCACACCTTCCCATTTCCCACCCTGGGAGGCCCAGCTTGACCTTGCACAGGGTGGTGACTATCAAGCATGTGTTGAGATAAAGCCATAGCCTCTCAGATTCTCAGTTCATGGCCTAGACATTGGCGTCAAAGCCTGAGCTGACTGCAAACGAAGTCAGTTCACTGTCCTCCCAATGGAAAAATCTAGTAAAATCAATAGCACTTATAACGTCAACAGACCCAGGGACCTTTCCTCTGTTTGTTTTTTCCTCCTGGGCTGCTCTTTTCTCACTCACCCTGCTGTGAAGGCACAGACAGCACAGGAATCCAGCAAGGGAAGCTGCAAAGGCCAGATCACAGCACTCAGAGTCCCTGGACCAAGGGGATCTGGGGACCTGTTGAGGTACAGATGACTTGTGAGGACCCTGGCCAAAGCCTTCTAGGTCCTTTCAGGCAATATTCTTCCGATTCAAGGTACTCCCTAGCAACTGGCACCTGGCTGGGAAAAACAGGAGCTGCCCAAAGCTCCAGTAGGGATTCTGGAAGCTCAGCCCTGACCCGGCTTTGTCACCCTGGGCCTTCCCTCAGTAAAAGAACAACCCAAAAGTCAATTAGACACCACCGTGAGGCCTTCCTGTGCTGGGAAGTGTCTGAGGCTCTCAGACTGCAGTGGATGTTGGCCCTTTGCCCAGACATCCTCCCCACCACACCACGGGTGTGTCCTACCTTCCCTCCATGCACACAGAGTGGCTGTCCCATGCTGTTTTCTGCATGGTCTCAAACAGGCTGCTTCTTCCTGCTCCCAAATTGATCTTGCCACAGAAGTCCTGCCCAGAGTTTCCACCACTAAACGCAGTCCTTTATGTGACAGTATTGAGTTTATTCCAGCCTGGATTCATTTGATAAATATCCAGTACATATTGAGCACCTCTTGAATGTCAGACACTAGTTGTATCTGTAAACTGTGTTTTATGCTACTGAATAGTGCTGCAACCCATGAATTCCCCCTAGCACACAGGGCTAGATAAATAGCAGATTTTTGCTACTGAGCAGAGGAAGCTCAGGGTTGAGATGTGAGGTAGGTCCTGAGAGTAGGCATGTGCCCTGGTGAGGATCCATGGACACTGGGTATTGAGGCATGGGCACCTGAGATGGTGAGCTAGGAGATGCCCCTTCTATATAAACTCCTAGGAGAAGGGACAAGCCTAACATTTCAGAGCAGTTGTCCTGGGTAACTGTAAGAGGCAGAAGTGAGGATGATCCCAAGGACCTCCAGAGCTCAGGGACAGTTGTGCCCTCTTCTCTCACTCCTGGCAGCAGGGAGGCCTATTGGCCTCTCAAGAAAATCAAAGGACAGGCATTTGGGAAGAAGTCTCTCTTTTGAAATAACTTCTGGCTACCTATGCTTGGTTCCATTACTGGTCGAAATGCATCTAAGACAGTCAAAGGCAATGAGGTAGCTGTTCAGTAGAAAGTTTTCCTGGTTAAATGCTCTACCCCACCTCCTAAATGTATGAATAAGACTTTGCAGCTCATCTCCTCCTAAGCAAGGTCTTGGCCCTGTGCCTGGTCCCCCAACCCTGCCCTCTGGGTGATCTTACCAAAGACGCCAAGGGAGTTGGTAGCAGGGGCTGGGAGCAGAGCCCAGGTTTATTGGATCCTGGCCTGGCCTTCTTGCCTCCAGACCCTGCTGCCGCTCCCTCTTCTCTCTTGCCCTTTGTGCTCAGTCTGCATCCCCTAGAGACTCTTGTCTCCCACCCCCCACTAGCTTTCATTGGGCGAGATGTTTTCCCTCCAACACCAGTCAGTAGTCTAGCCATATGGGACATAGGAAGTTTGTCTGGCTGCAGGAGGGGAAGGGCTGGCCACTTTGCTCGTCCGAGACCAGCTTATCAGGATCCCTAAGGCAGCCATTTCTACTGGGGGTCCTAAGTGCAGGCCCTGAGCTTGGCTTCCCAGAGCTAGGGCCAGGTTACTGTGGGGCCCCCACCCCCAGCCTTGTTGCTATGACACATGGCTCTCCAAATGCTGAGCTGCATTGTTGGGGCCGGATGCAAACAGCACGCAGCAGGGTCTAGCTGTGAGCCAGTTGGCCAGCTGACATTTCAGGGTCCAAAGAGCTTGTGTGTACTGGACAAGCTGTTTATTGTGGTGTTGGCACTGCCCAGCCCTTCAGACAGCAACAAATGCTCCCAAACTGGGAAAGGAGAGGAAATAAGGAATCAGTCGTAGCCAAAGAAGACCTGAAATCTCTTCCCTCTTGTCATTTGCTCCCTGCAGCTGATGTGCTGCTGGTGCCAACCATCGGAAGTGACCGTGAGGGAACCGGAGGGGGCAAGCCCCACAAACCTCCATTCGTGAAGACCTCGATCACAAATTGTGTCAAGGCCCATGTCAGCCTCCTTCTAACTGCCCAGTGCTCAGAGGCTGCTGCTGATGGCAGGTTGAAAAATCTGTATTTGGACTAGGAATGAGAAATCTTGCTGCTACATAGTTTATGTAGAGAGGAACTGCAGGCATCTCTCTCTCTCTCTCTCTCTCTCTCTGACATGGTCATACATCGGCCATGATAGAAGTGGTCGGTTAGAGTCCTCGCATGGTCCTTTCATATACACTCAAGGTTGACCACACACCAGAGAAAATATGGCACGGGTATGTGTTAGAGCATAGGGCAGGGTGGAGCGGTGAGACAAAGACCCCAAGTGAGGAAAGTCAGAAAGCCAGAGTCCAGTGAAGTTGTGGGGAAGGTAGAACTTCCCAGAAGACATTTGGCTCCAAGTCCAGGAGACAGTCTAGTGTATGCTGTGGCCTGAGAGGAAGCTCTACCTGGGAGGGACAGAATCAGGAATAACAGGTAGGCTGAATCTCAGGCTCTTGCCTTCTGCACCTTGCTCCACACAGGATAGTGGTTGCCAGGGTTTGACAGACAGAATTGCCAAAAAACTCTTTGGAATGTCCTGGTCAGGGTATCTGGTACATCTATGGTTTATGAGGAAGTCAGTCCTATCAGCCCAGCTGTGTGTGATAAACACACTCAATCATCACAGATACAAAGGAAGATAGTAGTGAACACCAGTAGCTAACTGCTGTTGAATGCCTACTTTGTTCCAAACAGCGTTCAAGGCACTTCATGTACAGTATACACGTGCTCACAATTAGCCCTCCCTAAACTAATGGGGTCAGCATTACCTGTGCCATTCCCAGTTCACAGAGGGGAAAATCTGAGGCTGAGAGAAGTGAAATAACTTACTCAAAGTCACATCAAGGATAGGAAGTGACTGACTAGAGATTCAAATTGAAGTCTGGGTGGCTCCAAAGCTGGTGCTCACAACACTTCAGGAACATTTATAATTAAGCGTATAAAGGTGTCCATTCGTATAAGATGCCTCAGGGAAGGTAGGAAGAGAGGGCTAAGAGGAAGAAAGAGCCAAAAGCTTAGCTGGGGAAGAAGAACCACAATGGAAGGAGAGTGGGTGTGAAAGAGAGGGAGAATAAGCAGCAGAACACCCACCAGGTGCCAGAAGCTAAGATTATCTAAGTTTTCAGCCTCACCCCTCTTGGTAACCCCCATAGCAACTGGCCTGGTGCCTGCCATCTTGCTGGTACTCACCCAGCAAAACTCTGCTAAAGAATGAATACAGTCGCATGACAACCTTGGGGAATACACGTAGACCAAATTATTGCCTCCCACTGGGTCATATCCAAGCTTTAAAGTGAATGTCTCCAGAGCTCAAGTCATCAGATATTACTTAAGACACCAGCACATGGCAGCCATTGAGGGTACAGAGAGGAACAGAACAGGGATGCTGTCCTTGAGATGTGGCTAGGCTTTTAGAGATGTCAGGTTTACCTTGAGCCATTCCCAGAGGTCAACAGAGGCAAGGGATGCAGATTGCGTGGTCAAGGAATAGACTGAATCCCTGGGCCTCCTCAGGGATGGGGCTGTTGCCTTCAGCTCTTAAGAGCCCAGCATGGTCACTCATTGAACTAGGCAACCCTCACTGACCCCGTTCTCCCTAGGTTTGCTTCTACAAACACAGCTCAGTGTGCAGCCTTTCTGGGCTGTGCTGGCCACTTTACCAGGCAAACCAGGAGCCTGAACTGGATGAAGCGCTTTCTCTCCTTAGTGCCTGACAGTGGACCTGCCACCCCCAGGCAGGGGGAAACAGCTTTTTTCAGAGCTTTCCTCTTCCCTGACATTGTCTCCTCCCCCTCTGGGAAGCCCAAGGCTTAGAGAAATGAATCCAAGTAATTAACTAATTAACGAATATGGATGGCAAAGTTGCTGAGGTTGCTGGAAAACAGCCTGTTGCTGCCAACACACACAGCCTGGCCAGGCAGGCAAGGAACCTAAGGAGGGACTACTGGACTGTATCTCCTTCAGGCTCTGGCTGTAGCAAAAGCTCCTGCAATGCACCAGCAGCATCCATTGCTCAATGCCTGGAGATCAGCTTCTGGGCAACACATCCTTTCCCAAGACAGCCTCCCTTAGTCCAGCTGGGGCTGCGATCTGCTTAGTTACTCATCGTGAAGGTACTCTCTGTGGTCCAAGGAAGTTTGCCTGTGGGTTCTCCCAATGTAAGTGAAGGCTGTAGGAGATGGATGGATGGAGATAGGAAAAAGGAAGAGAAAAGGAGGAGAGACCGAGAGGCACACACAGCTGGCAAGAGCCCATCTCCAGCTGTTGGGCGGGCTGTTTCCTTTGATAAAGCACTTGGCAGTACTCCCAGTTCTGTAGTTTCTGGCCTGCGAAAGCACACCCGGAGCACGAGCCTGCCTGTGGGAGGACTTCAGCCTTGCTTTGTTTTCTTTTCTTTCTTCCTTTCTTTTTTTTTTTTTTTAGGCTTTAGAAAATGCCCCTCCCCTTCCAAGTGGCCTTGTCCCTTCCTCACATCTGGGAAAAGTGAAGTATCAGCAGGTGATGTGGACTGGACCACCAGCATCTTCACAGAAAATCAGTGCCATGGAGTCATGTTCCAGGGCCTGGGACGGGTGTGCAGTGAGGCTTCTGCGTCTGCTTATGGCTCATGTATGTAAGTGTGTGTGTGTGTAGAGAATGGGGAGAGAGAGTGCTTGTGAGTAAGACTGTGGGGTTGTCTGAGAGGCTGTGCTTGTTTGTTATAGCTGACACTGCCTTCTGTGTGGCACATCATCACTAGTCTCCCTGTCTAGGCTCTTTCCAACTTGCCAATGCTTCCCTGGAAAGGATTGAGCCCCAGCACCACATGCCCACACGGAACAAGCCCTCCTTCCCGCCACTCCCCGCTCCTGTGGCTTTAGGGAAGCCTGTCCCACTTCCTCCCCCCAGCCTTCAGAAAACGAAGAACCAAGCTTAAAGCCTCAAGTGTGTAATGTCACAGGGCCTTCTGCCCACTCTTGATTTACAGTTTAATGGCAACCCCCCCTAGGCCCACAGTTTGAGCAGCCCCCACAGGACCTCCATGCAAGTTTCCCAGATTCCTGAGGGGAACCTGATCCCATCAGGGGATCAGTGTGGGCTCTTCACATCATCACTGAGAAATCCTCACTCCTCAGGAGCCCCCCAAATAGCACCCATTCCCACGCGTAGCCAGCCCTGCAGTACTGCCCGCCTGTCTACCAGCAGCTCCCAGCAGGGTCACCGGCAATGCTGCTTAGGTAAGAGGCTCTGGCAGCCAAGCCAAGCATAAGTGACAGTCTATCCTTGCTAGCCCAGGCTCCCAGGGCAGCCCTGAACCACTGACCTGGTGTACCTACTGCCCTACCACGCCCACCTGCTGCCCAAACCAGAGCGGCCCTTGACCCTTAGCAATGGGAGAAGCCAGTGGGAAGAAGCAAACACGACACAAAAACAAACTTGGCCTGGGAACTTTGCCCTAGGTTCCAAGTGGAAGTCCTCAAATGTCCCTTGCCTCCCCCCACCCCAACCCAAATGTTTACCTCATGAAAAAAACGAGGGCATGTAGGCTCACCAGATAGGCATCAGAGCCAGAAGGGATAATGTAGCCTAACCCTTTCATGTTACATATGGGGACATTGAGGCCCACAGTGGAAAAGAAACTTCTGCTGGTTAGCAAAGGAACTGGTACTAGAAGTCAAGGCACTAAGCCAAACACTTCTGCATGCTAGCCATGGCTGGAAGAAGATAAACCAACTCCAGGCCAAGCAGGAATTTCAGGATCCAGACACTGTAGACCCAGCACAGTGGACAGTACCACCTGGAAAGCTGAGGCCGGCTATGATAGCAGTGTGGGACTGGCTGCACTTTAGACCACTTTACTTGTCAACAGACATGGCTGGTGACACTGCTGGGCCACGTGGCCTGAGTTGGGTTAGGGATCCTTGCTCTTTCCTTCCTTCACCCTTTTTAGACTCTTCTTTTTACTGAGGGCTCAACCTCTGGAAGTCCTAGATTTTCTACTGGTTGGGGAATGTATCCAGATAGCCCTTACCACTCATTTGGGGTTTAGAACCCACCTTGCTCCTTCCCAGCCTAGACATAATACTTGAGTTTAAGCCAATGTGTGCTGCCTGAAATGAGCACAGAAGAGGAAGTGGGAGGGTGGGAGTGCCTACTATCTTTGAGAAGGTGGTAAGCCATAGAGAGCTTCCAAAATTTTGAAGAATCTCTGGGGCCAGATTATAGGCATATGGCAAGGTCCACAAGGCCGACCCTGGTATGCCCAGGCCAGAATGAAACCAACCCGCTCTGCGCTCAAACCATGGAAGCTGAGGTCATTCATACTGTTACCCTGTCCTCTCTGACATGGCCAACCTTCCACTATCTCACGTTGCCAGCCCTTTGCTCTTACCAGTGCAGAAAAAGCACACGCTGTGTTATGAGATATGGTGACCTGGATATCTGGGAGAAGCTCCATTAAAATAAAGAGCTTGGCATGGAAGGCAATGATGCGTACTATTTTCAATAGTCAGACACATGCCGCAGAACTCACCCTAGTCATTTTCATTCTCTTCTTCCTTGTGGGGACTGGGGTGCACAGGCAACAGAACAATGACGCTTTCAGACAGTTGCAACTGCTGCCTAATCTCACCTAATGGAAGAACCCATCTTTTGGTTTGTACTATTTTTGCATCTGTGGACAAATATCTTTATAATTGTTCTTGAATGATTTCTCCCCTGCTTAACCCAAAGCTCCTGAAGGGTGAGAGGCAGGTCTTCAGTATTTTTCTCCCCCTTCCTTCCCCCTGTGGCAACCAGTATAGTATGGACAAGAAGATAGTGTCAATAGTGCTTTTTTAACTCAGTAACAACAATTGGGAGGCTAGTATAATTTCTGAATTCATCTGCAAGTGTGTCCAGTGATGACAGAAATCTGCAGCTGGATGTATTGGTTGCAGCAAAGAAAGAGCTATTCTTGAAGAGAGGGCCACCCGAAGCCAGCATGTCAGTTGACTTAACCACCCCCTTCCTGTCCCATCTTGATGAAACAACAAATAAGCAACTGGGATAGGGGTGGAGTACCTCACATCAAGCAGCCATTAAGCCCAGGAACTAGAATTCCATATCCCAGTATCCTCTGCTCTGTTGCATCCATTTCTTGGGCAATAAGAAATGTTTTTAGGGTGCTCTCTGGGTTTCTTTCCAGAAGTGGCAGTCTCCCTGAATCCAGCCATGTGACATTGGAGCCAAAGTGAATTATTGATAGAAAATCGTTTGAAATTAGTTATCATGCTTATTCACTAATGTGTATTAACATCTGCCATGTTTGTGAATTTATTGATAAGACTGGTTTTCTTATTTTTAAAAATTTTTTATTATGTGCATGCATACATTGTTTGGGTCATTTCTCCACCTGAGACTGGTTTTGATGGGAATTCTGAGTATTTAAGAACACTTCTCCTAAAACTCTCTTCGAATCAGAGCTGTCTCTAGGTTTTATTTCTCTCTTACTTCACAAGCTACTCACTGACTGAGTGGCTGGAAATTTAAAATTTCTAACAAGAAGAACCCAAAGGTAGCCTGGAGACCCATATTACAGCTAAAGACAGATCCTAGTTAATAGCTCTAAAGAGTGGACTACTTTCTATTAACCAAGTCATTAATTAGGGTCATGTTTGCACTTCAATTGTCAGCTCCAAAACATCTGTTTGTTTAAACCAAGGTCACTCTAGTTTATTACAGTTATAGCCACTGGTGAGATAATCTGCTTAGATTTCACAAGGATGTGTGAATTGCCTACCTCAGCCCTTATTTTCACAGAATAAGAGTTCTCTTGAAGGCACAGGGTCAGACTAAAGATAATAAATGATTTTCCTTCTCAATAGAACTAAAAACAAGGTTTTAATTAATTCACCAAAAGTCAAGGATTGAATGTCTATATTACATTTCTTGACAATGTTAATCTTTCCAAGGGTGACCCACAGGATTTCCATGGATCCAAGAACAATCTTTAGGCAGACATTTCATTGGCTTGGAGATTGTTTCCCAATCATTGAGTGCTGCCCTTTTCACTGGCAGAATCCATCCCTACTTTGTTGGAAGACTGCAGGTGGCCAGAGAGAAGGGGTGGTTAGAGGTATGATAAAGATCATGAACAGATAAAGAGGGATACATGGTAGACAATATCTCCCTAAGGAGGAGGAAGCAGAGGCAGAGAACTTAAGGAGGTCTTGGGGTACAGAAAAAGAAAGAGGAGCCAAGACAGTTCTCCCAGGTAGGCCTAAGATTTGAGGAGAATCCAGACATACACACCCTCACTAGTCAGACAGACAGACAGACACACACACACTCCTGCCTGTACCCACATAGGCAGGTACACATACCTCCTTCACATATACCTCCTTGTTACCCTGACTCTCAAGTCTCATACGTAGGAATAGACTCAGATGGAGGTACACACATATGTTGCACACAAGAATAACAACCCTGCCAGATCCTTCCAGCTGTCCCTTCAGGTACCCACACATGCATAAATATATTTATCATATATTTTCTATGCCTTTTTTGCATACAATGTAAACATGTCTTTACATATATCCACCATTACTTCAACGGCCCGCCCCACACACTCACACACTCAAGTCCTACACACTTATGCAGTTACACACACTCATACACAAAGGCAAAAACAGACTGTACTCAACAACTTCTTAGTGCTTTCCTCTTTGGCAGATCAGATTTGAAACAGCGACTGGATAATTAGTGAATCAGAGAAGTACTTTTCCGAATGGTTCCTAGCATGGTGGAAAAGACCATCAAGGACATTTGAAATCCTTCACAGAGTTCATTCCCTTGGCCTATAGACAAGACAGCAGTGGTAACCTTTAGTGACTGCCAAAAGCTTCTAAGATTCTCTTAGTCCTGCTATGCCAGCTGACCTTTGCAAAGAATCCTGGGTATTTTGAACTAGGAACATTTAGTATAAGAAACAGAACAAAACAAAACCAAAAATCTTTCCCTGACATTTGAGAACAATATGAAAGTGTCTGTCCAAATTAACCTGGCAGGCCTGGCCCAAGGCAAGCGGGTGAAGAAGGAAGAGCCCGCTGGCCTTGTATGTCTGCTTGGAGCTTGCTCATTTCTGCCTCATCACACATACCCTGGGACCGCATACTCTGTTCTGGCCAAACAAGCCTAGAACTGGGAAAAAAAGGCTTTTGGATTCTACTAGAAGGAACTCCTGGGCAAGCTCAGGAGGAGCAGGAAGTTTATGCAACCCAAGCAGAATACAGTGCACCATGTAAGTGGTGGGCACTGTGATCCATGCAGTGTAGTCTGCATAGGAAATGTAGCCTCCAGTGTGTTCTTCTCCAAGTCTTGCCAGTCTGCCTATTAAAAAGTTCAAATGTGTCTCGGCTGAAAAGCAATCAGATCTGTTATTGACACTGTTTCGTTCTGAATAGCACAGAGGACTAAAGGCTTTCTTTACTTAGCTCATTAGTTAGCTAACAAGCATTTTTCAAGCACCTACTGTGCATGGAGCACTGTCCCAGACACTCGGCTGTTGCTGTTGCTGTTCCTGCTATTGAATTTCTGAATACAGACTGTTGCCAGACATCCAATTTTCTGAGTGCTTGCTCTGACAGGGAACAATGACTAATGAACCAAACATCAGGGAGGGCCCTCTGATCTCCAGCACAGAACATGCCCATAAAGGCAGAGTCTAATTTGTTCAGCAAGCAGCTGCCAATTCTTCTGGGATCTTAATTACCTGGAGCAGTTTATATGGGTGAATCCCCTTGGGAGAGAAACCCTGAACCCTGTCTTTCTCACACCCTATCCTATCCAGGTCCAATAAATGGCTTTAACCTCCAGCCAGTGCCTATGGGTACAAGGTCCAGGCTTCAGCAGTTCACCAGACAGGCATTCCAGGCACTGCCCACAAGCCTTTTTCACACTCCTGCACACACACACACACACACACACACACACACACACACACACACACAGAGTAGTGTTATATAGCGGAAAACTTTCTGTACTGCAAGTTGGGAGAGAGAAGTTTCAATCTGGCTCTGCCTCTGCTCTGTGTGACCCTGGGCAAGAGTTTTTCTGTTTCTGGGTTTCTGTTTTCTTTCCCAGAAAATGAGGGACTAGACTAGGAGTAGGATCTCTGTAGGCCTTTCCAGTTCTAGGACTTCTGCTTCAGGAACTGCAAAAGAGTTCGGCTTTGTGGGGTGGCGATGAGACAAGGTGAGATAGAGGCCCACTTGCTCCAGAAGCCACCACCATAAAGAAGAGAAATCTTTGCCTCCTTGGGTCAATCCTTCCTAAAGTTCCATCCTGCTTTTGAAATGATTCCCAAACTAGGGTGGTAGATCCAGGGCGCTGTAGGCTCTTCCTTCTTCTTTAGCTCCCCCCTTGTCATTCCTTTCCTAACCCTTGTTCCAACTCTTGTTCCTTTAAACCAGCCCTTCAACTCACCCCTTTACCAAGGTCTTCAGAGAGGCCAATGATTAAATGGTCTCCCACAGTCTCTAAAATGTAAATAACAGCCCCTGGCCTGGCCTTTGCAGGCTTTTCAGAGGATCAAATAAGATCAAGTCTGTGAAAGCACTTTGGAAATTGTCAAATTCTATGCAAATGTGAGGGATTATTATTAATGATAGGTGGGGAGGGCACCACAAGCAGAGGTGCCAACCTGCCTGTTTTCCTCACATGTTAACTGGATAAAGGCATTGGCACTGCCAGCCAGCCCAAGCCAGAGAACACATCATAGGGTTCCTTATTTGACTAGCATCAACCACCCCCCACTGGCTGCTGGCAGAGTTTAGAGCCAGAGAGAAGATAAGGTGCAGGTTAACTTTGATATGGAGAGAGAAAGACCTAGAGCAGTGATTTAAAAAAAAAAATGGACCCCTTCTTTCAAACAAAACCTCACATGAAATCCCAATTTGGAAGACAGATGAAAGCAGGGTTACTTGGGTTGAATTTGCATGGACGGGTGTATGGTCCCACTGGCTAGGCCCTTCACTTGCCCTTGAGATCATTCCAATGGATCCCTATCCCTAAGGCTCCAAAGGAGCACACTTACCAATCAGGAGTGTAGAGTAGGAACCCTTGCCTGACACCTGGTGCTCTTGGAGACCCAGAGGGAAGCCTGACCACTGGAGGAGTTGAAAGACACAGCACAGAGAAGAGGGGTGAGAGAGAATGCTATAGAAAGGCAGACATGGGTTGGGTGCAACACCGTTTGTCTACTCAGTAGCTTTATCTATGGGTTCCAGGCCTGCATTGTCAGTTCCTCTAGGACAGGGTTGCAGCCAATGTGACAATCCATGCCAGAGGCCTATTAGTAACATGGTCCCAGGCCCTGCATGGTGGTTCACACCTATAATCTCCAAATTAGGGAGGCTGAAGTAGGGGGATTATGAGGTCAAGGCCAGCCTGGGCTACAGAGCAAGTTTGAGACCAGCCTGGGCATTATATAACAAGACCTTGCCTCAACAAAACAAACAAAAAGAAATGTGGACCCAGCAATGAATTTATTTTTTTTTAAAAAGTCATGGCCCAAGTGAACATGGTGAGTCTGCTAAAGCAGCACCTTCCAACCCTCTGCCCCACGATGAGTGAGCATCCCTGATATGGCAAGGAGGAAAAGGCCAAGACAGATTGGCCAGACGTTTTTAGGTGGGCTCAGTGGCCAGGCAGGCAGAAACCTACCACCAGCCAAGGAGGACTAGTGGAAGGGGAGGGTGAGGTGGCAGAGCAAGTATGGTGAGCAAAACTGCAGAGCCGGTGTTACAAGCAAGTGGGATTGGGCCTGACCAGCATAGAAGCCCAGAAATGGGAGATGCAGAACAAGGAGAGAGAGCTGTGGAGTTGGGGGTGGGGAAACTGAGAACAGCTCCCTCCTGGAGCACTTGCCCCATTTTTCCACCCTCCCCACCCAAACAGGCTCAGCAACAGGGCACATCTGACTGACTAGGCAGAAACTAATCAGATACTGCAGGGACAAGTTAGGAGGCTCCAAGATGGATAGGGGTATGTGCGCCCAAGACTTTCACACAGCTGTGAGACGGGTGGTAACTGACTTCCTGAGATAGATGGAACAGTGTCAGATTTTGTTAGTCACTGAACCTGAGAGGATATAATAATCATTTAAAAATCACCTTAGACTAAATTATGCTAGCATCCGAGAAACAGCCGGTGCTGGTAGTTCTGTATTATTAAAGCCATTTACAAAGCCCAGTATCTTTCTCTAGGAGATTCTTATTCCACATGTCTTCCCCTGATTCCTTTTCCACATGTGGTGACCTAGAGCTGCTTCTCAAATTACCCTGAGGTAGTTGCTACAGAGACATGTTTGCTGTGCCAGGGCTGAGCAGGAAATGGGTAACCCAGAGCAGAATCAGCAGCAAAAGCCATTTGTGCTCGAAGGAAACGAGAGCATTTGGAATTCCGGTGTGCTTGGGCGGAGGGGAAAGAGGTCGTTATGCAGGCCCAGACAATCTTTGTCCCTGGTCTTCTGGAAGGAGCAGTGGGACCATCTCGGAAAATGTGTTGGATGAGAGAATCACTTGGCTAGGGGTTACTTCCCCTGCGTAAGCGGTGTGAGCACAGACACCGGGAAGGAGGTGGAGAGGGAGGCTCCTGAGGGGCCTAGAAAGGAACAGAACTCAAGGAGGAAAGAAGAGCAAATGAGCCAAAAATAGCTTTGCAGCAGACTCTTCTGAAGGACTAACCCTTGTTCTGTATGTGGTCAGGGCTCCTCCTTTCAAGCGAGAATGATTCTGCTATTACAAGTAATTGCCTCACGCTTGCGTTCTCAGATATTTAAAAAAGTCAACTGAGTAAAGTACACAGGAGGGAGGACTTCCTTGCATCTTTCATAAATGCCTGCCTGGCTGGAGAGGGACCGGGGCCTAGGCAGAACTCAGCTAAACTGAGCCACGCTTCGCAGGCTAAACTGGGAACTTCACCTAGACAGAATTTTCCCAATTACTGCTAATGACAGCCACTACATCCTTATATAGAGCTGTCCCCAAGGATGGTCTTGTACACAAATGGAGAGGGTGGTTGTCTGCATGGTATGATTTCAGGGGACACAGATCCAAGGGGCAACACCCTTAAAAGCTCAATTTACTTGCCTTCTACTGAGCTTGTGACTTACTTTCCTTACTCCTTTCGAAGGTCCAGTCTTACAGAGAATTGTGACCTGGGAAGGGGAGCACATTCAGCTACCACATCTTATCTGGTTTCATTATGCTACATTAGCATTAGCAGAGAGCAAGGCCAGTAAGGACAAGGATAGCTAAGAGGCCAGGACACTGGAGAAGTTCTGCAACAGAAGCTATCAACCTGTAGTTGAGAGCCCTGAGCAGCTGGGGGTTATTTGAAGGAAAATGGGGGGAGAAAAGACAGTGTCAGTCGACTGTTTTCTGAGGGATGGCCTGCTTCTTCTATCCCAGCTGAAAACAGTTCCCATTTAGCAAGGAAGACACAATCTTCTTCCAGACTGAAGCATTTTTCCCAGAATTCATATTCATCTCTTCCTATGTAATGCAGGGAACAGGTGCTGTTGAGGAGGGACTAGGTCTGGAGCTTGGGTGGCATCCACTTCCCCTACTTGGCTTCAAGACCTAGCATGGCCCATTCCCTGCTTCCTGAGAGGAGGAGAGGTGAAAAGTCATTAGGAGACAACAGGGAAGGGTGGCACAAAGAGCTGGGCCTAAAGGCCTGGCCTTTCCCTAGCCTGCCTCTATCAGTGCTGGGCACAGCCCTGAGCAGAATGGGTACTCCCCAAGACAGCTGGGTGCAACTTTTTAGCTGAGGTCACTTTGCACTGGAGAGGTTACAAGGCATCAGGAGAGATACGAACCCTCAGGATGAGTTCTGCTGCCCAGCTTGGATTCCCAGAGACACCACTGGCAATCTCAGCAGAGGAAAAGATGTGGCGCCATTTCAGTTGCTGGCTCAGTAGAGGGCCCAAAGCTATTATACATAGATGGTGAGTAAAAACGCAAAAAACAATTCATTCACAAGGTCAAGAATTATGGCTACATAGTCCAGGGCTGGAGGTATGGCTCAAGTGATAGATTACAAGGCCCACTGAGTGCAAGGCTCTGCGTTCAAACCTCAGTACCACAGAAAAATTCTAGATAGCCTACCTGAGTGAGCCAGCTTGCCTCTGTGGGCTTCAGGGACTAGAAGAGCCCCATCTATCCAGGTTGCCATTAGTGACCACCATGGTGACATGGCATCAGCTGCAAGTCTGCTGTGGTTGGCACAAGGGTCTGGGGTCTGTCCCCATATCCCTTAATGGCCAGACAAAAAGCAGCGCAAGGCTGTTATCCTTCCTTCACCTTCTGCTTGACCGCTGGCAGGGTGCACCTGGTCAGCTGGGCTCTGTTTTCTTAAGAGGAGAGAGGAGGGAGGAAAGGAGAGAGGAGGGAGAATGGACTTGAGAAAGGGAGGAAGGGCCAGGATGCTGGCCTCCTGAGGTACTGCTGATTCTCAGTGAATACGCCACTGACTGCTAAAGGTAGCAGGGCTGCCTCCTCCAATTCTAGCACTTCTGGGAGTCATTTCTCAGCTCACACTTCCCTCCTATGACAGATACATAAATCCTTGACTGAAGAGGCTGCCATGCCCCTTCCTGTCTCCAATGTGATTTTCCTCAGATGAATTGCACCATCTTCTGCAGATTCGCACAGGTCAAATGATCAGGCTAGGCACAGTGGGATAGCCATTGGGCTATGATGAGGAGGGTGATTTTCTGGGAACTCCTTGGTTGTCTCCCTAAGTCAAACTAAGTCCCAGGGGGCAGGCCTCAGACCTCTCTGGACAAATTCATGGGATAAACAACCATATGACACATTCCAAAGACACACAGAAATGATTTTGCATGCTGGAAAACCAGCTCCCAACTGCTTCTGAGTGGCTTTTCTACTTTGTGAAGTATTGGTGGTAATACTTGGTCTCAGCTTAACTTCTCCCTACATCCAGTTTCTCCTCCTAGTTTCTGAATACTTCAGAGATGCGAGCTCATTTTCATATTAGCCCCAATAAGTGGGAAGGCAGAAATACTGGAAAAAAATTACACCCATGGTGTAATTTCAAAGCTAGCTACACATGATTTTCCTCCATATTAATTTCTTATTTTGGATTCTCTATGCCACATATCCTAGTGCTGCCCAGTCATGTGGAATTCAACCGTGCTTGGGTTTGGAATCCATGTGTGAGTGGATAATTTATTTTTGCAAGATCCTTCTTAATTTATGCTCTACTTGGACTGGTATCAAAGTGACCACACAACCCTAAGTTCCCAGAAAGTAGCTAGAAAGTACGGGAAGACAACTTGAGATTTTGTGATTGTTATGGTTAATCCACAAAGTTAATAATGAATATAGGGATAATCCAAGTGTTACTCTACACAGATATGAGAATAGGACCACATGGATAGGCAGAGATTACAAAGAATCACTAGTACACGATTTAATTTTGTTAAGAAATGAGCATGATCCTAGATGCTCTAAGTAGGAAAGAAGCATGTAGAAACTATGAGGTCATCTTCCTTCTCTATTGCAGGGTCATCAGCCATTAATGAAACCCTACACAGTTCCAGTTTCCTGCAGGACAGTTAGCTGAGGGAGTTAGGGCAGGTGACTGGGTCCTCTTTGGTCCCGTTATTTTTGCTCCTTTCCTAACCTCCCTTATGCATGTATGTCTTGCAAATGTATGTCACTTGATCAGAGGTAGGATTGGGATGACAGGTTAAAAGCAAAGGTATTCATGCTATATTCTTAGCTTTTACAGAAGATGGAATGAAATCTCTGGTGGAGAATTTGGAGACTTTATCTAAAAGGACGGAAAAATAGAAGCTGGTTCTAAGTTTTCATTTTTTAAAAGCAGATTTAGCAAACTTGAAAAAGAAGGTTAGCAAGGCACATAACTACTATTTAAGCTTACTAAATTGTGTATAGGAGAGTTGGAAGACTCCAGAATGAGGAGAAACAATCTCAGAGAGCAGAGGTTGTTAACTATTGGAATGTATGACCAAAGGACACCTTGGTATCTCCTTTCTTGGAGATATTTGAAGATCAGAGACAGTTCAAGGGACTAGATCAGTAGGAAAGACTGTCTACACAAGACTCCCCAGTACAACCCAGTCAGAAGGCAGGAGATCAGGTCCATGACCTCCATCACCTCGCTGCTTCCCCTAAGGGCTCACCTTCAACCTGGAAGGTGAGCTCCCCGGGAGAAAGCAGGACTAACAATAACATTCAGCAGAAGGAGGAAGTGAACCAAGCTACTACACAGAACCCATCACAAACTCTCAGCAGAAGTGAGCACCCTCTTGTACAATTTGATTTTATACACATTTCCCACCAAATCTTGTCCCAATCTGTTCGGAAAGTAGTGCAAGTCCATGCGAAATTTGCTGCGGTGACATATATCCTGCCCTTCTTCTGTGGTTTTGTGCATTCAGAGAAAAATTGTAACCTTTTGCCTTGCTTCCCAGAAACACCTCCTTCAATGTGAGTTGAATATACTCATGAGCAATGCTGAGAAGAAATCAATGAAGGCTAGCGAAGACAGCACGGCAACTTGCTATATGCCTATAACCCCATGTTTTCGGGAGTGTGGCAGACACAGTACCCTTGATGAAGGGAAAGGCCTGCTGCTAATCTGGAGTGTTGAGTGTCATGGGGCAGAGCAGGACACTGGGGATATAAAAATAGCAGGTTGTTCTTACACTTGGAATAAGGCTGTCAGAGAGGGCTTCAAGCTAGGTGCACACGGAAAAGACAATCTTGTGCGGTATGGCTCCCGTTACTTATTCTCTGGCCCCATCCATGCTAACATACGGTGTGGTAGCCTGGACTCCATTTATTCATCTATTGCCGCCAAGATACTTTTTCTAAATTAACTTTAAGCAGATTCACCTTTTAGAAATGCCACAACCTTAGAAATACTATTTCTGAAATCATACAATGTATGTGTTAGCCGCATTTCCCCTAATGTATGCTACATAAACAAATAGCTATAAAAATAAGGTAACAAAGTTAGTTCACATACCACCTTAAACCATCTTGCACACCACCAGCATATGTTTACCACACTTGGGGAAACAGTGCTCTCTCTATAGTGTACGCAAATGGGCCCCACCACCAACAAGCAAGGCTTTATTTCTTGCTCCAATGTAAAGCCGGCAGGGCTTCATACTGCCTCAAATGGCCAGGACACTCTCCTCAGCCTGGCTCCCTCTCTCTTTCCTCTCAGGGCCAGGCCATGACCGTTATTATTTTTCTTCTTTCAGGTGACAGCCCTAGCCAAGGCTGGAGTTTGCAACAGAACACAGGGCCCTTATTCCAGGTCAAGTATTCCTTCCCTCGAGCTATTTCCCTTGCCCAGAATTCCACACTAGACTTCGCTTAACTTGGCTAGTGCCTTCTGTGGGGTGGACTTCCTCTACCTTGGCCCCAGGGGCTGCATAGGCTGGAGTGGCCCAAGCCCACATCAGTAGGCTGCCTGTCTGCCTGGCGCAGCGCAGTGCTCACACAGGCCCCAAGAAGCACATCGTACTCTTAGCTGAGAACACTGGCTTCTCCTTCCCCAGGCACACCCCTCCCAGGGAGCTTGCTCCCCGGGTGGTCAAGAGACAAAGGAGGCCAGCAGCAGGAATGCAGAGGAGGGGCCAAAGCATTCTACAGGCAAGAAAGAAGTGCACTGATTTGATTTGGACCAAACAGATGGATTGTCTAACAAGCAAGGCTGACCAGCAAAGGAACTGGCTCCTGCTAGATGCTTTCAAGCCCAGGCAGCATGTCTAGCCCCCTGAGGATGCTTTAAATGAGATTCTTGTTTGGCTGGAGAGTTAAGGTCCCTTGGTGGCTTCCAACTTTCTTTTTTGTCAAACAATAATCCTCCCCCCCATTCTTGTCCCTAGCCCTTAACCTACCCTAAAAGTTCTCATGGTTTCTGGATGCGAAGTCCTTAAAAGAGAGGAACTGCTCTACGGGAGGCTGGGAGCTCTGGACACCAAGCTCCCAGTGCTCCCAGCTCCCCTTATATTCACCACCCACGTGGAGACACGATTTAGTGGAGCCCAGTTTGAAAACTCTCTGGTGAAAAAAGCAAGCCAGTTGAGGATCAAAAATGCTACAAACTTTTAAGAGACATATACAGATTATTTGTGGCCTTGTTTGCTGAGAGTGGTGGCAAAATCTACCTCCTGCTTTCTCTTGTCCTCCAAACTCTCTCCAATCTTTTTCTCCCTCAAATTCAGCATTGCTCTGGCCTCTCCTCCCCTCCACTTCTCCCTTTTTCCTCCCATTCCCACAGTCTCTAAGGTGCTAAAGAGGACTCTATATTGTGTAGCACCCTGAAAACCATTGTTCTGTTCTAAGATCCCTTCCAGTCTTAGGAATCTATTATTAAGATTAACCATGTGTCCAGAAACCAGCTAAGAAATTATTGTTGAATAAAGGAACTGAGCCAAGAAGAAGTAGGGGTGCACCACGAGCAGCAAGGGCACAGGCTGTGTAGTGCTAATGGTGCTAGGGCTGTGGCAGGTGTCTGGGCAGGTGGAGGAAGGTTCTCTTTGCACTCACCCCAGCAGTGGACACACTGGTGGATACGAAGTTGGCAGAGGACATTGTAGGTGATCTGCTATATAGAGACCCGAGATATCATGCCTGCCCTGGCAAGGAGCTCTTAGGGTAGGGAAATGTTACCTGGTATGGCTTATAGACACTCACCTATAGACTAGGGAGTGATGACCCATGTTGAAGGAATCTGAATGCAGTGCCATGTACCAGACACCAACATTCATGAAGTGGATTGGATTTTGGTGGCTTATTTGCACATTACTGGGGGGGGAGAGCAGCTATATATAGTGGCCCTCAGATTCTTCAAAGGACCTGCATTGAGTCATGCAGCAGTGGGTCTGGTCAGAGTTGTGGTTTACCAAGAAAGTAGGTTTTTAAGATAGGAGGGCAGTCTAATCTCTCTTCTTAGGCTTTCAGGTCTGAATGTGAACATCTGAAACCCTCCACTCCATTTGATTGAGAATTTCTGCGAAAACACACAAGAAGAACTCAAGAAACAAAATCTGAGATCAGTGTCTGCATTCGGAGACTGACAGGGTCACTGGGAGACATTTGGTTGAGGCGTTCATTAGCAACTGCATGTTAATGAGATCCCAAATACCCTGATTCTCACTATTAACCAGCCTGCTCCAAGCCCATTATCCTTGAGTTTTGAAAATCAAAGCTAATATTCTATTCAGCCTAGGCCCTCTCTTGGAGTCATGACTCTTAGGCATTTATCACCTTATTCTTTTTCTTTTTGTCTTGTTCACGTGAAGCCCCTCTGCCCCCACACCACCATTCTGACCTCAATTCAGGTGTACAATATCTGTTTCAAGTTTCTGTGCATGCCACCTCCACATATGGAGATTTTAGAGGAATCATCTTCCTGAATATCTGAATTGGAAGACACCTTAAAGACCATCTCGTCTCTCCCTCCCCCATTTTGTAAGGAGGGAAAGCAACCCACAGAAGGGTAGGAAGTTACTTACTCAAGCTCAAGCATCAGATTGGTGGCAAAGTCTGAACTCGAACCCAGATCTTCTGGATCCAAATCTGACCCACTCTCTACCACCTCGAGCTGTAACTCCTCCAGGAACTGTGCCTCCTCCCCAGGCTCTGGGTGCTCCCCGAGCTGGGGCTCCTCCACGAGCTGGGGCTCCTCCAGCCTTTCCACCTTCATCTCACCGCTGCACAGGGAAACTGGTGGCCTGGCTGGGGTTGGTTCCTTCCTCTCTCTCAATCTCTCAATCTTTCAATCTCTCTCTCTCTCTCTCTCTCTCTCTCTCTAGATTCTGGGCAAGGTGGAGGGAGCAATTGGAAACTCTTTCCCACGCTCGCAAGAAAAAGTGCTCAGGAAGCCTCAGGTCAGCCTGGGCTGGCTCTGCTGTGGAGGTGGGACAGCCTTGAGTGCCTTGGGGCTCTGAGGGAAGACTGGAGCTCCTGGGGCAAGTGCTGCCCTCAGGATCTTCTGCTGAGGTTGGGCCAGCTTCCTAAACTAACTCCTAGTCAGGAGGGGAGGGCCGGATCTTCTGGGGGAGCCCAGACGGCAGCTTTGCCAGCCAGCCCCTGTGGTTGGAACTTTCAAAAAGACCAATGTTTCAGCAACTGATTCCTTTTCCAACCCGAACAGCAGGCCTTTCTGTCCCCCTTGCATGACTGTGGCTGTGGCATGCAGCCCCAGCTGAGCAGAAGCAGGATTCTAGGGCTGGGACTCCATAACACCCAAACCACTGGTCAATTCCATTAAATAAAATCAAATAAAAAATACCGTGTTGGCATCAGATAGTCCTGAAGCTGGTCTCCTGGCATGGAGATATTGTGTACCTACTGGGATGGGATGTGTCCAGCCAGCTAGAAACCAGAAGTCAGAAGACCATTGGATCAGAAAATCAGGAGACATGGTTTCTCTTTCCAGCTGCTCCCTAATTGGCTGTTTGGTTTGGGTCAAGTACCCATCCCACTTGGGGCTTGAGTTTCCTTGCATGAAGTATGAGGGGGGTTAGACCAGATGACTGAGAAAGTTCCCTCCACTTCTGAGCCTTTATGTATCTGTCAAAGGTATATGTGGAGGCAGAAGGTGACATCAACCAACCTTGGGAGGGGAGAGCTGAGGTCTTGAAAAGGCTTTCCCAGTCCCACTGCCCTCTGAACTCCTTCACATTTGCTAGCAATGCCAGGAGTGTACCCTTGTGCTTATTTAGGTTTGGATCTCTGGTAAAAATGTCAAAGATCTCACCGGTTTCCTCACCTCAGCAGGACAGAAAACAGAAGTGTTCCCAGTCATTTCTATTTGAGTGGGAATGAAGAAGATGGGGACAGCAAGCCTTGCCAGGGACAAAGCTTGCCAGATTGGGTTTTAGGTGTGGGCTGGCTCTGGGCAGGAGGGAAGAAGGATTTTGGGAGAGAGGGAGGCTAGGCCAGCCAGGTAAGGTTTTGTTCTGGTACCACGTGTGGCTTGCCTAACGATAATGAAGGGATACTGTATGCTTTCTAGGAGTGTCCTCTCACTTAACTTTCCCAACCACATTGCCACCAATTTCTAGATGAGGAAACGGAGAGATTGCCACTTGCCAAGGTCACAGTCTGTCAATGGCTGTCCATAGGATGTGAAACCCCTGGGCTTCATGAGAACCCAGTGATAATGCCCTTTGAGCCAGTTGGTGGCCCTCCAGGACCTTTGGAGGGCAGAGAGACCCATCCCAACTTCCTACAAGGGCCAGAACCCTCTCCCATGCCTCTGAGAGAGAGTCAGGGCAAAGCAGAGCAATACCCTATCTCTCTAGGGTCCTGGATCCCAACACCAGGCCCCTGTTCCACAGCACTGGACACATTCACCCTGAAGCTAAAACTAGAAGATCTTAACAGAGCCTCCCACGTTTAAAGAGGACACTGGGGACACAGTGTTTTGGAGATATGGTCATTTCTAGAGGGTGGTTTCAAGTGTAATATAAAAAACATTAGTTCTTTATTCTCTTTACTGACCTCCACCCTGTTCATCTGGCAGGTGATGAGCTCTTCCAGAGTCTTCCAGATCCAGATCTTCAGCTAATAGGTCATCGGACCCTTAAAAAATCACTCTGCCTAAATCAAGGTTGCCTGATCTTGGCAGTAAGAAAATTTCCTTGGGGGTTTGTTCCTATCTGACAGGGCTTCAGCAAGCTAGAGGATATTCAAAATCCACATCTGAAGACATTAATGGTGACTGGGCTCATTTTGCCTTTTCTTGCTACTGATTTTGGGCAATGCTCACTTGAAGTGGGCCACAGGCAGTGCCCAAGGTGTTAAGGTGAATTTTCTTTTGCAAGTTTTTTAACCCCAGGTGAAGCCCCACTCAGCACAGGTTCTCCCAGCTTTCTGCAGTTTTGTTTCATTATGATTAATTGTAATGATATCATTATTTGTGTAATTATTTGATGTCTGTCCCGATCACTAAATTGTAAGTTTCCTGTGGCAGGGACACACATGGTTTGTGGTTTGCTATTATATTCCCAGTGTCTAATCTTTGTTGTGTGCATGGAGAAATTGTCCCCCCAACAAGTGCCTGGGGTAGGCAGTCTTATTTCATTGGCTTCAGCATGAGGGTGTTCTCCCAAATTGTCAGAGTATAGGGGTAGAGTGCCCCATTGAGACTAGTTTAGCCAGGCCCTATCAGCTCCTAAGTCCATTCCCTCGCACCACTGAGTCACAGAAGAGTGTATGCTAGCTTTAATGACTTGCCTCCAGTGGAAATTTCACTGACATTTTTATTATGAAAGCATTTTCATGAAAGTGCTTTCATCTTTCATACATGCACTTTCCTTTTCCTTATAAGTACTTGTTCCTGACCCCTTTGCTTTCCCCAACTGCCTGTCCCCTTCTGTCCGTGGACTTTATAAAGCTAATCCTCTCACTTTTTTATCCAGTTCTTTATTGCTACTGCCACCACTTTCCCCATATTTTAAAATTACATGTAACATCCCTTGGTAATTTGGTCTAGCTTCTATGAATGCTTGTAGTCAGGAAGTTTTTCTGCGATCTAATCTCAATCCTTCATGCTACAGTTTAGGCCTGTTTCCCCTTGTTCTTTTCCTAGTGTAACTGGAAAACAGCTAGTCACCATCACTGAATTGTAACTAATTTTCTTTCTCTTTCTCTCTGGCTCTGGCTCTCTCTTTCGCTCTCGCTTTCCCACTCTTTTGGTGGTACCGGGGTTTGAACTCAGGGCCTCCTGTTAGGTAAGAACTCTACCACTTATGCACTCTATCCCTAGCCCTTTTTTGCTTTAGTTATTTTTTGGATAGGGTCTCGTGTTTTTGTCTGAGGCTGGCCTTGGTTTGCAATTCTCCTCCTATGCCTTCTACATCACTGGGACAACAGGCACCATCTGCCATGCCCTGCCCATGACTTTTCTCATATTTGAAAATCAACCTCTCTTCTCTCCTAACTACCTCCCTCCTCCTGCCCTTAAACTTCTCTTAGATCAAGGACCTTAGTTCCTTTAGCCTCACCTGGCAGGAACATCAAGCCTCCTGTTGGCTCAACAAGTTCTGCTCCTCTTATCCTGACCCTTCATGATCAGATTCCCTTGGATCACCCTGAGCTGTCATCTGTCATCTGTCTTGCCCATTGTGCTGGGGTCACTTCTCTCCTTGGAGACCTTTGATCAATTTCTTTGTCATTCTCTAGAGGTGTGGCTTCCTCTTCCCTTCTGTATTCAGGCTGCTTGTCAGCTGGGACAAATATCTGACATTTGTAACCCAGAAAATTTTCACCTTGGCCCTGAAAAAAGTGCAGCCTGCAGTTCTGTGCCCCGCTGCCTCTGTACAATGAGGAGAATTCATAGCTCAGAAGGAAGCCCGCAAAGAGGAAAGAAACTCATGTGACTCCCCCCCTTCATTTTCTCTGTACAGTAAATAATTTACGAAACAAATTTTCCTCCCCACAGGCTATACCCACTTTATCACTGGTCCCCAGGGCCAGCCTTTACACATTTCCATACTGTCATGGACTATTTTTAGCAGTGAATGACATTAAGTACAAGTCCCTCCATGGGCTTCAAACTTATCTCTTCCACTTGTCAGAATGTTGTTAGTCTTCCCTTTTTGGATCTGCTGGCCACTCATGGCCTAGAGGTATTTCTCGGGTTGTGAGAACTACCTACGTGGTATGACTTGAAGGGTGCTTTAGAAAGTCTTGACTGAAAATGTATCCTTTGACTGGATCTGATGGTTAGAATTTCAGCGTTAGAGATTCGTTTCTTTAGCTTAGATATCACTTCCTCAGGGAAGTCGGTTTGTTATACTGTGACAGAGCCTATTCCTTTTTCCTCTTGACAATTAGCTTGTAATTTACATAGTCATTAGTGTGACTATTTGGTTCATGTCTTCCCCACCCTACTGATTATTCTGTAACAGCTAAAACCATCCCTTTCATGTGTTTCCCATTGCATCTCCAGTGCCTAACACTGAGCCTGGCACGTGGAAGGTATCCAATGACTATTTCTTGCTGACTTAATCTGTTCATGAATTTGAATGTGAATTCTCCATACCACTTGTAGGAAAGGATTATGGGCACACATGTCCAGACCACTAACCCAGGGAGCGGGCACTGGAAAGCAAGAAGGAGCACTGACCCTTAACAGCACCCTCCTTCCCCAGCTTACTTGAGGCTGGTTTCTTCTGCAGCCCCAGCTACCTCTCCCTTCCTGCCAGCTTCAGGCTTCCTGCCTGTCTCAGCCCGCCCCCAGGACTTTCATTTAGATAGCATCTGGGAAAAAAGGGGTTTTGACCAAGGTGCTAACAAAGCTAAAATGACACCCTCCAATGTTGCCAGCACCCTTTTTGCCAGAGAGACTTGGGCAAATGGTAAGTATATTCTCAGGGTAGCATCCTGGCACTGCTGTTCTGCCATCCACCTACAAAGCGGCCTTACGGACTCTGAGGGCAGAGAGCCCCAAATATGAAGCTGTACCCCTAGACTCTTCTGGTGCCCATCCTCCACTGCTCCCCACCCCCACCCTAGCTCAACTCTCCTGGTTCCAGTGGGCTTGCTCCAGGCATAGGGGAGATGTGCTTTCCTCTCCCAGCCTCTGAGGAGAGGGTGCCAGGGTGCAGCTTGCCCAGAGTCAGAGAGAAGCAAAGAGCGAGCGAGAGAGGGCCAGAGTGTGCCTTTCTCTCTTGCTCCTGAAGCTTCAACACAGGAAGAATAAGAGTTCCCACCCCAGGCCAGCCCCTTCCTACCAGAAGCCCTGCTAGATTGGCAAGGTTCTCCCTCCCCCTCTCCCAACCAGAAAGCCTTGCAGTCAGCCAGCTAGCCACTTCCTACCTGCCAAAGCCAACCCATTCTTTAAGGCTCTGCTGGAAGCCGCCGCCATAAAGAGACTCTCCCTTCCTAGTTTGCTTTGGCAAGGCCCAAGCTCCACAAAGCTTAAGGCCTTTCTCTCAAGGAGGAGCTCCAGGGCTTTGTTCCCCACAGGCCTTGGGTGCAGCTTTTTCCACTGCCCCCAGCTGCACCCTCAGTTCCTCACCCTGGTCCTGGCCTCTGATGTCCAGTGTCTTTTATAGTGCTTAACAAGGTAGGTAGGCATTCAATAAATCCATAGCTTGTGCTCTAAAATAGCGGCCCTTGGTCAATAAATGATGGATTGATTAAGGAAGTGCTTGGTCTCTCAGTACAAGGCTGAATGAGGTATTGCCATCACTCATTTCTCTGGTCACCAAGACAGGCAGGTTCAATTGCCTTAAACCAGACCAGTTCTTTTTCTTTTCCTTTCCTTTCTTTTTTACTGCAACTGAATAGGAACCAGAGGGCAGAGGGGACAGAGATGTGAGATGCTGAAATCCCGGGGCGGGGGGGGGGGGTGGGGTGGGGTGGGGTGGCGAAAACGGAAAATTCTGCACTTCCATCATAGGTTCCACAATTTTCATGGATTCTGGCTTTGGTTCCACAATTTCCATGGATTCTGGCTTTGGTCTGGTGACTTGGGGTATCCAGATCTTTTGAGTCAAGAGATGGTCTTGTCCAAAGACTCATGAGTTGTTTGTTTTTTTTAGTGGTACGGGTAATTGAACTCAGGGTCTTGCACTTGCTAGGCAAGCATTCTACTACTTGAGCCACTCTCCCAGACCAAAGACTTATGAGTCTGAGCTCTGGATACAAATTATGCTGCTGGTAATTCCCAAGCCAGCTTTTTAACTTTGTATCCCTGTTTCTCCCTCTTTTTCTTGGATTAGAGAGCAGTTGTTCTCACCTACCTAGCTCAGCCTGTGAGCCATTTACATGGTGGCAACACAGTGGGACAAGCTGGGGCAAAAACAGGGGAGGAGCTATTGGATTAGTCACAGTCTTTGAGCCCATGGAATATTAGATTAATGGGGATATTTTATGTTGTGAATAGTCAGATTAGTTTAATAGAGAAGAATGTCATAAATTCCAGTAATTCGGGCTTCACTTTGCTTCAGATGCACCAAACTGGTCATGTAATTTTCTGAATAGGCCAGAAAGAGATTAAGAATCATTGTAAATTCAGGGCAGTCTGGGGACTTTGAGTCTTCGTGGAGAGTGGATTGAGAGTTGGTTCTTGAAGGATCTTCCTTTAAACAGCTCCTCCAGCTTCTGGTTAAACCTGTACACCTAGTGTCAATCAGACTGGGTTCCCCAAAACAGTCCCCGAAGCAACAAGCAGATACAAAAGAAGACCTTCTAAGAACTGTTCTGGGACCCTTCATGCACCAGGTCGTCTTTAGCAGTGCACTACCACAAGAAAAAGCCTCTAAACCAACCAAATCCACTCCAGCTCGCCTGTCTGCTTGCATTTGCTGCTAAGTGTGAGGCCTGAGGGGGATCCCCTTTGAAGCCTGGCACTTACTCCTGAGCAGACTGTTTGCCTGACATAGTGGAGAGCAAGCTTTTCCTTGGAAAGTATGAGCTCCACTTAGGCCCCCAGCAGGTTTCTGAATGCCTGGCCCCAGGGAAGCCCGCCACTGAGCAAGCAGAAGCTTGATGCCTCAGTAACCTGGCACTGTTACATAAGGCACTACACCAGAGGTGAGTCAGGGCCCTCAGGCTGGCCTAGGCCCAGCCTAGTCTGGAAAGTGAAGCTAAATGGCAGTGCTGAAGAAGGGGTGTCTGGTGGGATAAGTCAGGAATGAGCCACTGGAAACACTTCCCTTCCTCTCAGTTCTCACCCTCTTTTTCCTCAGGGATAGCTGGAGCCAATCACCAGCCTACAGAGCACAGAGCAGTGGGAATCCTGGCCAGACCCCTAAGCTGTAAGCGGCTGCTCTCCATTTCCCTTGCAGAGAAGACAAAAGAAAGTGGGTTGAAAACTCAAGGCTATTTTGTGAGTAAATTATTCCTTTGAGGAAGGATAGGGAAGGTCCCTGTGATACTCAGTCCATGGGCAGGGGCCTGATTTCATGCTGGTCTTCATTCTTTCTCTTTCCTTTCTTTTCTTTTCTTTCTCCCTCCCTCCCCTCTGATTTCATGCTAGACTTTTCTTTCTTTCCTTCCTTCCTTCCTTTCTTGGATTTGAACTCAGGGCCTCACACTTGCTAGGCAGGACTCTACCACTTGAGCCACTCCACCAGCTCCATGTGGGACCTATTTGAGCAGCATGGCTCCCAGGAGTGGAAGGTGATAAGCATGTTGGGCCTGGATCATCATGACCAAGCCTGCTTCCAGCTCTTGTTTTCCCTTGGGCTAGTGTCTGCACAATGGGAAGCGTTACATTCAGTCTCCCATGCTGGCTGAGATCTTACACCTCTTAGAGCATTTCCACAAGTGCAATAGCTACTTTGGGGCAGTGATTCTAGCTAGAAGGTACATTTGAACTCGCCTTGCCTGCTAATAAGATTTCCATTTCCCTGGAACAGCATTTGGAAATGGCTGCTGTTCCTATTTTATGCCCACTCCAACTCTACAGCAAAACTGGATTTCTGCGCGGTAGACAGTGACCTCCGGAAACCATTTTCCTTGAGCTGACTCTTCAAACTGAGGTTGCTGAGGCTGGCATTTAGCCTTCTGGCCTTCTCATTAGACCATGGGGTTCCATGAAGAGCCCTGTCTGCCAAAGCTGTGGCATGACAGTGAAGTCCTAACCCTTGTCCCATTATTGCAGGCATTGGCACAGCACGGTATGTCCTGAGCCTTATTTCTCCCTTCATCTCAAAGGGGAACTTCATCTTTCTGACCCTTGCGGTCATGGAATGCTCTCCCTTGAGTACATCCAGCACACAAAGTGCCCCTCCAAGTGAGCCCAAGCGTGAGTCTCCCTCAGTACTGCTTTCTCCAGGGCTCAAAAAGCTATTGCATGACACCAACCAACTTGTTATGTAAATCCAACTAGCCATAGCAAATTAGGGCTTTGCAGTTATCTTGAGGGATGCCTTACAATAACAAGAGAAAGTTCAATGGCTACCACCAGGTGCAGACGTGACTGACCTCACTCCTCTCAACCAACCCACAGGTGGGAGCAAGAACTCTGCTGGGTCTATCACTCAGGGATCCCAGAGACCCCATTTCCTCAGACTCCCTGGCCTTCATGGCCAGGTCTGGAAAGAAGCCAACACTCTACCTGGAATTGAGAGCTTGTCAGTTTATCTGGAAGTGCAAATATAGGAAGGAGTATTAGCCTTCTCTTCAGGCAGGGAGGGAAAATAAGATCACCCTGGAAAGAGTTATATTCTAAGTTATGGGCTCACATGGGTCCAAACGCTAAACTGAGTAGATGAAATTAATGCTCTGTTCTTACATTCTCTCTCTGGTGGAACTGGGGTTTGAACTCACGGCTTTGTACTTGTGAGGCAGGCACTCTACCACCCGAGCCATGGCCCTCGAGCATCTTCTTTTTTTTAAGAGCCGAACCTCCCAAGCAGACCGCATGAGCTCTTACGCTATTCAGAGACCCACACTGTAGCAGCCCACCCAACCTGGGCCTTTTATGGACTCTGGCCCTGTCTCTCCACTTCTCCTATCTAAACTTGGCTTTCCCATGTCTCATTCTCATGGAATCCTATTCCCAGTAAGCTGCACCCTGTCCAAAGATCTGAGAAACAAATCCACACAAAGAAGTCAATGATGTGTAATGGTGTCACATGCTATTCTTTTTTAAAAAGTATGCTAGAGTGCAGTCACTCATGAGAGATACCCACAAAAATTCTTTCCAGTCCCCAACTCATCAACATCACAAAAGCAAATCATGTCCCCCATGAGTAGCATCACTTAGTTAAACGTTTTTTTTTTTTGGCAGTACTGGGGATTGAACTCAGGGCCTCACACTTGTCAGGAAGGTGTTCTTACTGCTCTAACCACTCTGCCAGCTCTTGGTTAAGCTTCTTAGGTTTCTTTTTGTTGTAATCAGTAGCATCAGCAGCTTACTGGGGCAAGGGCAGCATTCTCCCCAAAGAAATGGATGTGTCTTTATTTCATGAGAATTATTACATATGTGTAAAGTGGCTATGAGCAGAGGACCAAAAATTGTGTTGAAAAGTAGGGGTAGGGAAATGCCACCCTCAGGTATACATCCCAAAGAACTGAAAACAGCAACTGGAACAGGGGTGGGTTCTGTTTATAGCTGCATTCTTCAAAGCCCAAAATGAACTAATGAATGAACAGATAAACAAAAAGTGTTATATACAAACAATGGAATATTATTCAGTCATAAAAATAAAGTACCATTACATTCTACAACGTGGATGAACATTGAAAACATTATGCTGAGTAAAGAAGTGACATATTATATGATTCCACTTACATGAAATATCTAGAATAGGCAAATCCATAGAATCAGAAAGTTCTAGGTAACCAGAGACTGGGGAAGGGGGATAGGACATTATTATTTTTTTGTGTGTGTGTGGTACTGAGGATTAAACTCAGGATCACACTTGCTAGGCAGGTGCTCTACCACTTGAGCCATTCCACCAGCTGGGAGACATTATTTTTGAATGGGTACAGTTTCTTTTGCAGATGATGACAAAATTCTGGAAATGGTGATGGTGTACAACATTGGGAATGTACTTGATGCCACCAAATTGCACAGTTAAAATGGTTCAAGGGCAAATCTGTATAGATTTGATCACTATATATAATATGCAATCCATGCATATATAATACATACACACATATGCACACCTATATATAGTAGTAGGTGCCAGTAAGGCACCAGGCTCACTCATCAGCAAAAGGACTGGCCTCCAAGTACTAGCCTCCTAGCACATGTGATTCACATTTGTGCCTCAGAAAAGGACAATTTCTTCTATGTCAAGGTTCTCATGAAGTATCCAAACTATGAATGTTAACTTTACAAATGCATTTTTGGTTTTAATGGAGACACTCCCTTAATCCAAGAGTGTCTATTCTTTGTCAGAACACTAGACACTTGGGCTAAGGAAGAACTTTCAAAGCTTGATATCAAGAGCAAAAAAAAAAAAAAAAGCCAAAATCACAAAGGCAAAGAATGACAGGCTTAACTACATAGAAACTCAAAACCTCTCTATGACAAAGAATTCCATCCTCGAAATCGAATGGTGAATTAGTTGACATTTGCAATCTCTAATTCAGGGATTCTCACTGTGTGGTCCGAATACCACTGGTGCTATGCGACATGAGTTTAAAGATGGTACAGGGACAGAAAACTTCCTCTTAAATAACATGAATTTAGGCACGATCTCAGGAAGCCCCTCATAACACGACATGAAAGTGGCTACCTCCTCAGAAGCCAAGTCCAGTATTACAAATTATAAAATCATTTGTGCTAAGACTCATTTAAGGAACAAATAATTTTATGTGAATTTTTCTTGAAAACCTGATCTCTGAATCTATATCTTTTCCCTATACTACTATATACCAGTTTGATAGAGAATATTAAATGAATTAGCACATATGAAGCAATCAGAAATATTTGCTATTATTATTTTCTGAGCATTTGTGTGTAAGAACCAGTTGGTGCCAGTCAGAACCTTAAAAGCAGAATTCTAGAAACTTTGGAGCTGAAGGGAACTCAGATTCAGAATATTTCAGACCACTGGGCAGGTGTGCTCTGGGACCAAAAGCAGAACAGAGCTCATTTAAAAGTTCTTGGTAAACTGGGCTCACACCTGTAAATCCTAGCTACTTGGGAGGCTGAGATCAGGAAGACTGTTGTTCAAGGCCAGACTGGGCAAAAAGTTTGTGAGACCCCACCCCCCCAACTCATGCCTAACATCCCAGCTATGGTGGGAAGCCTAAAATAGGAATATCAAGATCTAGGCTTGCCCAGACAAAAAGTGAGACCCTATTTCTAAAATAACCAGAGCAAAGAGGGCTGCAGGCATGGCTCAAGTGGTAGAATGCCTACCTAGCAAGCATGAAGCCTTGAGTTCAAACTCCCCGGTACTGCAAAAACAAACAAACAAAAAACCAAATAAATAAATAAAAATAAAATAAAACAAAAAGTTTTGGTAAAAAAGTTTTGGGTAAAATCTTAAGATATACTTAACAATAATCATGAGAACAGAATATTGCCAAAGCTATCTCAGCCTTTTATCCCTTGTGGGTTCGAGAATTAAACCCCTTCAAATTTCAATTTAAGAAGTTTTTTTTTCTTTTTTCAGCTGGGCACAGGTGCCTCACACCTGTACTCCTAGCTACTCAGGAGGCAGAGATCAGGAGGATGGCAGTTCAAAGCCAGTCCTGGGCAAATAGTTCCAGGGACCCTATCTTGAAAAAAAAAAAACCCACCACACACAAGGACTGGTCGAGTAGCTCAAGCAATAAGAGTGTCTACCTCGCAAGTGTGAAGCCCTTATTTCAAACCCCAGTACTGCCAAAAAAAAAAAAGAAGTTTTTTTATATGCTACATTTAAATTGGAAACTTCAGCTGTTTCCCAGCATATTCTGTCTCCTTCCTAA
Organism: Castor canadensis; assembly: GCF_047511655.1. NCBI lineage: Eukaryota > Metazoa > Chordata > Mammalia > Rodentia > Castoridae > Castor > Castor canadensis. Next base: position 46,496,171 of record NC_133405.1, on the reverse strand, counting down.
ATTTTCCAGTATTTGAAGCATACTCAAATGATAAAGTAGAATCCCCTAATAATAGGGTAACTAACCAACCATCCCAGTTTCCCTGGGACTGTCCCAATATGTCACCAAAAGTCTGTGTCCCAACACCAGAATCCTTGGTCGTCCTACCTAATAAGGATATTTTGACCATTTGGAAGGTTCTGGGTTTACAGTTTCCTTTACTTCATAGACAAATCTTTAGTGTTCTAACAATTTCCTTAGTGTTGGTTTAGTTGTTTAGTGTTCTTAACAATTCTTTCTTCACAGACATGCAACAGACACCAGAATCCATGATCTCAGTTGGAGTGATGGCTCTGCTCTTCATTGTGAGGCATTAAGCAAGTTACTTGATTTTTCCAAGTCTCAGTTTCCTTCTCTATAAAATGAAAGTGGGTGATAAGAGCACCCATTTCATTTGGGTTGGTCAACTACTAAATGAGATTATGCAGATACAATGTTCACTATACATTATAAATGTACAATAAATGTTAGCTATTAATCCTTTATAGTTATTAGTTACATAACATAAGAATGAAGGGATGGTGTTTAAAATACACCTCTCCCCCCAATAGTTTACAGGCACCAGTTACATTCCAACAGGCTGCACACACATTACCGCTGATTCCTATGTGTATACACAGTACAGTCCATCAGGACTTCTATCGGGCTACTAGAGTTACTACTTGTGGTTAAAACTGAAAAAAAGAACAACCACATTGAAACTTTAATAAGGATTTTCCAGGTTAAGAATAAAGTTGTAAAATCTTTAATGGGGCCACACCAATAATTAAGAAGTCATTTAGCCAAAAAAAAAAAAAACCTTTATTGAATACTGGCTGTCTAAGTAGAAACCAAGGAAAATCAAGCAAATAACATGCAGCCCTACTCCCAAATTCCTCTACTCTTATGTTCCAAGGAAACTGAGAGTTAAGCTGGGATCGAGGGATGTGTCAAGGCAGACAAACCACAGTGTGTCCTGTCCTCTTCCCAAGAATATGGGCGTCCTTGCAGCAGGGGAATGGGGCACAGGATGAGGAGTGGGGAGAAGAGCTTCTCCAGCAGAAGATACAGCTCTGAAAATTGACAAATTAAAAAAAAAGACACCCAAACAGGAACCTGAAATGTCTAATCATGAATTAGGACAGGAATAGAAAGGAAGGCTGAAGTATGAAGATAGAAACCCAGGGAACTGGGCTGGAGGTATGGCTCAAGTGGTGGAGTGCTTGGTTAGCAAGTGCAAGGCCCTGAGTTGGAACCCCAGTACTGTGGAAGGAAGGAAGGGAGGGAGGGAGAAGGGAGGGAAGGAGGAAGGAAGGAAGGAAGGAAGGAAGGAAGGGAGGAAGGAAGGAAGGAAGGAAGGAAGGAAGGAAGGATTGAAGGAAGTCAGGCTCAGAAGGCCAAAAATTGCATGTTCTCTCTCATGCAGATTATAGACCCAAAACCAATGCACAAATATTATTGGACATGGGTCACACACTAAGGGGAGAATGCGCATGGGAGGAATAGGAAAAGGAAAGGAAACCTAAAACTTGAATATGGTTGATGTGCACACTGTAGAGGAGTGAGTATAGTAATCTTAAACTGGCAGAGGCCACTATGGGAAGGGGACTAGGAAGTAGGGAAGAGGTCTGGCAGAGATGAACCAATGTGGGTTGCAATACATATGTGCATGGTAACAACACTAGGAATCTCTCTGTATAGCTATCTTCATCTCAAACTAGCAAAAGTGCTATGTTTTCCTTTTTATCATGTACGGTTTTTTCTTCAACAAAATTGGAGAACAAGAGGGCAAAACCGGTTCTGCCCAGAGGCAGGGGAGGGGGAGGTGGCCAAAACAATGTATACAGGTGTAAGGAAATGTAAAAATGATCAATAAAATAAAATTTAAAAAAAGAAAAAAGAAGAGAAAGAAAGAAAAGAAAAGAAAAGAAAAAAGAAACCCAGGCTTAGATTAAATGAATCGAGAAAGGAAATGTTCATCGCAGACATTGGAGACACCCCATGACCAGCAACAATGGTCTCTTAGTTTGCTAAGGAGTATGCTATTCTGCACACAGCCTAACCTGAATTCAGAATCTCCAATCCCAGTTGTCAAGGAAAGTAAGAGAATGATTTATCCTACTAGAACCCTGCAGGACCCTGTCACTCATTCCTCAGCTTCAAGGAAGCCTGACAGCCTGCTGACTGGCTCTGCAAGAGTGGTTTAGGACACTGCTTTGCTCCTGACCCCAGAAGACAGGGTACTCTGGCGCACCTCCCCGACAGGACAGTTCACTCTCTTCCCTCAACCAGTGCCTTTACCCTTCCTGACCCTGCACCTTTCCAGGATTTGCCATAAACCAAGCATCAATACACCCACAAAGAAGGTCTTTCCACTCAAGAAATCCAAACAACCAGGATGCTCCCAGAGGTGTGGCACAAGTGAACACTTTAATGTCAGGCTCCCTGCTTCACACCTCTCTCACTTAGGCCCAACCTGACCCTCCTAGGCCCAGAACCAGAGGAAGCACCCCCTTCTCACACTTTGCCAAAGCCTTCCAGTTGAATGCAAATGCTATGGGCCTTCTTTCCAGGTTTCTCTCCCACCCTTATCTCCCAGCCACTCTCCAACAGAGTGCAAGGAGGGAGGGAGCAAGGGGATTGTTAGGAGCCTGTTAGGGATTTCATTCATCAGGATTTCACTGTCTGTGGGCTGAATACACTTGTAGTAATCTTTCACCAGAAATGAAGATTCTCTCAAAACCTGTTTCATCCACAACCTGGTTTATTTTAGACAGTGAGATAATTTGATACCTAAAGTGAAATAATAGGTGGGAAAGAGCTTCAATGGCATTGAAAATGCCTGAGAAATACAACTTGTTAGAAGGACACTAATAATGAAGTCAACAGCCTTGCTTGTTCCAGTCTGGAACCATTGGGGGCTAGAGTGAGAAGGAGGTGATGGTGGGTTTGTCTTGAGAGAAGAGAGGCAAACCTGGTCTTAGCAGTTAGTGAGGGGAGCTCCTGCCTTTTTAGGTTGCTTTTAAATTTTCCTGTCTGAGTCTCACTGCCAGCCAAGTATTTTATGAGTGCTCAGCATTTCTTATCACTTTGTCTGGACACACCAGTTGCCTATGACCTAGAATTTCAGAGCTAAAAAGAAGGAGCCTTAGAGGTACCAGAAAGGTCAGGCGCAGTCTCATATAGAAAGGTAGAGCCCACAAGGTCTCCCACAGCAGGGATGTCCCTCTTACATAACCTGTGTCATTGAGCAAGAATAAAATCCACCCCTGAAAACACAAACACACACACACACACACTCCTGGCACACATGTGTGCACACACCTAGACACTAACACCAAACCCACAGTAGGGTTTCCTGAAGTAATTCTGTCTCTGAATTACCTCAGTAATAGGTCCTTCTTACCGAGTGTCTCAGACCCTGGATAGTCCCACTGTGTTTTTCTCCTCTCTCCTTTCCTCACTTGCCTCCCCAGAGGGATTTCTAGAACGTCAGAGGTGCACTGGAATACATGCTTGCATGGATATGGACTCACCCATCCTCCTGCTACACACACAATTCTTCAGGCACTCAAGGAGATGTCCTAAGATGCTCTCTGGGGTTGCTTTTTACCTACATTTGAAGTCCAAGGAGGGGGTGGGGTCCAAAAATTCTCACAGGTCTCTGACTTTTCCTATCCCCCATCCTCCTCCTTCCACCACTAGCAGCCTAATTTATCTTGACATTTTACTTGCCCTTACTGTCACTCAGGGCCACTCAGTAATTTAAAAATCCTTGCAGTTTCAATCCGAGTTTACACATTTCGAAATGGGCTTTTGAGTCGGATAGAACTCAAGATTCCAAGAGGACCTCAAGGCAGGCTCAAGGGTCTGTGAAAATGTATGCATTTGAGTCCTCTTTTTCTTTTTTGGCACTACTGGGGTTTGAACTCAGGGCCTCATGCTTGTTAGGCAGGTGCACTCTACCACTTGAGCCATTTCGCCGGCAAATGTATGCATTTGAGAAAGGGATACCTACAGCTACCTCTAAACTATATGGAGTCTGCCTATCTTCTGGGCCCCGGCATCCCCTTGGCAAGACTTTGCAGGCACTCTTCAAAATAGGCTTGCACCTGCCAGGCCTTCCTTCCCTAGGCTCTGCAGGACTATAACTAGCCTCAAGGTCCAGTGGTGACAGACAGCGAGTCAGACCTCCCCAGTCCCCCCCACTCCGGTGAACTTCCTGGTTTTGTCAGAGGTAAGGATTCGGCAGAGGGTGCTGTAAGCGGGGATGTGTTCCCACTCGGATGCCCAGTCACCCACCTGTGGAAGAAGAGCAGGATGGAGAGCATGGTCTGATCGATGTTGCTGTTGCAGATGCCCTCATTGATCAGGTAGCAGGGGTCCCGCAGCACTGGCTGTAGCGAATCCTGCCGCATTATGCTGTTGAGCTTGTCAGTGTTGAGATTCTCGAAGATCAGCTTCTCCTGCAGCTGCCGAAAGTTGCTCACGGTGGGACTGCCTGGATTGTTGTTCTCCCCGCTGCTGCCTCCCTGAAGCCCGCTGCGGTTGGCCAGGTCTAGGCAGCAGTTGCAGCAGTCGAGACCGACAGGTGAGCGGCAGTCATTCTTGGACTGGGCCATCTTCTCAGGCTTGGAGGCCGCCTGGTCTGTGAGGTCAGGGTCGGCTGGCAGGTGCGCGCCCTGCGGGCTGGCTTGAGGGGACTCCAGGGTGCCTGGAAAAGACAAGCTGTGAGGAGAAGAGTTGGAAATTAGTCCCTAAAGCCAGCCACCTTCGGTTCGGGCCCCCTTCTGGTTGTACTGCTTGGGGTGCGAATAGAAACAGCTGGACAAACAGCTCTGAGCGGATCCTTCGGGCTCACTTCCTCCTCCTCCTCCTCTTGAGGCGGGGGCCGCCCCCACGAGGTGCCACCCGTGGCCCCAGCGCGCTCCCAAGTTTCCCAAGTGTGAACGAGGCTCGGGGCGGACCTGTGGCGGCAGGAAGGGCGGGCGCAGGGCACCAGGAGAGCCGGGGCGCGCCCTCGCTCCCTCCCCCTTTGGCTCTCGCCCTCCGCGATCACAGGCTCTCAGGCTCCCTTGGGCTGTGCCTGCGGAGCAGCGGTGGCAGGAGCTAAGCACGAGTGCGCAAGTGAGCCCGCTGCACGCCCTGGAGTCCGCACCGGGCTGTGACAGCATATAAATTACCCCTGAGGGGCTGGCGGAGGACGCCCAGCCACCGCTTCCCTGGCCGCCAGGGTCCAGCCCCCCGCCCCGCCCTCCCGCCGGCACACTGCGCCCACGCGGCCGCTCGCACCCTCGCCCGCCCTCCTGCGGAGCCCGGCCCGGCTTGCCCCGGCTCTCCTCAGCTCGGGCGCCCTCAACGCTCATGGCGCATCCTCCGCCAGAAATCTGCCAACAGCCGGCGGGCCGGGACGCCGCGCCTCCCAATCCCGCGATCGCCCGGCCTTGTGGGTCTCGAGCTTGGCGGGAGGGCAAACGTTTCCAGCACCCCCGAGGAGGAGTTCCCCTGCAGGAGGAACGCCGCGTCGAAGGCTCGGCGTGGCGTGGCGTGGCTTGAAGCCTCCGAACCGATTTTTGGAGGCGCCAAGCGACATAAGTCACTTCTGCAGTCATAGAGCGCCAGGCACACCTCTGAAGTTCCCAATAAATGCCTTAAGCAAAAGCCACAGAGTCACGCTCAGACTCTCCGTTTCTTCCCTCTGCATCCTCTCTTTCTCCGCACTTGCTGGCTCCTTGCTTCCCTGAATCCCATTTTGGGGGAATCTCCCCCAGACTTTTTCGGGAACACCAGCTCCCCATCGCGCTGCCCCCTCTCCCTTTCTTAATCACTCCTTCTGCCGCTTTCCCCACAAGTTCTCATTTTCTATCTTTTCCTCTTTACTTTATTTCCTCCAGTTTCTCGCCCATTCCCTCTTTTCTCTTTATCCCCGCATTTCTTTTCCCTCCTTTTCTCTATTTTACATTCCCCCTTTCCTTTTCTCTCTTGTTCTCCCCTCTTGATTTTCATTTTATTTCCCCTTTCCTCAATTCAGCACTCCTCTTTCATCTTACTCCTCTTTCCCTATTTTTATAAGCCTGCTCTCCTCCCTCTTTTCGGAGCCCTACCTGGCAGCCTTAGGTGATGTCCGCCTTCCTCACCCTCCTCGCAGAGAGCTGTGCAGTCCGTGCTCACTGCGAGAGGGGCAGGGTGGGAAAAGAGTGCCGGGTCGCCGAGAGCCCCGCGGCGGAGGGATCCGCGAGGATGAATCCGGGGCTGAGGTGAAGTGAAAGAGCAGATACATGGAGGGGGCAGTCTGGTGCCCTGGGTCATAACCCTGGCTTTGAGACTGGCTTTGGTGCTGGGTGGGCAACGGGCAGGCTTCTAGGGTGTCTCTGAACTTGGAGATTCGCAATACGTTGAATGTTACAAGATTCAATCATTATTGGTTGTGGGAAAAATTTAAAATATTCATAATGTTCACTTTTCATATCAAATTTAAGTAGATTTCAGTTCAGTCCCACTCCCCACCCCCCTTCACTCGCTTCATTCATAAGCCCAAGACACATGAAATAGTACAGTAGATACTGCCATCTTCTGCCCGAGACCTGGAATGGGTTTCTCCCGGCCGCGCAGTGTTCGGCATCCTTTGCAAGACACCAGAGTTGCCTCCTAGTGGATCCACGGTACATGGGTTCTGAGAGTAGGAGAGAAGAGCCCCTTTGCCAAGCTGTAGGGGGACCCCAAGTCCAGCCCCAAACCGGACTTGCCCTGAGTTCCTGCAGAGCGCACTTCCATACATTTTGTAATTTCCTCCATGCGCCCCAAGCCTGGGCGGACAACTAATTCCTGTTCCCAAAACCGCGTGGGTGTTGTATAGGACCCCAAAATGTGGGGAAGTCAGTACTCTGTCTGCTATACTGGTCAGAAAACCAAAAACAAGTCATATCCCTGGCTCCTCATAGGATCCCAAGGTCAGAAGACATTGATCGTTACTGCTGAGAGCAACGGAACTGAGAGAATGATCCCTGTGATCTCACAGATGCTAAGAAATCTTTATTTCTTCTCTCAAAAGGTGGTCCTCGATGGAGGCGGAGGTAAGAGGATGGGGAGGGTTGAGGCCAACCAGACCAAAAAAAAAAAGGCTAGAGGTGTGGTTCAAGCAGTAGAGAATACTTGCTTAGCAAAGGGTGAGGACCCAAGTTCAATTCCCAGCACTGCTACTATAAAAATCCAACCAATCATTTATGTGTGTTCTTTTCCCACATTCTTTTTCTCTTCATAAAAATGTTCTTGACTAAAACCCAGAGGAGGTAGTAGAATATGAAATTTCATTGGCATCGTGTAAACTTATAGCTTGCTGAATTGTTTTTTAATTACAGTGTTTATTTTTTCTCGTTTATAATTATTTTATGTTAAATGCTATACCATAATATATTAGATCTTTTAATGTTTAGTTAAATTGTGTTTTGAGAACTGCTAGGCCTTTTGTTTCTATATTTGTCCTAGTCCTCTTATCTTTGTGCATAACCTTGGGATGAGGACCTAGTGGAAGTATTTCCTTCTTGGCATTTGGTACCATTAAACTCAAAACTTTGTTCCCTTGACATTTCCCTTGTTGTAGTCCTTGCTCTCAAGCAGTGTTGTTAATAATTCAGTACAGCTTTGCATACCACATCCAGGCCAATCAAGAGCAAACATAATTGAGATATAGAAAAATCTGGATAGTTCAGAGAGAGAGAGAGTTCCGAGAGTTGCCATGTGTTTGCATACAAGTCCAGCTTGTATTGACATACTGCATACCTCTGTTAGGGAAGGCTGACTGGGCAGGGCCACCTTGGCTCCCCTCTGTGTAGCCTTGCTTTGCTGACACATATTGAGTTGTATGGAGAGACTCCAAGCAGCAAAATATCCTTGCATAAACTCAGAGAGCAGGGGTGGGGACTTCTAGACAGACTGGTGGCCTTTTTGGTGGAAGAAAAAGGGTTAGAAAGGAGCACCTCAACAGGAAGGTAAAACAGGTCCTGTTTGAGGGTTGGCACCAGTGGAGGGGAAGGATATAAGTGAAGGGTGTAGGAGGGTGAATGTGGTGGAAATAATGCGTACTCATGTATGAAAATGGAAAAATGAGACCTGTTGAAACTGTTCCAGGAATGGGGGGAGGGTTAATAAAGGAGAATGATGGAGGGGGTGAACTCAACTGTGATATATTGTGAGAACTTTGGTAAATGTCATGGTGTACCTCCAGTACAACAATAATAATAAAAAATTTTAAAAAGGAGCACCTCCCTTTTAGATGGAGTCATTTAATGGCACTTAACAGAGCCCTTGCCCTGTGCCATACAGGAAGGGGGTTAGTGGAGATTCACAGGAATATAAGACACAGCCCAAGTCCCCAAAGAACTCGTGGTCTAGCTGGAGAAACAGATACATAGATAGACAAATGGGAAATGATGATAAAGGCTTGGGAGCATATGTTGTGAAAGTGTGGAGGAAGAGGAGGGGTTTGCTCTTTCAGGATGGAAGGGCAGCCTACAGATGCTCATTGGCTGACTTAACAATAGGTTATGTCCCAGTCAACCCACCATAACTGAAAATATCGAAAGTTAGACATGCATTTACCATACCTAACCTACTGAGCATCATCACTTAACAACACAGAACACCATGTAGTATCAGGCATTTACACTCTTAGTCTCATGGCTTACTGGGAGCTAACTGTCCAGCATCAAGAGAGAGTATCAGACCACATATCACTAGCCCAGAAGAAGATCCAAATTCAAAATTTGAAGTATAGTTTCTACTGAATGCGTATTGATTTTGTACCATCATAAAGTTAAAAAATTGTAAGTCGATTCATCATAAGCCATAGACCATTTGTAGACAGACTACACAGAAGCCCAGGGGCAAGAGTGGTATGTATGCTGGGAGCCAGTGTGAATTACACAATAGTTACTTTGGAATGAAATTTGAGAGATGTAATAATGAGAGTTGAGACTGGAAAGGGAGAACAGAGCAAAAAACATTAAAGAACGTCCCCCGAGTCTGGTAGGGTGGTTCATACTAGGGATTGCAGTACTCCAGAGACAGAGGCAGGAGGATTTTGAATTCAAGGCCAGCCCTGGGCTAAATAGTAAAACCTTGTTTAAAAAAAAAGGGAAGGGAAGAAGGAAGGAAGGAAGGAAGGGAGGGAGGGAGGGAGGAATGAAGGAAGGGAGGCAAAGAATGAAAAGAGGAGAAAAAAAGAAGTCCACCAACTTCACAAGTTTGACTTGCATGTGGTAATTATTAAGAGAAAGAATACAGCCAGGTTTGATGGGGTATGCTTATAATCTCAGTTGCTTGGGAGGTAGAGGCAGGAGAATGGCAAGTTCAAGTCAGGAGGCCTCAGCTACATAGTAACTTCCAGGTCAGCCTAGGCAGTTAGTGAGACCCTGTCTAAAAACAAAATACAAACAAAAGGTCTGTGATGGTATGAGCATTTGCCTAGAGTGTGCAAGGCCCTTGGTTCAATCCCCAGAACAAAAGGCCAAAAAAAAGAAAAGAAGATATCATTTTACAAAGTCCCTGCTATGTACCAGGACAGCCCTATGAAATATGTACGATTCCAAGCTGAGCATGGTGGCTGATACCTACAATCCTAGCTACTTGGGAGGTGGAGATCGGGAGGATCAAAGTTTGCAAGCTTGGGCAAGCAGTTAGGGAGACCCCATTTCAATCAATAAAAAGCTGGGTGTGGTAACACGTGCTTGTCATCCCAGCTACTGAGGAAGCATAAATAGGAGGATAGTGGTCCAGGCTCACCCAAGGAATAAAAGTGAGACCCTACTAAAACATAACTAAACAAAAAGGGTTGGCAGTGTAGCTCAAATGGTAGGTATGTTTCCAGTGATAATGTAACCTTGGGAAATTTCAATACACTCTCAGGTCACATAAGGAGTAAATGGTAGAGTCTGGATTTGAACTTACAGCTTTCTAACTTCAGAACTTGTGCTGTTACCCATTAGATGATTTAGGGGGAGGGATTTAGAAGATGTCTTAACTTCATTTTCTTTTTTATTTTTTCATTAGGATATATTCGTTGAACAGAGGGGATTCATTGCGACAATTTCAAATAGGCTTATATTGTACATTGGTTAGATTGCCCCCACCATCTCTCCCTATTGGTCCCCTCCCTGCCCCACTTAAAGCAATTGCAAACAGTTTCATTGTTCTATTTCATATATGAATTCCACCAACCATATTCCCTCATCATCATCTCTTTCGTTCATCATCTCCCTTCCACAAGTACTCCCCCCCAACACACTGTACCTATTTTATAGTCCTGTCTTTCATTATTAATTCCTAAGTCTATGTTCAAAGGGGTTTCTCAATGTATCCCTGCTGTGGGTATACTTTACTTTGATCCGTTCAACTTTTTCCGTTTCTCTTACTCCTTTCTTCCCAACCCCTCCCCCCATTATTCAACAGCTTTAAATGCATAAATGATTTTTAAATGACAGCCTTATCAAACATTTGCAAAATGTAACATCTGTTTTAAGAAGGTGGCATGTAACCTGTTTGAAGACGATTGCATATTTTTAAAAAGCACCTATGCAATCAGTGATTTACTAATACATTTAAAGACTTATTTGTTCTGTGGAGAGGCAAGAAGGAAATTGACAACTCTAGTATAATATTATAAGATCTGAATTTTTTATGCCCCACCCTAAGCCAGACACTGTTAAGTGCTTTATATGGCATAATATAATTTAATTATCATAACAAGTCATAAGTTTGGTATTACCATCATTCCTATTTAAGAGATTAGGAAACTGAGCTTCAGAGAGGAGATACAGCAGGTGTAGGTTATAGGTAGGTCCCTTTAAGCACTTACAAGGTGGTTAGGTTCAAATTATGGTACACAGTAGTGATTTTTAGTCAGGTTCATTTCCCTATCATAAATACGCAATTTTGTTAACCTTTCCTAAGAGGGAAAATCAGATTATTCTTTCTGAAAACTTTCACAGTTTTTCATCACAGATTTTTAGACTGTTAAAGCTAGTAAAAATATAAAATCTAGATCAGGAGTTCATAACCTTTTTTGTCCCACAGACACTTTTGACAGTATAGGGAAGCCTACGGACCCCTTCTCAGAAACATGTTCTTAAATAACACAAAATAAAATACGTAGAATTACAAAGGAAATCAGTTATATTTAAATGCTGTTATCAAAATATAATAAACAGAAAATTGTGGTGTAGTTATGTAAGTGCTGTGATTAGTATAATAAATAACAAGATCTAGATACAGCCTTCATAACCATGGTAACTAGAAGTAATGAGTCTAAATATATCTGAAGATACCTGTAAGAACAGTAATGTGACATAAAACTGTTAGTGGCTTCTATTGATGACAAAGTCGCAGGTACTGCTAATATTCCTGTGATCTGTTCTCTGCATTTGTAATGGAAGGAAATACAAATTTAAGTTGGAAGGCAGTAAAAATAAAGATGTAATCTTTTTCCATTTAAGTTCATGTACTCCCTGAATTTTTAAAAATATCTGTTCTAGACCAGCCCTCTTATAATATTAATAGCTCACATGAGTAAAGCTTTGCTGTACGCCAGTCACCATGCTAAAGGCTTTGCAATGATTTTCCGTTTATTCCTCATAGCAAGCCCTGGAAGCAGTTTTGTTTTACAGCTCTCAGAGATATGGAATTGCTTTCCAAGGTTACACAGCTGGCAAGTGGAAGAGATGGAACCCGTCCCTAAGTTTGTGATTCCAAGCCCCCTTGCTCTTGACTAAACTTCAGGCCTTTAGATTAATACGAGGAGGGCTACATTAGAGCCATATAAAAAGCTGATTTTGAAAACCAGGTATTTTGGACCACTTATTACTTTGCTGGGACTGCCATAACAAACTACCGTGGACTGAGTGGTTAAAACAACAGAAATTGGTTTTCTCACAGTTCTAAAGACTTCAAGTTCAAGATCAGGGTGTCTCTAAGGTGGGTTTCTGCTGAGGCTTCTCTGATTTGTAGATGGTTGTTTTTTTGGCCTTTACATAGTCTTCTCTATGTGCCTGTTCCAGTTCTCTCTCTCTCTCTTTTTCTGGCAGCACTGGGGTTTGAACTCAGGGCCCATGCTTGCTAGGCAGGTGCTCTTACCGCTTGAACCACTCGCCAGCTCTATTTCTCTTCTTAAAAGGACATCAGCCAGTGGAGTGCTTAGCAGGTGTGAGGCCCTGAGTTCAAATCCCAGCACTACAAAAAAAAAGAAAGAAAAAAGACATCAGCCATATTCATTCATGACCTTATTTTAACTGAAAATCTCTAAATACATTCACATTCTGAGGCACTGGGGGTTAGAACTTCAACATATGAATTTTGGGGGCAGAGACACAATTCACAAATCAGCCCATTAACAGACCCTGAGTACAAACCTCAGTACCACCAATAAAATAAAATGCACCTGCCAAAACCCTCAAGGATTAGGAACATAACTCAGAGGTAAAGAATTTGCCCAGCATGTGCTAGGCCCTGGGTTCCATTCCCAGCAAGGAGGGAGGGAGAGAGAGAGAAACACACACACACACAGAGAGAGAGAGAGAGAGAAAGAGAGAGAAAAAAAAACACAGAGAAACACAGAGAAACAGAGAGAGAGAAAAAAAGAAAATGGGTTCAGATAAACACTGTGGCCTTCCCAATTCCTCCTCAGTGCTCACTTCAAGGCATCATCCCTCCCAGGAAGCTTTCCTTGACCCTTATAATTTGAATTAGGTATGCCTACTCTGCATTCCTTCTACCAGCAACCTCTGCTTCCTTCTCTAACAACCCTTATCATATATATTGTGATGGGCCGGCCCCAACACACACACACATACACACACACACCAGACTGTGAGCTCCAGAAAAAAAAAACACTGTAGATATGAGGATGCAACAGAATATGACCTCCATAAATTTCTATAAAGAGAGGCAATGATGGATATATAGCTGGGCATGGTGGTGTTCCTCTGTAATCCCAGCACTCAGGAGGCAGAGGCAAGAAGTTTGTGAGTTTGAGACCAGCCTGGGGCTACACTGTGAGTTCCAGGCCAGCCTGGCTATACAGTAGGACCCCATTAAAAAAAAAAGCTGGGTGCTGGTGGCTCACCCCTATAATTTTAGCTACTCAAGAGTCAGAGATCAGGAAGACAACAGTTCAAAGCCAGCCTGGACAAACAGTTTTCGAGACTCTATCTCAAAAATAGCCAACACACAAAATAGTTTCTGCTGGGTATTGAGGGGGGGAGCGGGAGGGGGTGGAGTGGGTGGTAAGGGAGGGGGTGGGGGCAGGGGGGAGAAATAAACCAAGCCTTGTATGCACATATGAATAATAAAAGAAAAATGAAAAAAAAAATAGCCAACACAAAAAACAGGTGGCGGAGTGGCCCAAGTGGTAAAGTGCCTGCCTAGCAAGCGTGAGGTCCTAAGTTCAAACCCTATTATTGCAAAAAAAAATAGTGTGTGGGAGGAGTGAAGGATATGCTAATTCACTGGATTGTGGTAATCATTTCACATAGTATATGTATATCAAAAACATCACTTTGTATACCCCATGTACAACTTTTGTCAATTATGCCAAAATAAGGTTGCAGAAAATAAGCAAGTAAACAAATAAATGGAGAACTAAGAAAAGAAAAGAAAATGCTTGCCAATTCCTGTCTTAGGAAAACTTTTATATTTATTTACTCTTTTTTATTTTGCAGTACCAGGGTTTGAACTCAGGGCCTCATGCTTGCTAGGCAGGTGCTCTACCACTTGAGCCACTCATCCAGACCTCCTTTTTGTGTTGGGTATTTTTGAGATAGGGTCTCCCAAACAATTTTCCCAGGATGGCCTCAAACCATGATCCTACTCTGCTTCCTGAGTAGCTAGAGTCACCAGCACCCTGCATTAGGAAGACCTTTTTTCCTGTTTCATTTTCTTTATTTTTATTATTGCTGCACTGGTGGTACATTGTGATATTTATAAAAGTTCTTACTTTTGTAATCATATGTCTTTCATTCTTTATTTATGTGGGCTCTGAGCCCACAAAGGATCCAGATGTCTTGTTTCCAGGTGTGTAGTCTGCTTCCTCAAGCCTCTGAGTCTGATATCCTGCATCTGGACTCCTGCAGTGTCTGTCATGAAAGGGATGTGCATAGTCCCTAGTACCCATCCTGTACTTAAGAAAAGGAAGAGCAAACTGGAGGTGTGGCTCAAGTGGAAGAGTACCTCCTTGGCAAGTGCGAAGTCCTGAGTTCAAACTCTGTTACCGCAAAATAGTTTTAAAAAGAAAAGCAGATATTATGTGGTCTCTTGGAGAAGCTTCGGGTGTTGGAGTTAAGGGTCACAGGTGACCTACTGGTGGAGCCTCAGCAAAGGTGCTTTTGTCACCAGAGAGATCCCTTCCGCAGGATCTATAGAGCAAGAAAAGAGAGCTGAAACTAGAGGCAGCAGGATGTCTGCAATAATCACCTAATCAGCTAATGCTATTCTTGCTTTAAGTTTGTATATGAATATACGTAAAAGGGTGGAAGCTGAGCTAAACCTTGTTTTTGGGCCTGCGCTGGTGGCTTTCAACTGTAATCCTAGCTACCCTGGAGGCAGAGATCAGGAGGATCATGGTTCGAGGAGAGTTCTGGACAAATAGTTCTTGAAACCCTATCTCAAAAATACCCAAAACAAACACAGAAACAGAGCTGATGGAGTGGCTCAAGTGGTAAGAGTACCATTGTCTAGCAAGCGTGAGGGCATGAGTTCAAAACCCCAGTACCCCAAAAAAAAAAAAAAGCAAAACTGTGCCTGAGTTGTGAGACTTCATCATACCATGCTGCACCATTGATTTTCTAAAAGCATCTCGTTACTTTTATAATAAAATATTTCTTTTCTGCAGGTAAAACAGTAATATTTGGCAAAGGAGAAAACTAGAAAGCTTCCCTCCTTTACGTCTTTCCTCTGACACCTAAACCCCCTCCCCGGGAGGAGAGCACTATCGACACTGTAGTTGGAATTCTTCCGCGGGAGGATCTATTTTAATTTAAGCAACAGAAACGTGTGAATTCTGAGTAGAGCAAATCTCAGAATGAAAACCCCAACTATAGTAAAATAAATCAGTATTTAAAGAAGATTGAGGCTTACTTGCTAAATGGGGGTTGGCCTCTCCAAGAAGTTGTGACTTCTCCGAAGTCTGGTTTCCTCTGAGAACAGGAGGAGGAGGAGGAGGAGGAGAAAAAAGATCTAGGAAAAGCAGAGATTCTTGAGGACAGGGAACTTCTAAGTAGTCTACCACTTTCATTATTTTTAGAATATCGCAATGAAGAAAGAGTAGAGAAAGTGGCCCTTCATAGAGATGAAGAAATCTGACACAAGTGCACACCCACACACCTTTTAATACAATTCCCTCCCACTCATACACAACCATACTCAAACACCATCCCCTGCATACACAATACCTGCGCATAGGCAAAGCTCCATATAGAAATATATTCGCAGTTACCAAGACACAAATGCATGTAAGTTTGTACCTTTTTATTTTTGTCAGATTGTTTGTACCCTTTTATTTTTGTCGTCCTTTTTTCTTCTTCTGGTATTGGGAATTGAACCCGGGGTCTTGTGCATGCTAGGCAGACGCTCTACCACTTTACCTAAGTCCCCAGCTAAACCCTGTTATTTTTGTTTTCGTTTATAAAAAAACTGAAAAATCCGGGCACCGGTAGTTCACACGTCTAATTTTAGCTACTCAGGAGGTAGATAACAGGAGGATCCGGTTTGAGGCCAGCCAGGCCAAATAGTTCATGAGACCTTATCTTGAAAAAAGCCATCACAGAAAAGGACCAGTGGAGTGGTTCAAACCCCAGTACCGCAAAAAAAAAAAAAAAAAAAAAAAAAAAAAAAAAAAACCCTAAAAGTAAGAAGGGATGAACGTTGATATCATTTACCCCAGCCTTCTGTGTGCAAACAAACATGTCTGTCCTCTTTGAGATCTCTTAATTGTCTAGCTTCTATTTGATGGTTCCCAAGGACAACTTTATTTATTTTTTGAGTTTAAAGTTGTATTTGTTATACACTATACTGAAGCAATTTCATTTAACTAAGAGGAATGAGTGCATGTATATATTGACAATAAAAGAATACCATGGCTTTATTCAAAATAAAAACTAAAAATAACCCAAATGGCCAACAGGAGTAAAATGGATAAAGGTACTGAGAAGTGTTAATACAACAGAATGCTACCCAGCAATGAAAAATAATGAATTACAGCTACAAATAACCAGTTGAAAGAATTTTGAAAATATCATGGGCAGAAGCAACACCTTCCAAAGTGTGTTCAAGGACAGGCAAAACTAATCTAAGGCATTAGAGGTCGGAAGAGTGGTGTCTTGGGATACTGACTAGGGAGGTTTGAAGGAGGCTTTGGGGTGCTAGAAATGTTCATTTCCTGACATGTGTGGCAGTTGCATGTTTGTATGACCTTACTGTGTATAAGCTGTATCTCAATGAAAAAGAAAATTAAAGGAAGGGAAAGTGAATTATGTAAAGCATAGACTCCACACTAAAGAAATACAGTCAATAATGCAGAAGCTCTCCAAGAATACTGCGGGAAAGTTAAATTATGAAAAACCATTACCAAAGATCCCAAAACTAGTGAAAAAGAAGAAAAAATTAGCCAGGAACTGGTGGCTCATGCCTGTAATCCTACCTACTCATGAGGGAGAGATGGTGGTTCGAAGCCAGCCCATGCAAATACTTCCGTGAAACCCTATCTTGAAAAAAACCCTTCGCAAAAATAGGGCTGGTGTCTGGCTCATGGTGAAAGCCCTGAGTTCAAGTGCCACTACAGCAAAAAAAAAAGAAGTAAAAATTAGATGGTTTGAAAACACACATACTCCCATAGATAAAAAGGCCAGATAGTTTTACATTAAAAAATTAGTGATAACAAACTCTACCTTTACATACCTATGTAAAATTCTCCAATTTTTTTGTGGTATTAGGGTTTGATTCAGGGCCTCACACTTGCTAGGCAAGGCACTGTACCACTTGAGCCACTCCATCAGCCCTGTTTTTGTATTGAGTATTTTCTTTTGGTGGCACTGGGGTTTGAACTAGGACCTCACGCTAGTTAGGCAGGCACTCTACCACTTGAGCCACTCCACCAGCCTGCTTCAATTTTTAAGAATAAAGAAAAATATTCTCATTGCTCAATCATGAAGAATTAAATCCTGTCATTTGCAGCAAAATGGATGTGAAGTAAAATAAGCCAGATCAAGAAAGACAAGTAATGTATGGTCTGTTTCATATGAGGAAGCTTTAAAAAGTCAACCTGAGTATAGAACAGTGATTCCTAGAGGTTGGGAAGGGTAGGGAATGGAGAGAACAAATAAAGGAAGGTTGGATTTGATCAGTAAACTCTGTATGCATGTATGGAAATATCACACTGAACTCCATTAATTAATACATGTTAATCAAAATTAAATTTAAAAAAAGAGGGAAAATATTTTGAAAGCACTGTAGGTTTTGTAGGTTTACCTACAAAAGAACAAAAGTCAGACAAGTCTAAAATAATGGAGCAAAGCTCAAAATTTTATACTCAGATAATTTACTATATGTGAAGAGTATAAAAATATATTCCCTTAAATTTATAAGACTATATCACAAATAATCTTTTTAAATACTTGAGGATTTAATCCAACAACCCAAGTGATAGCATGATTTAAAAAAGGGGATAGTGAGTGTATTAGTTAGGGTAAGTGAAACTTCTCTAGCAAATAAAAATTTAAATGTATAGTGGCTCAAAGAAAAATATTTGTAAATTAGGTGAAATACCTTAAGTAACCCACTAGTCAAAGAAAAAGTTATAAGGCATATTTGAAAATAATTTGAATAAACTGGACATGAAAACACAGTGCATCAAAATTAATGGGATGCTCCATAGTAAATCAATGGATAATGGGAAATTTATACCATTAAATACTTATATTAGAAAAAAAGTAAGGCCTTAAATCAATGATCTAAGTGTCCACTTAAAGAAACTAGAAAAATAGAGTAAATTAAGCCCAAGCAAATAGAAGGGGGAAAAGGACATTGGAAGTTGATAAAATGGAAGCAGAAAGAAAATGAGAAAATCAGTTAACCCAAGCATGAGTCTTGGGAGAATTTCATAAATTTTACAAAGTTCTGATTGGAAAAAAAAAAGAAAAAAGAGAAGAAAACTTTATTTTGGTTCAGCGTTTCAGAGATTCCAGTCCATAGTCCTTGGCTCCATTGATTCTGGGCCCATGGTGAAGGTGGCCATCATGGTTGATGGGAGCATGTGGAGGAGGAGCTATTCACATCGTGCTTAATATCAGGAATGAAAATGGGGCATTACTATAGACATTAACAGGGTGGTGAGGGACTGTAACAAACACCTTTATGTTCATAAATTTCACAACATAGATGAATGGACAAAAATTTTAAAGGACAGAAACAATTAAATCTCACTCAAAAAGAAATAGATAATTGGTCCTCTAAATAGTAAAGAAACCAATTTGTAGTTGAAAATATTTCACCTTAAAAACTCCAAGCTTAGATGATATATTAGACTGGGTTCTGCAAACAGAACTAAGCCAATTTGGCTTGCTCAGTTTTTATAAACTGACAAGTTCAACCCCCAAGGACAACTTTAAAATTTCCCCCAATTAAAACTGGGGGCCTGGCTCAGGAGGCAGAGTGGTAGCCTAGCAAATACAAGGCCCTTCAGTCAAACCCCAGTACCACCCCCCCCCAAAAAATCTAAAATTTCCCCCAGCTTCCCATATCCATATTTTATATCCTCTTGTTGAATCAATCAAAAATACTTATTGAGGACTTCCATGCCCAAACACTGCTAAGAAGGCTTGTGGAGACAGCCTAAATGTCCATTGATAAATGGATAATGAAATTGTGGTGTGAGTGTGTGTGTAAAATTACTTAGCTCTAATAGAGAAGAAAATCCTGCCATTTGAGATAACATGATGAACCTGGAAGACATTATGTTTAGTGAAATAAGCCAGACACAACAAGAAAAATACGCGATCTCACTTACATGTGGAATGTAAAAAAGTCAAATTCGTAAAAGCAAAGAATAGTATGGTGCGTGCCAGGAGGGAGTGTGTGTGTGTGTGTGTGTGTGTGTGTGTGGGGAAGGGAGATGTTGGCAAAAGGGTACAGAGCTTCAATTCTGGAGAATGAGGTCCTAGGATATCTAATGTGCAACGTGATGACTATAATACTACTGTATTGTATACTTAACATTTGCTAAGAGGTTAGACCTTAAGTGTTGTCAACACACACACATGCAGAGGTAACTGAAGAGATTGATATGCATATGTGTATCAAAACACCACACTATATACCCTAAATACATACAGTTTAAAATTTATATAAAAGTTTAAAACAAAACTTTTAAGTTGTTCTTGACCTCTCTTTCTTTTTTTTTTCAGACCCTTCTTTATATTTTTTTAAATTTTTATTGTTTTATTATTCATATGTGCATACAATGCTTGGGTCATTTCTTCCCCCTGCCCCCACCCCCAACCTTACCACCCACTCTGCCCCCTCCCTCTTCCCCCCACCCCCTCAATACCCAGCATAAACTATTTTGCCCTTATCTCTAATTTTGTTGAAGAGAGAGTATAAGCAATAATAGGAAGGAACAAGGGTTTTTGCTAGTTGAGATAAGGATAGCTATACAGGGCATTGACTCACATTAATTTCCTGTGCGTGTGTGTTACCTTCTAGGTTAATTCTTTTTGATCTAACCTTTTCTCTAGTTCCTGGTCCCCTTCTCCTATTGGCCTCAGTTGCTTTTAAGGTATCTGCTTTACTTTCTCTGCTTTGAGGGCAACAAATGCTAGCTAATTTTTTAGGTGTCTTACCTATCCTCATACCTCCCTTGTGTGCGCTCGCTTTTATCTTGTGATCAAAGTTCAATCCCCTTGTTGTGTTTGCCCTTGAACTAATGTCCGCATATGAGGGAGAACATACGATTTTTGGTCTTTTGGGCCAGGCTGACCTCACTCAGAACGATGTTCTCCAATTCCATCTATTTACCAGCTAATGATAAGAATGATAACGTTCTTCCTCATGGCTGCATAAATTCCATTGTGTATAGATGACACATTTTCTTGATCCATTTGTCAGTAGTGGGGCATCTTGGCTGTTCCCATAACTTGGCTATTGTGAATAGTGCTGCAATAAACATGGATGTGCAGGTGCCTCTGGAGTAACCTGTGTCACAGTCTTTTGGGTATATCCCCAAGAGTGGTATTGCTGGATTAAATGGTAGATCAATGTTTAGCTTTTTAAGTAGCCTCCAAATTTTTTTCCAGAGTGGTTGCACTAGTTTACATTCCCACCAACAGTGTAAGAGGGTTCCTTTTTCCCCACATCCTCGCCAACACCTGTTAGTGGTGGTGTTGCTTAATGATGGCTATTCTAACAGGTGAGGTGGAATCTTAGTGTGGTTTTAATTTGCATTTCCTTTATTGCTAGAGATGGTGAGCATTTTTTCATGTGTTTTTTGGCCATTTGAATTTCTTCTTTTGAGAAAGTTCTGTTTAGTTCACTTGCCCATTTCTTTATTGGTTCATTAGTTTTGGGAGAATTTAGTTTTTTAAGTTCCCTATATATTCTGGTTGTCAGTCCTTTGTCTGATGTGTAACTGGCAAATATTTTCTCCCACTCTGTGGGTGTTCTCTTCAGTTTAGAGACCATTTCTTTTGATGAACAGAAGCTTTTTAGTTTTATGAAGTCCCATTTATCCATGCTATCTCTTAGTTGCTGTGCTGCTGGGGTTCCATTCAGAAAGTTCTTACCTATACCTACTAACTCCAGAGTATTTTTGACCTCTCTTTCTGAGATGATCCACTTTCACCCCTGAGAGCATCTCTCTTCTAATAACGTTTATAAAAAGCCCTTTTTTTGTAGTGATAGTAAAGCTTATTAGGAAAGAAATTTAGTGTAATGGATAAAAGTGGGGAGAAAATGGGGGGAATGGGAGAAACACTTCCTGGATGGGGAGTAGAGACTCTACAAAAAAAAACAAAAACAAAAACTTTTTTTTTTTATTATTCATATGTGCATACAAGGCTTGGTTCATTTCTCCCCCCTGCCCCCACCCCCTCCCTTACCACCCACTCCGCCCCCTCCCTCTCCCCACCTCAATATCCAGCAAAAACTATTTTGCCCTTATTTCTAATTTTGTTGTAGAGAGAGTATAAGCAATAATAGGAAGGAACAAGGGTTTTTGCTGGTTGAGATAAGGATAGCTATACAGGGCATTGACTCACATTGATTTCCTGTGCGTGGGTGTTACCTTCTAGGTTAATTCTTTTTGATCTAACCTTTTCTCTAGTGCCTGGTCCCCTTTTCCTATTGGCCTCAGTTGCTTTAAGGTATCTGCTTTAGTTTCTCTGCGTTAAGGGCAACAAATGCTAGCTAGTTTTTTAGGTGTCTTACCTATCCTCACCCCTCCCTTGTGTGCTCTCGCTTTTATCATGTGCTCATAGTCCAATCCCCTTGTTGTGTTTGCCCTTGATCTAATGTCCACATATGAGGGAGAACATACGATTTTTGGTCTTTTGGGCCAGGCTAACCTCACTCAGAATGATGTTCTCCAGTTCCATCCATTTACCAGCGAATGATAACATTTCGTTCTTCTTCATGGCTGCATAAAATTCCATTGTGTATAGATACCACATTTTCTTAATCCACTCGTCAGTGGTGGGGCATCTTGGCTGTTTCCATAAACAAAAACTTTTGAAACAGGGTCTCACTGTTGCTCAGACTGGTCTCAAACTCATGATCCTTCTGCCTAAGCCTCTCTAGTAGCTACAGGCATGGGATTACAGTCCATTGTCTAGTGCTTCCTCAGCATACATCTGACGAGATGGTGGATGTATAAGTATGGTGCCTAGCACATAGTAAGTGTTCATTAAATGGTAGGTGTCATTATAATTACCTAATCTTTTCAAAGAAATTTCAATGACAACTTGTCGACTATGAGGAATACATAACATAATGTCTGGTATGTAAAGTACTTAATACAGTGCCTGCCATATGATAATTGCACAGCAAATGATGACAGTTGATAGTGGTGTTGTTATCACTGCTTTTATTGTTTTTAGTTTTTGCTAGCCTGAGATAGAATGTCCTGTCTCTGATCGTCTGAATTATCTGACTCTGCAGTTTGTCACGTTACATTATTTCAGATATGGTGTCTCCAAGCATGCTTCTGTTTGGAGCTTTTCCTGATAACAACCTCTGGCTTTAGCTACTACTACCACCGTCACCAGCCCCATGGTATGCTCAAATTGTATTCTCCAAAAGTGTACAGACAATAAAGAAGCCGGTAAAGGCAGAAGTGGAGCGGAACTATAGTGGTTTCCAAAAATATTTTCTGTATAGTAAAGGTGTGGCTCTGGTTTTCTGGTGGCCACTGTATTGCAAAGTTGAAAACAGCTGGTAGAAGTGAATCAAAAGCTTTCCCCAGCTGGGTGCCGGTGGCTCATGCCTGTAATCCTAGCTATTCAAGAGGCAGAGATCAGGAAGATCACAGTTCAAAGCCAGCCTGGGCAAACAATTTGTGAGACCTTATCTCGAAAATACCCAACTTAAAAAAAGGGCTGTTAGAGTGGCTCAAGTGGTAGAGTGCCTGCCTAGCAAGCGTGAGGCCCTACATTAAAATCTCAGTACCACAAATTTTTTTTTTAAAAAAACTTTCCCCATTTTTTCTGGTCATTTCTTGCTGTTCTGATCAGAGGGCAAAGTACATGTTGGCCATAAATATGCTCTTCAGTCCAACTCCATCTCCCACAACAGCTGGCAGAAATTCCTTCCCCACTAGCAATTGGTGGTCACTTTTCCCCAGTTTCCTAAGCTAGTGCAAATTTTAGAGCTTTTGCCAAATTTCATGGATATTTTGATGGGCATTTTAAATGGTAGTTATAAGACAGTCCTAGCTTGCTACTGTGTTAATCCAGAGTTCCCTTGGGTGCAATTAATCTTCCTGCTAATGACCTCAGTGAGAAGGCACAGAAATCCTGTGCTTTTTCATGGTCCTTCATTACTAGCTTTCTATTTCTCTGTCCTAGGGATCCTGTTTTCACCCGTCATCCCATTTTATCCAATATAGGACTCTTCCTATTTTTATGGAAAAACTATATTGTATTTTACTGATGCATGATCTCTCTGGGCAGAGGGAGGTTAAGAGCAGAGGAAATTGTCTGGACCCCACACTGGATATCAGTGTGTTAGCTGACAATCCAGGCAAACTGCAGAGTAGGACAGGAGGAGGGTGATCATCTTGAAGAGTAAGCTGTGAGGCCTTTGGTATTGTTTGTAGATTCCAAGCTACTTGATTAGGGGTCTCTGACCTAATATAGTAGAAAAATGGTTTGTATTGTCACTGTTGCTCTTTTTCTTTTACATTTTTATTGTCATATTATTGTTGTACTGAGGGTACATTGTGATATTTACAAAAGTTCTTACAATATATCATACTTGAACTCCCTCCCTCCATCATTCTCCATTATCTCCCCTCCCCACCACATTCCTGGAATAGTTTCAACAGGTCTCATTTTTCCATTTCCACACATGAGTGCATAATATTTTCACCACATTCACCCTCCTACACCCTTTCCTTATATCCTCCCTCCTCCCATGTTGCTCTTTGTACACCCAGATTGACCTGTTTGCCCTTATTCCACTTCTGGTAGCTGTTTTTGTTGTTGTTTTGTTTTTTGTGGCACTATGGTTTGATCTCAGGGCCTCATGCTTGCTAGGCAGGTGTTCTTACTACTTGAGCCACTCTGCCAGCTCTTTTTTGTGTTGGGTGTTTTTGAGATAGGTTCTCACAAACTATTTGCCTGGGCTAGCTTCAAATTACGATCCTCCTGATTTCTGCCTCCTGAGTAGCTAGGCATACAGGCGTGAGCCACCTGTGTCCAGCACTGTAGCCTTTCTTATTTGCCTTTCTGCACCTCTGAAATTCTGGACTTGATTTACCTAGCCTTTTGTGAGCACTCCATATATTGACATATAAGCAGCCTCCACCTTAGAGATGGGCTGAGTTCTCAAAGTTCATTCTGAAGTCAATTGTTTGGAAGATGACATGCATTTTTCCATAGGAGAAAAAATGTTATAAATGAAATTACATTTCTAGGCCAGCCCACAGAAGAATTTTTTAGTTTTAATGTGCTAGAAGGACAGGTCATTTGCAATAAAAAAGTAGAAAATCTTGGTAATTCAGCAAAAACCAGAAGACAAACCAGTAGAGTAAGAAATACTTTAGTTTGACTGCTGGCACTGAAGTCAAGGAGGCAGAATTGATGAGGTACAGAGCTTTCTGGAAGCTCTCCAGAAAGTCTCACAAGGAGTTTGAAAGGCTGCAGGGGGTCAAAATTAGTACTTCTAATTTCACTTCAAAATGGATGCTTTTTAATAATAGTGACTAACACATACCAAGCACCTTCTGTGTATCAGGCACTGTGCTAGGCTGTTTACATAGCCTTCCCTAATTTCATCTTCACAACAGCATCATCAAGTAAATCCTATAATAGCCTTTATTTTCAGATAAAGAGACTAAGGCTCAGAAGGTCAAAGAGCTGGACAAAAGCTATACAGATGGCACACAGACAGTACATGAGACCAAGACCATGGTTTCCCATTGCCCAAACTTGTGCTTTACAGCTTGTACTTGGCTGCCCTTCTCTTTATCTAGGTATTTCGGAGCCCTGCTGCTAGGGCCCATAGCCGTGATGAAAGTTGTTTGCTAATTCTTTAGGAGAAAAGAGACATGGAGGAGACAAGAGAGATTTTGCTAGGCAAAGGTTCAAGAAACCACATACAACAGTGCTTCTCAAACTGTGCTATGCATGCAAACCACCCAACACCTGTTAAAAGGCAGATCATCATTGAGCAGGTCCCAGGAGAGATCTGACATCCTGCATATCTAATAAACTCTCAGGCGATGTTGCTCTTGTTAGTCATTGTGAAAATAATAAACATCCATTAATACCTCTTTCCTAATTCACTTTAAATCAGTTTCTACACTACATAGTCACTTATTTGGGTCTGCCAGTCTGTTTCAGCTTATGTTAACTACTTATTTAAATGCAGGTATTAAATATATATGAGCATCTTCTTCCATTCTGAGCTCTAAGCAATCTCAATCAGGCCCTAATTTTTCTTGGCACAATCTAGATCTCTGGCCATGGGGTTCCAGGCCTTACCAGCTGCTCTCAGCTCTCTCTCTCTCTCTTCCTCTCTCTCTCCTCTCTCTCTCTCTCTCTCTCTTTCTCTCTCTCACACACACACACACACACACACACACACACACGGAAGAGTGTCATAAAGGTAAAGCATGTAACACCAATATTCTGGCTCTTTCTAGTGTCCTTTCTCAGAGTTACTGCCTTCATCTGAAGCAGGAAACAGCCTGGCCTTTTAAAGAGTCCAAATCCTTATTCCTTTCACATAGTTGAAAAAATACCAAGCATTAGTTTAAGGCAGACAGTGAAAAGGCTCTTTACAGAGTCCTCTTGCCAATTCCAGAAGCCCAGTAAAGTTTGTTTCCTGGAAGGATATTTGCTTTTTCTTGCCACTTTCTCTCCTAGGATTTTGATTGTGATCATTTGGAGCCATTCTTAAAGTTTTCTTCTATTTTTAGTCTATGACTAATTCTTCCCCAATAGGACGAGTCAGGGAGGGCCTTTCACTCCAGCAAAGCTCTACTTTTTAGGTAGGAAACAGTCTTTCATAATATTTATGAACCCACTTGATGATCTGTGGCCCCCCAACAACTAGATTGCTTTTCTACCTTCTCTCTTTCTCTCTTTCTCTGTCTCAGTACTGGAGTTTGAACTTAGGACAGGCACTCTACCACTTGAGCATGCTCCTAGCCCTTTTTTGGCTTGCTTTAGATATTTTTCAGGTCGAATTTCATGTTTTGCCCCAGCCAGCTTGGAAGTGATCCTACTACCTAAGCCCCCTCCACCCAGTTTATTAAGTGAGATGAAGTATCACTAACTTTTTGCCAGAATTGGCCTCAAACCATGATCCTCCTGACCTCTACCTCTTGAGTAGCTGGGATTACAGAAGTGAGCCATTGTAATCTTCTCTTTAACCTTTTGGGGCAAGAGAGATTAGCTTTGAGGGGTAGCCTTTGTAACACTCTTAAGTAGGTGTATATCCAGCCTTCACTTGACTAGACTAGATAAGTTCACATTTCATCACTGGATGAATTAAAAACTGTACAGAAAAGAAGAATCACAATTTTCTTCTTGTGACTTCTATTTATTACTCTTAATTTAACCATATGGGGCAAAAATAGCCCTTCAAATATTTTATGATAGCTCTCATATCCTCCTTTAACCATCTTTTTGCTAGACTAAATGCACCCAGTTCCTGATCAGGCCTTGGTGATTTCTTGGTTCCTTTCTCCTTTTCCTTTCCTTTCCTCTCCTCTCCTCTCCTCTCCTCCCCTCTCCTCCCCTCCCCTCCCCTCCCCTTCCCCTCTTCCCCCTTCCCTTCTCCTCTTTCCCCTTTCCTTTCCCTTTTCTTCCTCTCCCTTTCCTTCCTCTTTTCTTCTCCTTTCCCTTCCTCTTTTCCTTTTCCCTCTATTCCCTTCCCTTTTCTTTCACTATAAAATAAGTCTACTAGAAATGGACATACCCTGTGGTTTGGCCAGTGCTGAGTGAATTGGAACTGCTACCTCTGGTCTTCTGATGAAATTTTATGATCATGCTAGCTTAAAAACGAGTAAGTCACACTTCTGTTTATTGAGCACCTGCTCTGGGTCAGGCACCTAACATCTACCAAGCAAACAATTTCTCCGAAGGTCCAATCAATGGTAGAGGTTCTCTGTCCTTTCTTACCCACAGGCTGGGAGGTAAGGGAGATAATACAGGCACTTTCTTCTCATCCTTTCTACTGTCATCTACTGTTCTCTCTCTCTCTCTCTCTCTCTCTCTCTCTCTCTCTCTCTCTCTCGGTTTGAACTCAGGGCCTCACACTTTGCTAAGCAGGTGCTCTACCACTTGAGCCATACCACCAGCCCCAGTTCTTTCATTTATTGAGGACCTCTCTCACAGTCTTCCTGTGTACTCCGACTCTGGTTGAGTAATAACTAAAATCTGAGTGATTTTAATGTCATTTTAGATGATGCATCCTTACCTTCATCCTTTTAATCATTTTCACCTTTACTCCACGTCATCAGCCTATTCCCATGAGCCACTTTATTCCCAGCAGACGACCTTACCTCACTGTAAGAAAATCCAGGCCATCCGATGCTAATGCTCACTCTCCTACCTTCACCCCACTCTGCCATCTAGCTGCGTCTCTACCCATCTCAACTTCCCTTTGCAAATGTTTAATTTTGCCTTACCATACATTAATAATGTGAGGGGGTTTCATTGTGATGATTCCATACATGCATGTAGTATACTTTGAACAAGTTTACCCTCTCCATTGTATTGTATATATTATATTTCCATAGTCCTCCCTGACTTCATACGTATATATGAAACGTATTGCAATCCTCTTTCCCCCTTCTCCTCCTTCTGATCCCCCCATTTACATTCATGTTCCATTATCATCATCATCACCACCACCATCATTCTACGTCTAGGTTCCACAAATGAGGGAGAATGTGAAATTTGGCCTTTTAAGCTTGGCCCATCTCACTCAACATGATGATCTCTAGTTCCACTTTCCTGCAAATGACATAGTTTCATTTTTCTTTATGGCTGAATAATATTCCATCGTGTCTGTCTATCTATCTATCTATCTCTAATGCTATACACACACATACACATATATATATGTGTATGTGTGTGTATATATATAAACATATATATATACATATACATATATATGTATATATATGTACATATATACATATATATACACATACATTCTTTACCTATTCATCAGTTGTTGGGTACCTTGGCTGTTTCCACAGTTTGGCTATTGTGAAGAGAGTTGCAATAAACATGGGTGGGTATACACCAACTTCCTTTTTTTGTCTTGAATAAATAAACCTAGCTCTCTAGTTTAAAGCTAATCCATCTACCTGAGCTTTGGAGCCCATGATCTCTCACATCCTTGGGGAATATTCTTCATCATCTATCCTCTTTCTCATCTGTGTCTTTAACCACTCTTCTTTTTACTGGCTCCTTCCCAAAGGCATTTAAATAAGCTAAACTTTCTCTCATTAAAAAAGGAACAAACATAACTTTCTTCTGACTCTATTCCCAACCTGCACTTGCCCTATTTCTCTTCTTTCATGATCATGGAAACTTTTCTGAAGTGTAGACATTTGATCCATTTTCTCACTTTCTTTGCTAAATTCATCCCTCCATTCTGGCTTTTCTGTCCTCAGAGCACCACTATTACTGCTCTTGTTAAAGAAACCAGTGACATCCTATTTGCCAAATCTGGTGAACAATTTTAAGCATTTTACTAGCCCTCTTTCTGCTGTATGGAACATACTTGATTGTTCTCCTACTTCTGTCCTCACAGAAAGTGTCTGCTCCTTGGCTTTGTTGATATATCCCTCTCCTGCTTCTCCTCATTCCTTTTTGATTGCTACTTCTCACAATTCTTTGTGGACTCTTCTTGTGTCACCCCTTAAATGCTGGACTTTATCAGGATTTTCTCATTCTATTCTTTTCCCCTAGGTCATTTTATCTGCTATCCCCATAGTTTTATTGACCATGCCATTGACTCCTAAATCTATATTTGTATCCCCAGGTTCCTCTTTGAATTTCAAATCTTGTATACTTGATTGATATTAGCCAGGTCAGACATGTATATCTCATAGGTACCTCTAAGCTAAACCTAGCATATGTCCCAAGTTCATCTTCCTTGCTCAAATCCACCCCTCCTTCCTTCCCACTCTTCCTCCTGATCTACTTCGCTACCAGTGTTTTGGTGAATCACACCGTTAGTCACAGTTATCCAGGCCTGAAACTTTAGAGTCATCCTAAATTCTTCATTCAATCAGTCACCCATATCTATTAGATCTGTTTTCTAAGTATCTACTTGATGCATCTCACCTTTGTGTTACTAGGGCCTATTGGTCCTGCGTAGCATGGCCATCCCACTCCTTAAATTGTTCAAGCTGCTCTACATGCCTTACAAGCCCTCTTACAACAAGGCCCTGCCTACCCTTCCAATCTTATCTCCTGCCATCCTTTCCCAAATAATGTCAAGCTGAACACCCCATCATGCCTTTGTACACACTCTTCTCTCTGCCTAGAATGATCCTTTGTCTTCTAGCCAAACTCTTATTCTGCTTCCAAAATTACACTCAGAGTATTTCTGGATAGATACCCAGGAAACTCCTGACAGTGATTTGCTCTGCAGAGTTGGGTGACTGGGGCACAGGAGTGGGTGAAAGGGTTACTTTGCCCATCCTTTGGTACATTTTGTACTTTGTCCCATAAACCTGGATAAGCTATGCAAAAAATAAATGATTTTTTAAAAAAAGCTCAGGAATCCTGTCCTCTAGAGAGTTGTCTTCCCCTTAATCTCCTCCTCTGTAGTTTTTGCACTCCCTCTCTGTGCTCCCTTTGGGCCTACTATGTACTCCTGTGATTAGAATAGTCACACCATGCTGAAATTTGTCTTTTAAGTTGTCTGTCTCCCCAGATTGTGAGGTTCCTGAGGAAAGTGGCTACATCTTATTTCTTATTGTCTCCCCAGAATCTAGTACAGTGCTCCATAATGTGTATTGAGTGAGTGAAGATGAAGAAATGAATGAAGTATGGAATGTCCCAGTTATAAAACAGAGCTCCCAAGCCTGTGCTCTTTCCAGATCACCCTCATTCCATCCTTTTGCCAGGTGTTGAGCCTAGTTTGGGCTTGGCATCATCTAAGTCTACTGATCATTTCAGTAGATGATCTTTGTGTCATCATAGATTTGGGATGTATTTGTATGTCCTATTCTGAGTCACTGAATCAGAATAATTGGTATAAAACCTACCATTTATTGAATAGCTACAATGTGTCAAAGAATGTTTTGTGCTTTTACATATAAATTGGCACAGCATTTGCTACAAGGTATGTATTTTCATCCCCAGTTTACAGATGAGGAAATTGAAATCAGTACAGTTAAGTGCCTTGCTCAGGGTTCCATTCTAGAAAGTGGTGAAACTGAGCTTTGAACCCATGTTTCATGACTTCAAAATCCATGCCTGATTCCTAATACCACCCAGATTAAATGGAGCCTGTCCATGGCTTGACTACCAGGCAAGAGGTTTTTCCAAGGTTGATTAGAATCCCTAGGTGCCTCCTACTCGTTGCTCCTCAAAGTAGCCCATTCTGTCTTTGGACTGCTCTGACCATTTTGAAAACTCTTGTTTGTAGTGAGCCAAAATTATAAATGATTCAAACAAGACATGGGCAGGAGCAGGGCCTTTTGGCTCTACTAGATTGTCCCTTCCACTTTGCCTAAACCATTCTTTCACTTCTTTGGCTACAGTTATTTGACTAGTTGTAGGCTTATCTAAAAAAATATCTCAAGCATCCAGCTTATATTTTGCCATCTCCTCTATAATGAAATTATGGGATACTTTGTCCAATGTCAGGATGAAATGAAATCACATCCTCTGATCTGATAATCTAGTAACCAGATGAAAAAAGAAATGAAATCTGGGAGGGATTTTTGTTTTTTAACAAGGTTACTTGTCAATGACTCAAAGTAATGAGTTTTTAGACATCATTGACAGGTTGTCAGGAAGATGATTTTTGAGAGCAGTGGGCTTCCTACTGCTCTTCAAGTAACATCTAAGTAGTCAGGATCTCCTATGCTCATTGCTTTGAATTGTACTGACTGCTGTTTGCACCTGGACTTTTTAGGCTTCCATTTTAGTTTTTATGCTTTTATTGGTCTCAGACTATGTTTCATTCTTGCACATGTTTCCTCTGCCTGGTTCATTCCTTAAACTCTTACATGAGCCCCCCGTCCCAACACACACACACACACACACGCACCCTCCTTTCTCTGAGAATCAGTGCCTGCAATGCCTCCTCTAGAAACATTCTCTATTGTCCCCAAGCTGGGTTAAGTGCTTCTCCTCCTGTATAGTGGAAAGTTCACACAGTGCCTGTCACAAAGTAGAACCTTTTCCCCTTCCTCTATGAATATCTCTAAAGTAGTATGATTCTCAGTGTGTTGTATTTTCTTGGCTCACTTCATCACTCAATTATAACCTCATTCATTCATCTGTTCATTTGCTTATTCAAAAGATATTTATTGCATGTGTACTGTGTGTGCATGTCATAGCATGTGCTGTTTGGGATGCAATGACTTCTATAATTTTTACTTTCACAGTATCTTTTCATTGTTGTGTTTATAGCATCTATCATAATGTCTGGAAAATAGAGTGTTCATCAGATTTTGTTGGGGAAATGAACTTCATCAGCAGGGTTTCTCAAAGTGTG
The DNA here is from genome assembly GCF_047511655.1 of Castor canadensis. Taxonomy (NCBI): domain Eukaryota; kingdom Metazoa; phylum Chordata; class Mammalia; order Rodentia; family Castoridae; genus Castor; species Castor canadensis. The sequence goes on along the minus strand of NC_133405.1, from coordinate 46,464,704 downwards.
GTCCTTTGACCACTTTCAGCCGGATCACTGAGGGATGCAGGTTAAAATATCAATTCTTGGGTCCCTCTCCAAATCTACTGAATCAGAGTGTCTTAAGTGTGGGCTGCAAAAAAACTGCATTTTCATACAATAATCTGGGTATTTCTTTCACACTACAATTGGAAAATAGAGATGGAAAGACAAGTAATGACTATCTTTGAAAAGTATGGCTAAAACCAATTGAGTTTTTGTTTGTTTTAGGCAGGGTCTAGCTATGTAGTCTGGGCTGGCACAAAACTCACTATGTAGCCTAGGCCAGCCTCAGACTCCAATCATTCTGCCTCAGCCTCCTGAGTGCTGGGATTACAGCAGTGTACCACCATACTTGGCTCCAGTTGAATCATTTTTAATGCCTCTGACTGCTGTAAGACAAAATACTAAAGAGAGAAAAGGACGTTAGTTAAAAATCTTTATAAAGGTTTGTAAAATAGACATAATTTTTAAGTAATTATATAAAAGTCTTTCTAACATCTAAAATTACAAGGGAAATTATTGCTAATAAAATCTAATCTTAGTTTAAGTGAAATTTATGTTACCAGAGAGTTTTCATTTTTACAGAGCTACTAGTATACTTGACAGTATATGGAGATCCTTTGTGTAACCTAACAATACAATATCTTGATTCCCATATTATAGACTTGAATTGCAAGTTATCAGAATATGGTCCAACAATATTTATACTTTGATAATGATTATATATGTAATTTATCTGATACCTAGTCCTTAACCAAAGATGGCAGTACTCATTCTCCATGAGAATTTTATGCATTTCACTGTTTTATGCCATATTTTCCAAGAGCATGCTGTTATTAAAAGTGTTCTTTGATGCTGGGCACCATGGCTCACACTCGTGATCCCAGCTGCTTGGGAGGCAGAGATCAGGAGGATAGCAGTTTAAGGCCAGCCTTGGCAAAAGTTAGTAAGACTTCATTTCAATCAATAAAGCTGGGCGTGGTGGCATGCACCTTTATCCCAGCTAAGTGGGAAGTATAAGAAAGGGTCAAGGTCTAGACTGCCCTAGGTGAAAACGCGAGACCCTATCTCCAAAATAACCAAAGCAAAACAGGTGTGGCTCCAGTGATAGAGCACCTCTCTAGCAAGTGCGTGGTCCTGAGTTCAAACTGCAACTGCTTTTGCATACTGACCACTCAGTACCACATCCAACGACTTGAAAACTCTGTGCAATGACTCCTCTATGGACCTGAGTAAGTACTGGGACTAGCAATTTCATGGTGATAATAATGAGCATGAAAATTATTTTTATTATTTATTTTTTATTGTACTGGGGGAACATCGTGACATTTACAAAAAATTTTACAATATATCTTAGTTGAATTCACCCCCTCCATCATTCTCTTTATCCCCTATCCCCCATTCCTGGAATAGTTTCAATAGGTCTCATTTTTCCGTTTTCATACATATGTACATAATATTTCCAGCACATTCACCCTCCTACACCCTTTCCTTATATCCTTTACCCTCCCACTGGCACCGATCCCCAGACAGGACATGTTTTACCTTCCTGTTCTCCTTTTTTGAAAAAAATATATTTCTGTTTGTTTAAAATAGCTATACTGGAGTTTCATTGTGACATTTCCATATATATATGTATTATAACCTGAATTGGTTCATCCTTTCTATTTTTCTTCTTTCTACCTTCGTCCCCTTCTTACAAGTTTAAAAAAATCTGTATTCATTCTTGTATAGAAAGTACATCAGCCTACTATCTCCACTCCTATTCAACATAGTACTGGAATTCCTAGCCAGAGCAATTAGGCAAGAAGAAGAAATAAAAAGAATACAAATAGGTAAAGAAACTGTCAAAATATCCTTATTTGCTGACAATATGATCCTATACCTTAAAGACCCAAAAAACTCTACCCAAAAACTCTTAGACCCCATAAACAACTATACAGTAAGGTGGCAGGATACAAAATCAACTTACAAAAAGCATTAGCTTTTCTATACACCAACAACACACAAACTGAGAAGGAATACATAGAAACAATTTCATTCACAATAGCCTCAAAAAAAAAAATCAAATACCTAGGAGTAAATTTAACAAAGGATGCGAATGACCTCTACAAGGAGAACTACAAGCACCTGAAGAAAGAGATCGAGGAAGACTACAGAAGATGTAAAGATCGCCCATGCTCATGGATCGGTAGAATCAACATAGTAAAAATGGCTATACTACTGAAAGCAATCTACATATTTAATGCAATTCCCATCAAAATCCCAATCACTTTCATCACAGAGATTGAAAAATCTACCCTAGAGGTCATTTAGAAACACAAGAGACCGGAAATAGCCAAGACAATACTCAGCAAAAAGAACAATGCTGGAGGTATCACAATACCTGACTTCAAACTATATTACAAAGCAGTAACAATAAAAACAGCATGGTACTGGCACAAAAACAGACATGAAGACCAGTGAAACAGAATAGGGGACCCAGCTATAAATCCACACAACTACACCCACCTCATTTTTGACAAAGGTGCCAAAAATATACGATGGAGAAAAGACAGCCTCTTCACCAAATGTTGCTGGGAAAAGTGGTTACCCATCTGCAAGAAACTGAAACTAGACCCATGTCTATCACCCTGTACTAGTATCAACTCAAAATGGATCAAGGACCTAAAGATCAGACTGGAAACTCTGAAGTTACTACAGGAAGGAGCAGAAAACACTCTGGAACAAATAAGTACAGGGAAAGACTTCCTCAATAGAACCCCAGCAGCCCAGCAACTAAGAGAAAGTATGAATAAATGGGACTTCATAAAATTAAAAAGCTTCTGCACAACAACAAAAAAATGGTCTCTAAACTGAAGAGACCACCCACAGAGTAGGAGAAAATATTTGCCAGCTATACATCAGACAAGGGACTGATAACCAGAATATACAGGGAACTTAAGAAACTAAACTCTCCTAAAATCAATGAACCAATTAAGAAATGGGCAACTGAACTAAATAGAACTTTTTCAAAAGAAGAAATTCAAGTGGCCAAAAAACACATGAAAAAATGCTCACCATCTCTGGCCATAAAGGAAATGCAAATCAAAACCACACTAAGATTCCACCTCACCCCTGTTAGAACAGCCATCATCCAAAACACCACCAACAACATGTGTTGGCGAGGATGTGGGGAAAAAGGAAAACTAATCCACTGCTGGTGGGAATGCAAGCTGGTGCAACCACTCTGAAAAAAATTTTGGAGACTTCTTAAAAATATAAACATAGATCTACCATATGATCCAGCAATCCCACTCCTGGGGATATACCCAAAGGAATGCAACACAGGTTACTCCAGAGGCACCTGCACATCCATGTTTATTGCAGCACTATTCACAATAGCCAAGTTATGGAAACAGCCAAGATGCCCCACTATTGATGAATGGATCAAGAAAATGTGATATTTGTACACAATGGAATTTTACTCAGCCATGAAGAAGAATGAAATCTTATCATTTGCAGGTAAATGGATAGAACTGGAGAACATCATTCTGAGCGAGGTCAGCCAGGCTCAGAAGACCAAAAATCATGTTCTCTCTCATATGTGGACATTAGATCTAGGGCAAATGCAGCAATGTGGTTGGAATTGGATCACATGACAAGGGGAGAGCACACACGGGAGATATAGGAATAAGTAGGAAACCCAAAACATGAAAGTGTTTGATGTCCCCACTCCAGAGGAACTAATACAGAAACGTTAAAATGACAGGTTATCACTAGCAGGGGATCAGGAACCAATGTAAAGATCAGTTAGAGATAAATCAACATGGGTTGTAACACATGTGTATACCAAAGCAATGCTAGGAATATCTCTGTACAGCTATCCTTAACTCAACTAGCAAAAATGCTTTATCTTCCTTATTATGCTTATGTCATTTCTTCAACAAAATTGGTGATAAGGGCAGAACAGGACCTGCCTGGAACTGAGGGGGTAAGGGGAGAGGGGAGCAGGGTGGAGAAATGACCCAAACCATGTATGCACATGTGAATAAATGAAAAAAAAGAAAGTACATCAAACATATTCACCTTCTTAACTTCCTTCTTTTACCTTCTCTCTCCCATTAATGACCTCCCCTTAGCGTGAACTGTTTTTCATAATATGAGCGTGAAAAATTATTGAAAGAAAGCTGCACATTATGTGTGGGGAATCTTTCCTTTTACACAACTGAAGAGCAAACATATAGCTCTTTAGTAGATGCTGTGATCTTAAGAATGTATCATGAGGCTGGGCGCCAGTGGCTCACACCTGTAATCCTAGCTACTCAGGAGGCAGAGATCAGGAAGATTGCAGTTCAAAGCCAGCCTAGGCAAATAGTTCGTGAGACCCTGTCTCAAAAAAAAAAAAAAAAGCCATCACAAAAAAAGGCTGGTGGAGTGGATCAAGGTGTAGGCCCTGAATTCAACCTCCAGTACTACAAACACACACAAAAGAATGTATTATGAGAGCCCTTTAAGGAGGCACACACCAGTCACAGAACTTGGAAAAATGAAGCAGGAGGATTGCAAATTTGAGGCCAGTTTTGGCTACATAGCAAGACCCTGTCTCAGAAAACAAAACCATAACAAAACAGAAAGAATGTATTCATGGGCCTCGGTAGAACAGAATAAAAGAAACCAGCAGGAAAAGCTTTTGCTGGAAATGTCACGTGGGTCCTAAATGATCATATCATCCATACAGATTGGAATCTAGGTTTTAGAGAGGGTAGACACTATGGCTGGGGCCAATCTGGGGGCCAGGTAAGAGATGAGTTCCATGAAGACTTTAATGCTGGTAAAGAAAGCTTTGGAATACTCATGCCAATGGGAGAGGAACCCATTAGAGAAAACCTTGCAGCTCAGACTTCATGAGAAGTCTATTAGGGAACAATTCTGGGTCTATAAGTAACTCATTCCACAACAAGTTTAAATTATCTTACTTGCTGAGCATAAACCCTTTTGATGTATTTTTCTCTCTGAAAAGTTATTAAGTGATACAAACAAAAATGAAATTCTTTTGTTCTCATCTTAATTTGGAAGCTGGTTGTCAGATTGTCAGTTTGACCATCTAGTAGTCAAAAGTGAAGTGTTCTTCAGTAATGAATAAAGTACATAAGAGCTGAGTTAGGAAGTTATTCATTTGGATTCTAGGACCATATTTCTTGGGCCCAAAACTATCATGTTTAAGAGCTTGTGTAAAATAAAGTCTAATGAATGGGAAGTTTGCTGGGAGTATGGCTCAAGTGGTAGAGTATTTGCTTAGTAAGGGTGAGGTTTTGAGTTCAAAATCCAGAACCACCACCAAAAAATGGAAATTTTCAATAATGATCAAAGAAACACAAAAACATTACTTAAAGCCATTAAAAGAAGTCTAGAAAAGACTATGATGAAAGCAGAAATCCTCTTTCCTCCTTCCTATCATAAGCCTGTTCCCTGTACAATAACTTAATTTTTAGCAGGTTTTTTTTGTTTGTTTCTTGGTAGTTTCTCCCACATTTCTAAATAACATGACTGCTTATTTCTTTTTATTTGAAATATTATTTATTGACTTCCTGCCTTCATAAATTAGATTGAGCTCAGATACCACCCCTGTTTGAGTTTCTCCACTTTATCTTAATATAGTTTACAGCACTACTTACTTTTCTATTGTTACATAGCATAGGCCAGGTGATGCTGCAATGACAAACAATCCCCCAGACCTCAGTGGCTTAAAATCACTACTTTTCCATCGCTAATTGCTTGGGGGTCTCTATTCTGTGTCACGATCATTATCCTTCTGGGGTTCTAGCTGATGGTATAACCACTATCTGAAGTGACGGTGACAAAAGGAAAAATAAAGTGGCAAAGCATGTGCTGGCTTTTTAAGCTTCCACCAAGAAATGACATACATCACTTTTGCTCACATTTCAGCTCTTAAAACATGTTACCAAACTGGGTGCTGGTGGCTCATGCCTGTAATCCTATTTGGGAGGCTGAGATGAGGAGGATTGCAGTAAGTTTGCAAGACCCTATCTCATTAGAAAAAAGCTGGGTGTGGTGGTGTGTGCCTGTCGTCTCAGCTATGACAGGAAGCATAAATAGGAAGATCATAGTCTAGGCTGGCTTGGGCAAAAAAGTGAGACCTCTCTCCAAAATAACCAGAGCAAAAAGGGTGGAGGCATGGCTCAAGCTGTAGAGCACCTGCACTGAAGCCCCAAGTTCAAACTCCAGTACATCTCCCCTCCCCCAAAATGTTACCAAAACCGACATTGATGTGGTAGGGAAGTATCTGCAGGGAAAGGCCCTGAATACAAGAGACACTCCTGTAACTTTAATTTTCCCACCACATAGTACTCTCTGCTTAGTAAGAAGGTGGTAATCACTTTTTGCCTTTCCTTCATTTCTCTTTATCCCCTTCAACTTTCCAGCTTCCTTCATTTGTCCTTGAATTTTACATTGTCAAACTTGATAGTTAAGTTGTCCATACTCTGTTTTTAAGTTAATTTCAAAAGACTAAATCAGTAGAGTATTTTATTATTGTGACTACATAAACATTGCTCCCTGCAAAGTCAACAATTATACCTTCTTTTCCTGGAATTTTTAATCTTTTTCTATTTCTTATACTAGTCCCCTTTATTATACCCTTTAATTTTGTTCACATTCCCCAATAAAAATCAAGTGTTCTATGGAACAAACAATCTTGTTTGTTCTCATGCTCCAATCTAGATTTGTTACTCTCATACAGGGCTTCTCATCCTTGGCATTGATATTTGGGCCAGATTATTCCTTCTTGTGAGGGGTGTCCTGTGAATTGTGGCAAGTTTAGCAGAATCCTTGGCCTCATAACCCCATTTGAAACAGTACTGTGCATTCATACCTTTATGCACACACACACACACACACACACACACACACACACTCCAATTTGTGACAACCAAAAATGTCTCCAAACATTACCACTTGTTCCTGGCAGGACAGTGCAGAGACAAAATCGCCACTGGTTGAGGAGTGCTCTTCTAGACAATAGTTGCTTTCCATCACTATAGTCCTGGGTGTGACTGACTGTTTCGTAGATCCTGTGCCTATCTCTTTTGTGAGTTAATACTTTGCTTTGCTGGAATACACCATCAAGGAACTTTCTAAGACAAGATATGTGGTAAGCAGATTTTCTGAGTAATCTTTATTCTTTCTAACACTTTCTTGAATTTCTCAGAATTTCTAGGTTGAAAATCATTTCCATCAAGATTATGAAGTCATTGCTCCATTGTGCTCTACCATCCAGCACTTTCCAGGTTTTTATTCTTGCCCTTTCTCTGTAAGAATTTTTAGTCTTATTATTATTATTAGTGTCCTGAAATTTTACAACAATGTTCCTCTAGTTGTGTTTTGTTTTCTTTTCATTCATTATCATGGTCTTTCAAGGAACATTTTATTTTTTTTGTCATTTTTTTTCTTTTATTATTCATATGTGCATACAAGGCTTGGGTCATTTCTCCCCTCTGCCCCCACCCCCTCCCTTACCACCCACTCCACCCCCTCCCTCTCCCCCCACCTCCTTGATACCCCGCAGAAACTATTTTGCCCTTATTTCTAATTTTGTTGTAGAGAGAATATAAGCAATAATAGGAAGGAACAAGTGTTTTTGCTGGTTGAGATAAGGATAGCTATACAGGGCATTGACTCACATTGATTTCCTGTGCATGTGTGTTACCTTCTAGGTTAATTCTTTTTGATCTAACCTTTTCTCTAGTTCCTGGTCCCCTTTTCCTATTGGCCTCAGTTGCTTTTAAGGTATCTGCTTTAGTTTCTCTGCGCTAAGGGCAACAAATGCTAGCTAGTTTTTTAGGTGTCTTACCTATCCTCACCCCTCCCTTGTGTGCTCTCGCTTTTATCATGTGCTCAAAGTCCAATCCCATTGTGCTTGCCCTTGATCTAATGTCCACATATGAGGGAGAACATACGATTTTTGGTCTTTTGGGCCAGGCTAACCTCACTCAGAATGATGTTCTCCAATTCCATCCATTTACCAGCAAATGATAACATTTCGTTCTTCTTCGTGGCTGCATAAATTCCATTGTGTATAGATACCACATTTTCTTAATCCATTCGTCAGTGGTGGGGCATCTTGGCTGTTTCCATAACTTGGCTATTGTGAATAGTGCCGCAATAAACATGGGTGTGCAGGTGCCTCTGGAGTAACTTGTGTCACAGTCTTTTGGGTATATCCCCAAGAGTGGTATTGCTGGATCAAATGGTAGATCATTGTCTAGCTTTTTAAGTAGCCTCCAAATTTTTTTCCAGAGTGGTTGTACTAGTTTACATTCCCACCAACAGTGTAAGAGGGTCCCTTTTTCCCCACATCCTCGCCAACACCTGTTGTTGGTGGTGTGGCTGATGATGGCTATTCTAACAGGGGTGAGGTGGAATCTTAGCGTGGTTTTAATTTGCATTTCCTTTATTGCTAGAGATGGTGAGCATTTTTTCATGTTTTTTGGCCATTTGAATTTCTTCTTTTGAGAAAGTTCTGTTTAGTTCACTTGCCCATTTCTTTATTGGTTCATTAGTTTGGGGAGAATTTAGTTTTTTAAGTTCCCTATATATTCTGGTTATCAGTCCTTTGTCTGATGTATAGCTGGCAAATATTTTCTCCCACTCTGTGGGTGTTCTCTTCAGTTTAGAGACCATTTCTTTTAATGAACAGAAGCTTTTTAGCTTTATGAGGTCCCATTTATCTATGCTATCTCTTAGTTGCTGTGCTGCTGGGGTTTTGTTGAGAAAGTTCTTACCTATACCTACTAATTCCAGAGTATTTCCTACTCTTTCCTGTATCAACTTTAGAGTTTGGGGTCTGATATTAAGATCCTTGATCCATTTTGAGTTAATCTTGGTATAGGGTGATATACATGGATCTAGTTTCAGTTTTTTGCAGACTACTAACCAGTTTTCCCAGCAGTTTTTGTTGAAGAGGCTGCTATTTCTCCATCGTATATTTTTAGTTCCTTTGTCAAAGACAAGTTGGTTATAGTTGTGTGGCTTCATATCTGGGTCCTCTATTCTGTTCCACTGGTCTTCATGTCTGTTTTTGTGCCAGTACCATGCTGTTTTTATAGCTACTGCTTTGTAATATAGTTTGAAGTCAGGTATTGTGATACTTCCTGCATTGTTCTTTTGACTGAGTATTGCCTTGGCTATTCGTGCCTTCCTGTGTTTCCATATAAATTTCACGGTAGATTTTTCAATCTCTTTAATGAATGTCATTGGAATTTTGATGGAAATTGCATTAAACATGTAGATTATTTTTGGGAGTATCGACATTTTTACTATGTTGATTCTACTAATCCATGAGCAGGTCTCTCCACTTTCTATAGTCTTCCTCAATCTCTTTCTTCAGAAGTGTATAGTTTTCCTTGTAGAGATCTTTCACATCTTTTGTTAGGTTTACACCTAGGTATTTGATTTTTTTTTGAGGCTATTGTAAATGGAATTGTTTTCATACATTCTTTTTCAGTTTGCTCATTGTTAGTGTATAGAAATGCTAATGATTTTTCTGTGTTGATTTTATATCCTGCTACCTTGCTGTAGCTACTGATGATGTCTAGAAGCTTCTGAGTAGAGTTTTTTGGGTCTTTAAGGTATAGGATCATGTCGTCTGCAAATAGGGATATTTTGACAGTTTCTTGACCTATTTGTATTCCTTTTATTCCTTCTTCTTGCCTAATTGCTCTGGCTAGGAATTCCAGTACTATGTTGAATAGGAATGGGGATAGTGGGCATCCTTGTCTGGTTCCTGATTTTAAAGGGATGGTTTCAGTTTTTCTCCATTAAGTATAATGCTGGCTTTAGGTTTGTCATATATAGCTTTTATAATGTTGAGGTACTTTCCTTCTATTCCTAGTTTTCTTAGAGCTTTTATTATGAAATGGTGTTGGATCTTCTCAAAGGCTTTTTCTGCATCTATTGAGATGATCAAGTGGTTTTTGTCTTTGCTTCTGTTAATGTGGTTTATTACGTTTATTGATTTTCATATGTTGAACCACCCCTGCATCTCAAGGGACATTTTCAATCTAGAGACTTGTGCCCTATTTGGGGAAATTAATTTGTATTATTTATTTGTAATTTTTTCCCCTCCATTTCCTCTCTTATCTCTTTAACTACTATTAGCAGGATATTGGGCATCTTGGACTAATTCTCTAATTTTTATGGTCCAGATTTGTGTAAATCAGCTATTAATTCCCTCCCTCCTTCTAGTGATCAGTTTAGGAACCTGGGCTTAAGCCAGTCAGAGATTGACTGTCCTGTGATCATAGTTATTATTAGGTTCAGAGGTGAACAATTCAGGTCCCCAGTGAGACTGAAATGAAGGATTTTTAGCTCATGCTTGAAGTAGACACTATGATGTGAATAGTATGCCTATAGTTATCATGATAAACAACTCTCTTACAAACACAGGAGAAACAAGCGCTGGGATGAATGAGACACTTTACAAGGACCAAAGAACCCATGTTATTCTAGAAATTATCCAGCTGCCGAATGAAGTAGTGTACTGCATGGCTGGATGTCCTATTGTGTAACACATTATACTTTATTGTTTAAACTAGCTTGTGGCAGGATATTTTGTTGACATGCAGTACTCTAATATCAAAACTCATACATTATGCCTTTAGTTTTAACCTTGTGTAAAGGAATTAAATCAACCCCTCATGAACTCAAGCATCTATCTCCAGGGTTCATGATCTTTCATCTGGAAAGTTGGGTAACATTACCTTCCTAGTCCTGACTCCTTCACCCTATGACAATGAGGTCATCTTCTCTGCTCAGCAACATTTCCTGAATCAGGGAAGAAAGGGATGTCCATTTTTACAGAATGATTATCATGTACTAGGCACTTGCTAGAGACTCTAAAACACAATCTCGTTCATTCTTTTTTAATTTTTTTCATTTGACAGTTCAGAAGAATGATTTCACTTATTCTCAACAACAACTCTGTGCCCATTACATAGGTGAGGAAACTGAGAATTGCAGAGGTATAATAATTTGCTCAAGGTCACCAAGTAGTAAGTGGTAGACTTGGAATTCAAACAAAGGGAATGTATTTTAAAGCTAGTACCCTTAATCAGGGCACTTTCTTGTCTCTTGTCTCTTGTCTCTTGCTCTTGTTTCTTGTCTCTTGCTTTCCTTCACCTGGGTACCTAGGTCCAAACCTCTCTTTGAGTTTGTTTTTGCTCAAGGAATCAACCCTGACTACATCATATTGGAACTCTCACTCTCTGCCTCAAGCAAACTTCTCAAGTGTTTTCTCCTTTCTGGCTTGACTTCCAGGATCTCTCAGCTCTCACATTTACTGCTACCCAACCATAGTTGTCCTTAATCTCTGGGAAAAGGAAGACCATCTGTCATGTGTTTCTGGCCAATTTAGCTTACTCTGCATACAGCAACAGAGTTTACTGATTTTTGGGCATCTCTCTTCTGCAACTTTCCTAAAATAGAAAAAAGAATTTTTAAAGTCACAGAACTTAAAATTAGTTGTTATCACAAGGTGTTTCTGGAAGGGTACCTTGTAGTATCTCTCAACCATGCCTCCTAGTGACTGCCCACTTGCATTGCTCCTAAGGATGTCTTTTCCTAAGCTCAGAAAAAGCTTTTTAACAAGGTCTTGTGAAGGATGCTTTTGGATAAGTTAAGGAACTTTCTCACTATGTGACTAGAAGACTCCTCAAGTAGTTCTTACAATATGTTCTTCAAACTCATGCCGAGTACATTAATAGAATAAAGGATTAAAACCACATGATCATCTCAATAGACTCAGAAAAAGCATTTTAAAAATTCAATACTCTTTTCCTGATGAAAACCTCTTAACAAACTAGGAATAGAACAGGGTTTCCTCACCCTAATAAAGGGCATCTTTGAAAACTCCACAGCTAATGTCATCAGTGGTGAAGACAGAAAACATTCCCCTGAGATCAGGGACAAGATGTTTCTATTCAACATTGTAGCTAGGGCAATTAGGCAAGAAAATTAAATAAAAGATTTGAAAAGAATAGGTTAATAAAAAAAAGAATAGGTTAAATTATCTTTATTTATAGGTGGTATGATCTTGTAAATAGAAAACCCTAAGAAGTCCACAAAAAAGATTTGGATCAATAGTTCAGCAAATGGCAGAATACAAAGTTAATACACATAAATTAATTGCATTTCTAAACACTAACAATAAAGATCAAAAATGAAATTAAAAAAGCAACTCCATTTTCAATAGCATAAAAAGAATAAAATATTGGGCTCATGGAGTGACTCAAGTGGTACAGCACCTGCCTCAAAAAGCACGAGGCTCTGAGTTCAACCCTCAGCACACCAAAAAAAGAAAAATAAAATACATAAAACATTTTAACAAAAGAAGTGCCAAACTTATACTTTGAATACTACAAGATATTTCTGAAAGAAATTAGGGAAGACATAAAATAAATGGAAATATACCCCCATAGTCATAGATTGGATGATTTAATAATATT